>NW_004955403.1:13904873-14018019 GCF_000276665.1 Chinchilla lanigera
AAAGAACCAACTCTTTGGTTCGTTATTCTTTGTATTCTTTCTTAGTTTCAATTGCATTAATTTCTGCTCTGATCTTTATAATTTCCTCCCTTCTTTGGGATTTGGGATTAACTTGCTGTCCTTTTTCTAAAAGATTGAGGTGTAATGTAAGGTTGTTTGTTTGTGTTTGTTCTGTTTTCCTGATGTAGGAATCTACTGCTATAAATTTCCCTCTGAGGACTGCTTTCATTGCTTCCCACAGGTTCCAGTACTTTGTATCTGCATTTTCACTTGATTGTAGATAGTGTTTAATTTCTACTTTAATTTCTTCTGTGACCCATTGGCTGTTCAGGAGGATGTTACTTAATTTCCATGTGTTTATGAAGGTTTTGTGATTTCTTTTATCATTAATTTTCAGTTTCATTGCACTGTGGTCTGATAGTATGCATGGGATAATTTCAATTCCTTTGCATTTATTTAAACATGTTCTATGTGGTAACATGTGGTCTATTTTAGAGAATGTCCCATGCACAGCTGAGAAGAATGTGTATTCTAATGTTGTCAGGTGGAATACTCTGTAAAGGTCTACTAAGTACATTTGTTCACACATTTGGTTTAGTTCTGTTATTTCTTTGCTGTTTTTGTCTAGTTGATCTATCCCTTTGTGACAATGGTGTACTAAAATCCCATTACAATTATGTTATTACTCATTTGGTTTTTCATACCCATTAGCATTTGCCTTATATAATTGGATATGCCTACATTTGGTGCAAATATATTTAGGATTGTTATCTCTTCTTCTTGCAGTTTCCCCTTAAGAAGAGTATAGTGACCTTCTTTATCTCTTTTGATCATTATTTATTGAAGTTCACCTTTTCTGCAAGCAGAATCGCTACTCCTGCTTTTTTCTGGGTTCCTGTCACATGGAGTATTGTTTTCCATCCTTTGACTTTCAGTCTATAGATTTCCTTTTGAGTTAAATGCATTTCTCATTTACAGTATATTTTTGGATTTTGTTTCTTGATCCTCTCTGCCAGTCTGCTTCTTTTGATTGGTGAACTGAAGCCATTTATATTAATAGTTATTACTTGTATGTATTGATTTATCCTTCTCATGTTATTTTCCCACTGTTGGTTCCGTACTTTCCCCCTCTGTTTAATGCTTACCTTGCTTGGCAGTTCTTTTCTATTGTTGTTCTTGAGATTGTAGTCGTTTTTATCTCTTTGTAGAATATCTATCAGTACTCTTTGTAGGATTGGTTTGGTGGTCATGAATTTCTTCAGTTGGTCTTTGTCATGGGAGTATCTTATTTCTCCATCAATTTTGAAAGAAAGCTTGAGAGGGTAGAGCAATCGGGGTTAGAAATTGTTTTCTTTCAGAACCTGAAATACTTCACTCCAACCTCTTCTTGACTTGATGGTTTGTGTTGAGAAGTCTGACATGATTCTGATGGGCTTTCCTTCATAGGTGATCTGTTTCTTTTCTCTAACAGCTTTTAATATTCTGTTCTTTTGCTGAATTTCTGGGATTTGATTATTATGTGTCTGGGCATAGATTTATTTTGGTTATGGCTAATTGGGGTTCTTTATGGCTCACTTATGTGTATATAAGTTTCTTGTCCCATGCCTGGGAAATTTTCTATTACTACTGCAAATCGTCTTTTAATGTCATTCAGGTTGCCTCCTGCTTTTTCACTGACACTTATCAGCCCTATGTTGTTCTTCTTTGCCTCATCTTGCAGCTGTTGAATTGTTATTTGCTGTTCCTTTGTTATTTTTAAGAGACCTTTTCTTCCATGATCACCAGCTGCAATACTGTCTTCAAGGTCGGAAAGTCTATCTTCCTTTTCATTCAAGTGATTCTTCCCACTTTCAGTAGAATAAATTTCCTGAATGTCTCTTTGAATCTGTTTCATGCATTCTAATTCTTTCCTATACGGGTTCATTCAAAGTTTCTATCATTTTTCTGTGTTCCTTTATTTTTTTAATCTATGTCTTCTTTTGATGTGCAGAACAATTCTTTCATTATGGTTGTCATTTCTTCTTTTACCTGAGCAGTTATTTCTGATCTGATTTCCTCTATAGCCTGATGTAGTTGGTTCTTTACTTCTCTTGCTGTCATTTCAGAAATTTCAGGTATGTGGCTTCCATATTCTTTTATGGTGATGTTTCCTTGACTTGTTCTGGGTGGAACATTTGCCTGAGATTGCATTTTTCATCTTCTTTTTGTCATTTTCAAATCTCCTTATGTTTCTGGGGATTCAGGTTTGTTCCTGAGATGATGGTGGGAGGTGGAGACAAGAGTCCTGGGCTCCCAGACAGCTCACTGGAGGCTTCCTGAGTCCAAGGCCATTTCCCATTGTAGTGGCAGGGAGTGGGACCAGAGGGAGAATCTAAATTTTACTGCCTTATATTTTTACTTGAATATCTCTAATATAATACATTTACATCATATGTTTATATTATACATTTATATTATACTAATTACACTAAATTTATGATAATTTCTTTGCTGCTATAGAAAACTAAGACAAGGAAAAGTTCCACCTAGGTTATTCCATCTTTCTCAAAAGTAGAATTTCACTCACTTAAAATAAACCTATTTTAATACTTAAAACAACTGATTGTAAGCCTATTTGTGAGATTAAAAAATACTCTTTATAAACTTTAAAACAATAGTAATATATATTAGTTTCCTGTGTATATTGTAACAAATTTCTATGATCTAGATGGCTCAAAATACCACAAATGCATACTCTTTAAATGTAAATACTACAAACTGTCCATGATCTGAAAGGCTGAGTTCATAAAATAATCATCCCACTTAACTGTAAACCAGGTAACAATCAGTGAGGTAGCCATCTGACATGCTTGCATCAGACACCTGGTGAAGTCTGCCATTAGGAAAGAGTGGCTTTACGCCCAGAGCAGCTCTGGTTAATTCATCTTCACACTCACTGTCACACTCCCAATTTACACCTGTCCTCCCACACTCAGTTGAACCCTCTTTTATCTTCAAAAGTTCTCAGTTTGGACAATTATGTGACCACCAGAAAACTGAGAGTAATATCTAAGCTTTTCTGAGCAAAATACTGAAAAATACACTGTTCAAAGAACATAGAAATGAATTTTCTCTTCCACCCATAATAGCTCAGGGCAATAGGTAGTACCAGCTCAAAAACTCATTCCCAGATCCAGAATAGCCCACCTAGTTTTTCAAATCATAGCACATCCAGTTTGGTTTTCCATTTTTAACCATCTAGGTAGGAAAATGTTAGGTTTTTGACCCAGAAGAAGAAATAAACAAAGGGAAAAAGGAGGCCTTTACTCTGGATATGGAGAGAAGAGCACTGCATGCATATCTGGGATCCTCTGAGGTAGACAAATGAGGCTGGGGGTTTATAAGGATGCTGGCTAGGGGCTGAGCTTGAGGGGTGGGCTCAGTGATGCCTTAGGAGTTGCTTGGGGCTTTCCTTGTGCACAGGAAGGGAAAGAGAAGGTTGTGTTCGGGGCTGAGGGGAGAAGAGGTGATGGGGAGTGGTCATTTGGAAGATAGACTGTTGTTTTTTGGGCTTCACCCATGTTAGACCACCACCACAATGATTTAACAATTTAAACGTGGGCAGGAAGCTATCAGGGAGAGAAAATCCAGGATAGTCACTTTAATTAGTTGAACCAGAAATTGGGCTCATCACTCTACTCACAGGATATAGTTAAAAATTTAATCATAGGACCAACCATAACAGCAAGAAAGGATAAAAGAGTTGGATCAACTAACAGATTTTGCTACAGTGGGCTAACTTCATTAATTCAATTTCCTCTTTCTTTTCTCCTACATTATAACAAAATAACTACAAAATTTGCATTGTTAGCTGGTGGTACTATCATAAAAGAGATTCCTATTTAGGTATGTAGATAGTAGATCAAAGTTTTAAACATGCAATTACCATAAAACATAAAATGAAATGCAATGTATTTTGCACTTTGTCTCTAGCTTTGTGAATAAGTTTCAAATGTACTTTTGTTTGGCTTTACCTCAGTATTCACTACAATGATTTGAGGAACTGAAAGACAGATATAGTAGAAAATCAATAATTGATATGGCCTTCTTAATAATAAAACTTATAGACTTTAACACAGACTCACAGATGTGAAAGGAATAAAAACAATAGTAAAATTCAAGACTTATTGCTAAAAAAGAATGGAAATCACAATAAATTCTCAAAAGCCAATAAGAAAAGGTCAGATCTGACATATTTAAATATATTGCCCTCTCCAAAATCTCCCGAATTAAAATTGATTCTGATGTGAACAAATTCCATTACAACTAATTTAGTTGTGGAATTGAATTATCAGAAGGATAAATCAAATAATTTGTAGTAATAATTGAATATAAAATAATGATTATGCTAAAGGTTTACATACATCATTATGCAATTATAAACAGGTGGGAAATAAGATGATATACTATAATTTGATCAATACTTGAAACCTTTAAAAAAAATAAAAATGAAGCATATATATTGGCCAAATAAGGTCTTCAATGTGCAGATTCTAGATTCTTGGTTTTGAATATGGCCGTTCACCCTGCTAACTCATGAATGAGGTCTGACTCCTCCTCCCCTCCCGGACTTACTGCAAGGGTTAGTACTGACTTTCATGGTTCAAAGAATGGAATAAGTCATCCAGATTGAAAATTACCAGCAATAATAATCTATTAAAGTTAGGTATTTACTGGTACTTCATAGCTTTTTCTTGATGTAGTCAGAGGAATTCGTTAATAAGTAATGAATTATACACGCCCTGGATCCTCCTATCATCCTCTGTGGATCCTTGAAATAAATGCCACAGGAGAAAGAACAACTTCCAGTGTATCATTTTGGCTCATGTATCCAGTAATTTTTTTCACCATATTTCTTGATATTTTTCTTCAGTTTAAATCTGTGATTAGGCCATAATATAACTATGCCTGCTTGTTACAGTTTTATTTTGTTTTGTTCTGTATTACTGTTCTTTGTTCTTCACTCAGTTGAATGATTTACCAGGAAGTTGACCCAGTTTGATCACTCAAACTATCCCTTAAAGTCTCCACTCCTGGTTTTTTTGTATCTCAACTACTTTTTCTAGTAAAACATAATAAAATTTTCTGTTCAAAAAACCATATGAAACTAAGACAATGTTTCTCAAATTGGGATTTGATGAAACACAGAAGACCACAATTTTTCCTTTTTTCTCAATTCTGGGGATCAAGCCAAGCACTTTGGACATAACAGGTAAGTACTCTACCACTTAGCTACACACTCTATTTAGCTGAAATTAACTTTTTGAAAGTCCCTCAACACTAACTACCATGTCCCTTGATAAGATCACAAAGTGTTTCTTCACAGAAAAAGAGTATAGAAAATATAGATGCTTTCAACACTGAAGGAAAGATTTCATAAATTATGTTTTCAGTTTTAATATTGGATGAGAATTTTGTGTAACAAACATTAAATTTTCTTGTCACTTTGGAAATGAAGTTGTTGTTGTGGGCAGTAACTTAGTCTTTCTTTGTTCTGGTTCACTCTCTTGAGTAGCACTAAGATCTTGTACATTGAACTTTATCCCCAGACCTTTAAGTGGACATATTTAGCACAAACCAGTAATCTGAAGAATGGTGCATGAGGTTTCATTAGCTAAGTGTCCTTTGTACTTGGCACGAACTATGGTTAAAATTGCTTGACTTTCATTCATCCGCACTAATTCAGACAGTTTACTCCCTGTGCCTATGTAAGTTCTTTAAAGCACATAAACCGTGATTATTCTGAATTTATGAAAAGATATAAGCAGGTAAAAGTGCTTCATACTGGAGTATGAAAATAAATAACAGAATTACTTCACATATTTAAAGAACTTTTCTATAACAATTTCTTTGAGTTTTTCTGGAAGGTTTAATATTTTTACTGAAAAACACCCTAAATATTCCATAAGAAAGAACACCAGATTATAATTTCAGGCAAATACAAATGCTTATGTGCCCATCGTATTTGGTCACAGCAAACACAAATGGGAGCATTTATGAGTCCTGCCTCCATCTAGATGATAACAACTGTGAACATTTACCATGGATGTCATCTCCTATGACTTTTCTATCTGTATGGCTTGTGTAGTAGGCAATGTTTCTATGTAGGTCAGTGTGATCTCCTCTTTGGCCTTTATTTTGGACTGAAAGTGCTTTCATGCTCCATTTGTATTCTGTTTTTGATTTTGTATTTTGACTACAAAATAAGCATGAGCTCAAACGTAAAAAATTGCTAAAATACAAAAATGTAAGATTGATCAGTCTTACATTCTTATATCTCATGGACTGGGCAACTTCGTTGAAGATAGCAGTATGTAATGTAGCAACTATTATTAATTCTTATCATTTGTTTTGAGGTCATGTATCACTTTTGTTGTTTTTGTGTTGTTTTGATTTTGTTTTCATTGTTGTTTTGTTAGTTTTCTAAATTTTAAAATAAAAAAATAAAATACAAAAATGAGTGAATACCACAAACTTTTATTAAATTTTCTGAATGAACAGTTCATTTCCAAATTGGTACCTATTTTTCTTATATAAAATGAATTTATTTTTACCAATAACTTCATTAGCAATGAAATGTGTAATATGTTCCATTAAAATTTATGAAAGTATTTGTGTCAATTCAGTGACTACTCATTATAGTGGGAGGGTAGTGAGGAATGAATTGCAGGTTGTTAAGTGAGAAGTGGGTTTTAAGTATAGATAAGTATGCCAGGTGGATGGACTTTGTGCACCTCAATAAGAATGTAGTTCACCTGTGTGTAAACTAGGTCATGCCACCAAGCCCTAACTGTTTTCCCCTCACTTCTAAGCAAGGAAGCAATGTTTTTCAACAGAAAAACTTTCTCTCAAACTATCAAATATCAAAATATTCTTTGTGTAAAAGTAACAACATTAATGATATTATTATTGTTATGATTAGAGATCAATCAGGTTTAATGGAAATAAAACTTAGACAATCAGACAAATGAAGTGTTTTAGGAAGGATGTAGTACAGGTTGTCAAAACATAATTATAATAATGGGAATCTGAAATCGAAGAGATACTATGACACAATCAGAAACTATTTAAAGAAGGTGTAGAGCAAGTAATCCAATAATGACATGGGAAAAATTATCCTCTATGAAGGGATACATAAAAAGATATTGAGAATTAGAATTCATCTCCAAATAGTGTGATATACAGGAAGTGGATTTCAAACACGAGAGAATACACAACCCTGTGAATACAGAAAATAGAAGCTATGCTGCAGATGAAAAACTATATTCATGCAGATAAAGTTTCCCCCAAATTAGACAGCAGCTATTAGATTCTCAGTTCAACAATAAGGTCATTTTCAAGATACAATTCCAAACACTAGACAGGCCAATATGGTAATGGAATATATCGATCCTAGATGATATGATACACATACTATTTGAAGAAATCAATAACCCATTGTGATCCTCAAGCAGTACACTAATTCAATGCATCGTAATATTTATTAATAAATAAATGAGTTTTTAAATGTAAAAATGTACCAATTTAGACTGAAAAGTCTAATTCATCCTCAAAAGGATGTGACCTGAATGTACGTATTTCACAGAAACTGTAAAAGTTATAGTGCAGTGTATCAGTCAGGGTTTACTAGAGGAACAGGTATAATACAAGATAAACAAATGTACAAGAAATTATAAGTTTGGCTTACAATGGTCAGCTACAGAGTTGGATGAGGAAGTGTGTAGAGGGTGTCCGCACACTGGAGATTGAAGAGCCCAGCCCCGGGCCTGGAGCTCACTGCAGTGTCCGTGCAAGTCCGTATCAAAAGGCTGATGGGGGGCTGGGGATTTAGCTCAGCGGCAAAAGCGCCTGCCTGGCAAGCGCAAGGTCGTGAGTTCGGTTCCCGGTACCGGAGAAAAACAAAAAAAACAAAAAAAAAAAAAAAAAAAAAGGCTGATGGGTCTGCGACAGAATGCTGAAGAATCCACGATAAAGGCTGGAGAGCCTACACCAGAAGGCTGAAGGGTCCCAGATGGAAGCCCAGCAGTCTGCACCAGAAGCCAGGAGCCGACCAAGCTGAAGGCAAAGACTGGGGCTCCTCTGAAGAACCAGCAGCCAGTCCTTCCTCAATTCCTTTTTTTTATGCAGTCTACCTGCTGTGGGGGTATGGGGGTGGTCCTCCACACCCACACCCTCTGCATGCCCCTTCCTCTTGCAAAGGTTTAGAATGAATACCAAGTAAGCACCCTGGCTCCCTTCTGAGTCACATAGTTAACCTTCTAAACTTCTCAAATTAACACAATAAACAACATCCCAGAAGGGTAAATGCAGGTCCTTTTCACCCTAAGATGCAGAACTGCTGAGTCACTTAGCCAAACCTCCAGACTCCCCAAGGTGGCACAATGTATCAACCATAACACTCCACCCCTTGTCAACTTGGCAGTCAGACACATTTCTTTAAACCAGTTTCCAGATACAAAGACATGCTTATAATTACGCCTAACATGTTATAACTATGCTACCTACAAATGTAAACGCATTAATTCCCTTACCAAAATAGAAGGTAAGTTTTCCTTGGGTGATGGTTATTCTTATCATTTCACAACTTGAACAGCATAACACAGTTTAACAGTCCTTAAGGACCAGTAGTAAGTCTATCAGCATTATATTACATTAGAATCATATTAGGGGAGAAATAGTACAATTACAATCCTCTTTTCTGTAGATGATCACAGGGTCGTAGCTGGTATTTAGAACTACATTCTTCCACTACCCATTCTGTATTCCCTTGTCCTTCAGCAAGTACCACAGCAGGTCTTAGTTCTTTCCCTGGTGGAGTGAACCATACCTTCATTCCTGAAGGCTCTGGGCCATTTCTCATTGTGCCTATATTATGTTGTTGTAGTTTCCCATTTATTTTAATAAATAAATGAGTTTTTAAATGTAAAAATGTACCAATTTAGACTGAAAAGTCTAATTCATCCTCAAAAGGATGAGACCTGAATGTACGTATTTCACAGAAACTATAAAAGTTATAGTGCAGTATGGCAAAAGTTAGCTGATGTTAACTCCTTAGTGGCGGCTTTCTTAGTTAGTGATCCATATTCACAGGTGGTCAACTTGCCATTTGACGGAGTTTAATCAGGATTCTACACTCAGACCTTCTTCTGTAGCTTGGACTATTTTCATCTCCAATCAGCACTTGAGACTTTCTTAATTAGCCTCAGTGATTCTAGAAGACATTTCCTTTGGTTAAAAAAAAAAAAAAAAATATATATATATATATAAAAACAGATAAATGGAATAGCAAGAAATAGAAATACTTGAGCCCTTGCACAAAGGATTTATGAATCTGTCTCTGAAAACCATAAGTTAAGGTGATGCCCTGGCCCATGCAGAAGGGAGGAAGAGCAGCTGCACGGAGTTGGTCAGCAGGCAGCCTCTGGAGTGTCAGGTTGGCCTCTCATTTGTAGAATTCTGTTGCTCAATTTTGCTTCTCTCACCTCCTTTCACACAGGTTACTCCCCAGTAAACCCAACCCTCACCTTGTCTCTTAACCCCATGTCACATGCGCTTCCACAGAGAAAGCAAACCAGCACCACTGCTGTGCGGTTGTACAGAATAGGATCCTATGTTTACCCATTAAGAGAAAATTCTGTTGTCTGCTTCTACCAGTGTAGCTGAATCCTGCCTGCCTAGAAGACAGTCGTTGCTGTTTTGAATAAAGTTGGCTGTGCCATGTCTGGTTGAAGTGTCCAAAGGCCCAAGGTCTTTACATCAGACTCATATAAGACATAGTTTCTATGAATCTTGCTTGCAGGTTAAGAAATATTTGTTTCAAAAAAAAAAAAGAAGTATTTATTTCTGTGAAAGGATGAATGCAATCTTCCCCTTGCTCTCCCAACTTCCCAGCTCATAAAGGTGTATGTGTGAGGCAAAACCTCAGCTTCCACTAAAAGAACTGGAAATTATAATGTTAACTTAAATTCACAGGAGAAAGTAAGATTTTGAACCCAGCTGACCTAATTCTGAAGGTCATTTCCTTAAGCTTTCTTTCTCTTCTTTTATCCAATACAGAAAAACAAAATTATTTTTAGTGCAGGGGGGCATGTGATGTTTCAATACGTATACATATTACATAATGCTTGAACCAGGGAAACTAATCTCTTCAAACATTTATCATTTCTTTATGGCAAAAGCATTCAGAATCTTACCTTCTAGCATTCTGAAATACACAGTATGTACTTATTATTTATAGTTACCCCACTGTATTATTTATAGCAGGCCAGAACTATTTGCTCCTTTCTTACTGTCACTAAGCTCTCATTGATCAAATTTTTTCTCATCTCTTCCTTTTCCTACTCTTTCCATTCTACTCTGAATTCTATGAGCCTGACTTTGTAGATTCCCCATGACAGAGCTTCTGTCTTTCTGTGCCTGGCTTACCCTACTTAATGCAAAAACCACCATTCTACCCACAAACGACAAAACTTTATTTTTATGGCTCAGTGGTCTCCCATATGTATGTATATGTATATATGCCATAATTCTTTATCCATTTATTGGTCAATGGACATTTAGATTTTTTGTGTTTCCATTTCCTGAATTGTGTATAGTGCTGCAATGAAGCTGGTAGTACAGAGGTTCCTGATTTCATCTCCTTTAGCTTTCTACCAAGCTTGGAATTGCCAGATCATGTGATAGCTCTAGTTTTAATCTTTTGAGAAATTTTCAAAGTGTTTCCTGTAATGATCACACTAATTTACATGCTCACCAAAAATGTGCAAGACCTCTCCTTCTTCACTTCTTCGCCAGTGTGTGTTTTGCCTTTTTGGTAATAACCGTTCCTCCTGGAGTGAATGGATATCTTGTGGGTTTTTTGTTTTTTGTTTTTTGGGTTTTTTTCCAGTACTGGGAACCAAACTCACGACCTTGCCCTTGCCAGGCGGGTGCTGTGCCGCTGAGCTAAATCCCCAGCCCTATCTTGTGATTTTAATTTGCTTTCCTTGATGATTAATGACATTGAGCGTTTTTTCATGTAAATTGGCTATTTACATATCTTTTCAGAAATGTTCATTTATACCTACAGACAATTTTTAATTGAGTTCTGTCTGTTGAATTTTTTAGGATCTTTTTGAATTCTGGATGTTAACCCATGAGATGCACAATTTATTTCTCCCATTCTATAGGTTGTTTTTTCCCCTCTGTTAATTGATTCCTTGGCTATTATTTTTATCTTTGTGTAATCCAGATAGTCTGTTTTTTACTTTTATTCCTATGCTTTTGAGGGTTTCTTCAAAAAAATCCATGCCCATTCTAATATCTTAAAGCATTTCCCCTAGGTTTTGTTCATTCCTCTCATAGTTTCAGGTCTTACATTTAAGCCTTCAATCCATTCCGAGATTTTGCTACACATGAGACATGTGGATTTAATTTAATTCTTCTGCATATGGATACCTAGTTTTCCAAGAAAACATTTACAGAAAAGACTGATTTTCTACAATGCATTTTCTTCACAATTTGTTGGAAGTCAGTTGACCAGAGATGTTTGTGTTTACTTCTAGGCTTTCTGTTCTGTTCCCTTGGTCCATGTGTCTGTTTTTATGCCAAAACCATGCCATTTTGATTACCACAGCTTTGCAGCATATTTTGAAGTCAGATTATACAGTACTTTCTGCTATATTCTTTTTGCTCAAGATTACTTTTCCTATTCAGAATATGTGTGTGTGTGTGTGTGTGTGTGTGTGTGTGTGTGTGTGTGTTTCCATCCTCCATGACATAATGTACTTCTTAAATTATTCTGAAGTGTTCAGTGATATATTTATATATTTTTCACACCAAAGGGTGTCAAGGGCCATTCTATATAATTTTTCAAGAAAAATCATTTATAATTAAATTGTGATTAGGGCTTATCCAAGGTCTAGTATCTTGACATGGGAGCTGGCAACGATATGTGGAAACAAAACCCCATGTGCCTCCGGTCATAGTTGAGGCCAGAATGGTCCTGAGATGTTATGATGCCACAGGGCAAGATTATATCAACTGAAGATATCCCCTTCCCCCTTAGGGAAAGGACAAACTGTTTACTAACCTGCTATCACTTCCCACTGTCCTCATCAACATAAGATCCTAATTAGCTTGAGATCACCACCACCCTCTGAGTCATCCAGTAACCCCTCACCATTTTCCTCAGTGTAAATGTAATCAATAAATGTTGAGGTCTGGCTGCCTCATCGCCCTTTGTGCCCTGTGAACAACTGGCCATCCCAGACCCCTTGCACTGTTATTTGTCTCTTGGTCTTTCTTTTACCCGTGTGCCATAATGCCTTGCAGGAAACTGGGGACTCACTGCAGCGGCCCCCGATACAAGGGTTAGGGATACAACTTGTTTATTGTGTCTCTTTTCTAAAAATGTGCAGATAAAATCCTATCCACTACCCAGGGATGGTGGCACATGGTTATAATCCTTGCACTCTGGGAAGCACAAGGATTGCAAGTTTGAGGCCAGACTGGGCATCTTAGTGACACCCTATCTGAAAGTTTAAAAATTTAAAAAAATCTGAGAGTATAGCTCAGTTTGAAGAACCTAGGTTTTATGCCAACTACACACACACACACACACACACACACACACACACACTTGCAGAAAAACCTATTCACTCCTCAAATGTTAAAACAAAAACTTCTTCTACTATTCTAAATTATTTAAACATGGAAACATTTATTTTCTCAATGTAAAATAAGTTTCCTGTAGAACTCTCCTTAAAGGAAGAGGACAATACATATTTTTAGATCCAACATTCTATAATTCTTTTTTTGCATGTGGGGGTACCAGAAATTGAACTCAGGACCTTATGCTTTGCCAGGCAGGTGCTTATACCACTGAGCTGTATCCCCAGTCCTTTATGATTCTTTAATTGAAAAATTTTGGATAAAGAATCTCAGAAATATTTATGAATAAGGCTTTCCTCATTTCTTTCAACAGCCATCCCTTACTGAGCGTACACTGCCGTGAAACAAGACTTAGGATTCCAGCTGTTTCTAAGATTCCCTGCTTCCAGCTTGCTACTCTGAGTCTGCAGATTCCTGAGGGCCAGGTCCCAAGATCTGCTCCTACCTTGTTTACCCACAGTCCTCATAAACCCTTTATTCCAGAACTTGTCTCTTTGCTATTCCCTTCCCTACCAACTGTATAGTTTTGTTTAATATTTTTCCTTGACCTGAACATCTTTCCCCAGTACTTGTGTGTCAGTGCACGGCTCCTCCTCTATAAACTTTCTCCTAGACTATACTGTTCTTTTGCATGTATAATTGAGCAGGCATTTGATGTTCCCAATGGGCCGAGTGCTCTGCTCAGAAGATCTGGGGTGCACAAAACATAAATAAAATGTTGGGAGGTATCCAAGTGCTATGGAAAGAGAAAAGTACAGTATTTCAGGGACACAGAGCCTGATGAGTGGTAAAGGGAAGGATGTGGAGGAAGACAGGCCAGAATTGAAGCTCAGGTGGCCTTTGACAGAAAGACAGATTCTACTTGTCATGTTCTCAAGTTATTGTGGCTGTACTCATGGCTCTGTCAGAGAGTATACATCTGAGAAATAACAGAGAATGTAGAAATGCCAGCTGCAGCTGGAATACGAAAGACTTCATGCAACATCCTAAAGATGTCACTATTTTCTTTTGAGAAAATAATTTAAAGATGCACCACCCAACTTTGTTATTGCTGTTTTCAAGTATTATTTCATATGGTAAGAACCCATGTGAGAACGGCCTCCATGCAATTACATTAGTAATAGTATCTCAAGAGAATCCATTTCTGGTAAGGAACACTAAATCAGTGCCTCATAAAGATATAAAGTCATATTTTCATCTAATTTTACTTTAATTGGGAATTGACAAGTTTCAAGATATAGTTTCAGTGATTCTTGGAGTTCAACATATATTAATTACATTTAGCTTCAATTATAATTATACTAATGAATCCACATCCATTAAAATGATGACTACTGAAATCCATTTTATTTAGGTAGTGGCAATAGGTAAAAGCAGTGTATTATCCTGTAACCACATATGTGTGAAGTAATGTGACTATTTGCCAAAAAACTTACCTAGATTGTCTCATAATTAGGTCTCATTTGGCCAGGATCCCATGCACAGGATGAATTCCATCTAAAATGTGAAGTGAACGATTATGCTGATCATAAAAGTAACAAGTATTTTAGGAAGAGAACTGTCAATCAAATTATATAAAGAATGCATTAGGGCCGGGATATAGCTCAGTGCACAGTACCTGCCTGTCAAGTTCAAGGTCCTGAGTTCAATTCCTGGTACCAAAAAAAAAAAATCATTAGAGTGGATAGCAAGTGGAGTCTCACAAGGAATAAGGGAAATCGTTGCAACAACAGAGTTTGATAAAAACCTAAAGGAGGAAAATGATGCTAGCAAGGTTGAGAAAAGAATACAACAGATTTTAAAGCTGCTCTGGAGGCAAAATTAAGAGTGTTTTGTTAGGAAATACATTAGGGAATTAAGAAAGTAGAAGAGTCAGAGTTGCTCAGCAGCTTTTAGGTCAAGCGACTGTGTGGCCTAAAACTCATCTTTTTCTCGGCTGGATGTCTACCAAGTAGCACTAGATTTGAGACCTAGGAAAACCCTGAATAAACTCTTTAGTTTCACTTGCTTTTAGTTAGCTGCTTTCATCATCAGTTTTAGAGGTCACCTAGTTAAGCAAAATACCTCCAATAGCCCAATAGCTTTGCTGTAGTTAATATCTCTGATGTACAAGACATGACGGTCACAGTTGTCTAAGTTAATCTTCAGGAACCTGGTTGAAACCACCAACCCTTCCTTGAGCCTCTGCGAGAGTGTGGTGCATGACTTTTTCATGTCTGAAGGCCACATTCACCCTCAGAGCAAGTTAACACCATTTTTTGAATGGGTATTTTATAAGGAAGCATGAAGTAATTTCATATGTGCAGAGCATCAATTACTTTTCTTTAAGTCAAATTATCCTTCCCCATGCCTCAGACCTTTCTGCTTATCTAACCTATAAATACCACCAAACTCCATTCCCAGAGAGGTGGATTTGAGAGTTGTCCTCATATCTCCACACACTTAGTCACTTCGTGCATAAATTTTCTCTTTTGCAGAACACATCTCACTGATTAGCACACCGTGCAGTGGGCAAAACTGTACTAGTTCAGTAGCAGATTGATCATGTCACCAAATCTGAACTTCCTGGACATGATCACCTCCTCCCTGAGCTCTCAAAAAACAGTATCTGCACACAAGATACTTTGGGCTCCTGTTTATGGGATTTTAGTTGATTCAGTCACATATGTTCACTTTCTCATTTACATGCATTAAGTGTACATTTTATCTTTTTTTCTCTGTTTATTGCTGTTCTTTCCTTAGTAGCTCAGGAACACTCAGTTCGTTTTCGCATGGGGAACACTAGCCACCCAGTTTAAAAGAAATTACAACCAAGAAGACAGACAGTAACTTACCTGCAGCAATATGAGGGAGCATATCATCAAAACTAATCATAGTGTCACCAGTGTCCAAAGTCGTCTCCCCAAAGAGGAAATGGAGACTTCAACTCAACCCCAGGAGTAAGTTCTTGGCTCATCATCATAGAAGAAAAGAATTTCTGGCTATGTCAGTGTGAAGCATAGGCAAATTACTAGTCAGAGTTAGGATGAGGAAATATAAAGGAGCATCAGCTTAAGGAGCTAACAGGGGCAGAGCTCTGGTGAGGATCAAGCTGGCCTGCTAAAAGAAGAAGACAGCCTTTATAGAATAGCTGGAGTCTGCTGGTGTCTGGTTGATCAGTATCTCGGGTTTGGTTTTGCAAAATGACTCCTGGAGAGGCATTTATTGCATGAGGGGGCAACTTAGTCTCAGTGAAAGAATGACATCTGCTTGGGGCAGTCTCAGTTTGCGGAAAGCTTTGCTAGACTCCAAGGTGACCACAGGTTTAAGACCAGAGACTTCTGATTACCCTTTGGTAGTTGAATGTCCCTGTAATTCTCTCATCTTGGTGTCCTCAGTTTTAAAGGAGGATGGTTAGGTTTTATAAATTCGGGGCTAATCAACCTTGTTTTACCTACTTGAAGCAGACATGCCCTAAATGATTAACGTGTCTTTATGCAGAATGGAGCAAAGATCTGACCTGAAATTTTAAAGTAATAGAGAAGATAGAAATAAAATGGAGGTTAGCTTCCTTCTCCTTTTATTTATCTATCAGGCATCCATAGACCCACACATTATGGTTTGTGCCTAGATGTTCCCCCAACACCTTATGCAGTCATGGGGTAGACTTATAGAATTTGTGATTGATTCAAGGTCCAGTGCTGGGATTATGGGTTTGAGTGCTACACCTGCCCTGGGGCAGGAAGCCTGCAAAGTATAAAAGGGAGGGAAAGAGGCCTGCTCTTTCTGCTCGTCCCTTTTTATTATTCTTACTTTTGCTACTTTCTGCCACCATGAACTGTTGCTTTCTGCCATGTGCCACTCTGCCTTGGAGCCAGCTGAGTATGGACTGAAATCTCCATGAACTGTGAGCTAAATAAACCTTTCCTTCCTTAACTCTGGGCATCAGATATTTTGTCTCAGCAATGAGAAAAAAGTAACTAAGACAGAATATGGTACCAGAAGAGTGGAGTTGTTTTGGTAACTATACCTGACCATGTGGCTCAAGAGTCTTTGGGAATGGCTTGTGGGAAGAGTTTGGGAAGATTTGGAGATGTCACCTGAAAGAGTAGAGCTAGAATGCCTTATGATGCTCTATATAGTATATTCTGGTCAACGCTCAGAAAACCAGAAAGCTGATAGAAATCTTACTGGTAAATTACAGGCTGGGGAGGTTTCTACCGGGAAGAAGGACACAATGGTTGTTGGACTCCAAATGATATATGTTGTGGCTTGGCAAAAAGTGTGTCTGCATTTTGCTTGTGTCCAAAGATTTTGTCTGAGACTAAGATTAAGTGTAGTGGACTAATCTGGCAGAAGAAATTTCAAAGCAATCGAATGTTGAGACAGTGGCATGGCTATAGTTGAGGGCTTTTAGACAGATTTATGTTGTAAATCAAGAGCAAAGATCCCAGCAGGATGATTTAAGATGCTTTGAGTTTGGCCAGAAAGGAAGCTCCAGTAAAGCTGTGGACTACAAACATAGAACTGAGGATATCTCCACTGCTGAGAAAGAACAGGAGAATGTAAAAGATGGTCAGAGGGCAACAGAGGAAGCAGCAAGTCTCCACCTTTTGCAGGTTCAAAACTGTAAAGGCAAAAGTCTTTGCTTTGAGAAGAAAGCCACAGAGAGCTATGTTCCAGAATGATAGCAACTGCACCAGGTTCCAGAATGGTGGTGGCATAGAAAATTTGTTGCTCAAAATTAGTTTCAGAGTGTTCAGCAATTCACACATTAGACCCCTAGAGCCAAGAGAGAAAAAAGCCTGGCTACAGCTACAGCTGCAGCTTGCGGCGGACCCTGGCATTATCCACATGGTGCTGGTTTTAGGCACATACAGTATGCAAGAGTTCTGAGATTAAAGAGCCTTCCACCCAGATTTCAGAAGGAGGCCTAGGAGGCCAGGCAGTGTGCCCCTGAGAGGGCAACATGTGAAGCTATGAGGATGAAGGGAAAGGTGCAGTGGAGACCCCAGAAGTTTGAAGATTCTTTGAGGAAAACTGCAAGGAGGAAGCAGAGCATGCCCGAGAGAGAACCCATGGGAGGTACAACCACCAGAAGTGCAATAGAGGCAGAGCCATGTGGAGCTCACAATTTGAGACAGATTGCCTCAGATGTTGCAAGTGGAACTACAGGACTTAATGTTCGCCCTGCTGGATTTTGGACTTGCTTTGGTCACATTCTTTGTCCCCTCCTGTTTGTACCTTTGAAATGGTAATGTTTATCTTGTGCCCTTGAATGTTTGAAGTGTTTAACTTTTCATTTGTACAGGGGCTCACTGCTAAGACTTTGCCTTAAATCTCAGAGAAGACACAGGGCTTGTACTTTTCAACAGTGCTGAAACTATTAAGACTTTGGCAATGCTTGCACACTGACTAAATGCCTTTTACATAAAGGAATGTGCATGAGTCTTTGGAAAGCCAGGAGTCTTTGGAAAGTCACGGTTTGTGTCTACGTGTTCCCCTAAAACTTCATGCAGCACTTCGAGAATTTGTGAGTGATTCATAGTCCTATGCTGGGATTATGGGTATGAGCGCTTCACCCACCCTGGGGAGAAGGGTAGACTGCATACAATATAAGGGAGGGAAAGAGGCTTGTTCTCTGCTGCTCCTCCTTTTTTGCTCTTGTTGCTTTGCTGTTTACCACCATGAACTGTTGCCCTCTGCCATGTGCCACTCTACCTTGAAGCCAGCTGAGTATGGACTGAAACCTCCACAAACTGTGAGCTAAATAAACCTTTCCTTCTTTAACTCTGGGTGTCAGGTTTTTTTGTCTCAGCAGTAAGAGAAAAGATACTAAGATACCACATAAACTATCACTAGTATTTTTTTTTTAACAAAAGCACCTTTAAGTCCCTATCTTCTTCAGAAAAAAAAATATATAAATCATGCTTTTAACAAGTAACAAGTTAAGGGCCCATGAGTTTGTTCATCCTCTGTGTTAATACTTTTCATCAGCCACTTGTGTGCTTAGAAGTACCCAGATCCCTTCAGAGGCTAACATAATACTGTAAGTAAATTGTATATACTAGTATTTATAACCAGTGTATCACCAATTGATTCAACTTTATTACCTATGTGGTTTTGTTACATGGAAATAACTCACAGTCTGCTAGAATGTGCTGAATTTGTGTCTCAGGATGCTGAAGAATGAACTCCTTTTGCCAAAAAAAGGCAAAGAGTAGGAAAGTTTTATTAACAGAAAACTCTGAGAGGCTGGAAGGGTCTTGAAAGTGAATTTCAGCCGAAGCACTTTGTCTATGGGGTTTTTATACAGTAAAATCATATCACGGGTTACCTTGGGTCAAACAAAAATCAACCTATAGGATTACAGTAGCTACTTAGCTAATGTTAATCTAATAGAAAAGCAAGACACACAGCAAGGGTACATAGAGCATACCAAAGTACAAAAGAATTTCTGGAAAGGGTAGGAGTCAGGGTCAGGGCTCTCATCCCCTACCTCCATGTTCATTCTGCGGTTCCTATGCGATTGGTGCATTGCTTAGGCACACTGGCCCAGATGTTGCTGGCGACAGTACAGCTCTGAGTTGTTTTTCTCGAGTGGCTTGCAGACCTAGCCATCGTGTCTCCATGTAAGGCTTGGTTTCTATGCACTGCAGGCCCGGTTTACCTCTGCCTCCTCTCTGTTTTGACTCTATCGTGGGCCCAGTCCATTTCTAACACCTATCAATCTCTAACTTAGTTATCTGCAATAATTTTAAAATTATCAATACTACAACAGCATTATTCTATTTATCACAAATGCATAGGCTATGAGCTCTGTATCATTATTTTGTCTTATGGAGAAATTTTTCACCGTAATACTTTTATGTGAAAGTTGTGCTCCAGTTTTGCATCCTTAGAATAAGCTAATCTTCAGACTAAAATTCATGATTGAGAAATCACTGAATAAGTGTTCTGTAAGTGAACTATTAAAATAAATTTGCTGACCTCAGATTAGTGTTATTTCCTATTCCTGGATACTGGTCAGGAAGTTTGCAGGACCATGATTTCATATAAATAAATATTTTTGGCAAAGGACGTGAATAATATGGTGAGACAATGCTTTTTTTCCCCCTCTAGTGTAAGAGTTTCTTGAGACAGCATAGAATCAGTGGGGGTGTTAAAGAAAATTAAGAATAGATTGTACTTCCTGCAGGCCTATTATAATGTAATTAAGTAATCTTTCTCCAAAGGTGACCCTTAGCCCTATCTAACTTTTTAAAATTGTGTCTCTTTGTAGTCAGTCTTCCCAACCGTACCTGAGATGCATCTGTCCCTCACAGAAATCTGAGAGACAAAAACATTTGACATTTACGGTGTCTCATAATCCTCCAAAGCACAGAGGTAATTAAGTAGTGATTGAAAAATTTACTGTCAAACTATGGGAGTGTTTTGAAATCGTTTGGCTGTTAACAGTCCTGAGATATTTCAGACTTTCCCCATGTTCCCTACTGTGCAGTATTATCCAGAAATAACAAAAGCTTCCACTAACAAAGAGACATTCAGATTTTTACAAATGCAGAATGAACTGCAAAAGAAGGTCATGTCTGAGTGCTGACAGTGGCTCTCATTTGCAGGCAGAAGTTTCGCTGGCTATAAAATGAATCAGAACATGTCTGGGAGGCATCAGTCCACAAAGGAAGGCCGCGTTTTTATTTGGAGCTGGGTGTGGTAGAAAGAGGACTCATGTTTGCACCAGCAAAAGGATATCTGGCAATCCATGTACCAGCCCAGTTCACACTCAAATATATGTGTATTTTTTAAAAGGGAGGTTAAAACAAAACTACATCAAATTGCTCTAAGAATGTAAAAGGATGTCTCTAATGAATGCTGTGGAGGTTTGTTTCATTTTCCAACTGTCACTGTTTCCCTTAAAAGGGAAGGAAAACAAGCGGGTCGGAGCTTGCTTGGTCCCCTGGATCTGAGGATCCCAGACAGAACCACAGAAGCCAAAGGATGGAGGCGGTCAGTCTTAGGGATGCATGACAATGAGGGTTCTATATTCTTCTTTGATCATTCTCCAAACGACAGCAATTTCATCAGATTCAAAACCGTGTTGGTATGTAATGGGTGACAGGGAGGGGTCTTTGTCCCCAAGGCGTGTGACAGGAGATGGGAAGAGCATTTATGCCTTCAGAGAAGGGAGCGGAGGACAACTGCTTAATGATGCGAAGCCAGGAGCTGAATGCAGACCACTATGTAAAATATTTCCTCTGAGAAAGCGTAGGCACTCTGGAGAGCCCTGAAAGCAGCACTGTACCTCCTTCATCCACACAGAACAGAGCTCCTAGTCACTGGTGGAACCGACTTTCCAACGGAATTTCTGTGTTCCTACATACGTACTATAGGGATTTGATTCACTGGGTACTACTTTACACTATGGTGCCCCGGTGAGACCATGTGCTCATCCCTCAGAGGGGAATGGAAATTCTAATTTCAGTCACCTCCTAACTGGACTTTCTCACCCACATAGGACCCAGTGTAAACAACCCTGGAACACTCACCGTGGTTCCTTTCCTTGCCCAGAGTTCTGCTCTCTCTTCCCTGACTCCTGGACACCACAGCCTCCCTCACGGGGACCAAAGTTCTGAGATATACACATGGGTAAACCAGCCCTTGAGTGATTATTTACTAATAATAACTTAACAGTAAGAGTTTATTTGTGGCTGATAAAACAGGAGAGCACATGAGTCATAAAAAGGTCCTCACATGCTCAAATCTTTTCAGGACTGCCTATTTTTAACACAATTACCAAAGAAAATTAACCATCAGTTCTTATGAGCTCTTGTGGTGGTTCCAACAGATCGCTGGATTTGCACATCGAGCTGCATCCTCACAACAGAAGACAGACCTAAGCACTGAACCGTTGCTATCAGTAAAATTAAAAAAGTAACTGATACGTTCCTGCCTCGCCCTGAACATGACTTCCTCCTTACCATTCCCTCTCGAGTGAGGGAAGCCCACCCAATCAGTTCTTAATGCTTCATTGAGCCCGCCCCTCAAGCTCTGCTTCTAGCTAGAGTCCTCAAAAACCCCCAGCCTCTTTTGTCTACCCCAGAGGAACGCTGCGCTGCATTCAGTCCTCTCGTCCCTGGGTCCGGAGTAAAGGCTTTCCTTCCTCCCTTGTTTGTTTCTTCTTCTGTGTGGAAAACCTATCAATGACTAATGCTCAGGCACAGCAGGAGACTGTGGGCTTGGCCGAGCAGTTCCACCAACTATCAGAGAACAGGCGCTCATATCCGTGATTACAGAGCAGTAGAAGGTCAGGAACTGGACAAAAGAGCATGGAGGCCATGGGAGGAGAGTTATTCCTAAACACTTGTGAGACGCTTACAAGATTACTAGAGATATTCAGTGGAGAAGAAAGAACTACAGATCTATGCGTGCAGGTGAGGCATAGGTAATTTGGTAACTGGTTTTCACTGAATATAAAATACATTCACATGCTGTAGGAGCCAAGCCAACACTCAGATAATATCTTCTGCCAGATTCAGGCGACAAGTTTGCTCAAAATCTCTTTTGGCAGGGGCCTTCCATCCCCATATTGCAGCCAAGGCATTAAGATTGTGGATCCTGCAGCTAGCCGGGAACTTCCAGAGTGCAGAGGCTGGGATTTATGGAGGGATTAGCTCTGAGTTTTGTTTTTTTTTTTTGTTTTTTTTTTTTTTTTTTTGGTTTTTCTCTGGTACCGGGAACCGAACTCACGACCTTGCGCTTGCCAGGCAGGCGCTTTGCCGCTGAGCTAAATCCCCAGCCCCAGCTCTGAGTTATTGATAGCGGAATTCTTCCCAAAGGCTCAGTACAAAGCCTGCTCCAGCCCTTCCCATGATTTTGTAAGCATTTATGTTCCACTATTAAATACTTCTTTTTTTGAAACTAGCCAAACAAAACCGGCTGACCTTCCTTTAGTCTGGGAAATTATGAATCCAAGAAGAAAAATCATAAAATAAGCTTCAAAGTAAAAAATATAAATAACTGATAACTAAGCCATTTTAAATTGAATTCTTTATTTGCTCAAGTGCCATTTTCATTAACCTAGCTGAGAAGATTCTATGTTGAGCTCATTGTTTCAGAAATTACAGAAAAACACAACTCCTTTCACAACAGAGCTGAAGAAAATCCTTGAGTGTGTTGATTCTTCACAGAGATTACCACGAGAAGTATTATTTATATTATCTTATAAAGTTCTGTCTTAAAAGACTTAAAATAGCTTTTTATAATAGCAAATCCTAGAGAAAGCCTATTATTTTCTCTTTATAAGGTGCTTACAAATATAGCAAGTCAGGGGAATTATCACAAGTGATAGTATTAGCGCAGTCAGAAATCTATCCACATCATTAAATATCCTCACCAGAAATCTGAGTAACAAGAGAAAATTAAAATGGCTTATGATTATCTGCAACATTTCTAAGTAGTGGTTTACCAAGAATGCCTCAATAATTCTTGTCACACTAATCAGCAACCACCTTTTAGAGTTGGTAATCTTTGTTTTTTACAGTGTTTTTAAATCGGACTTTATAAGACTTAAAGGTGCATTGCTATGAGTTCTTTTAGGTACTTAACCTTTTTATTTGTAATATCCACAAATGCCTTTACTAGACTTATCTACATTCCTTGCTATAGAACACCAGCTAGATATCCACAGTTCCAACAATTAACAGTCCAAAGGCCAAGCTTTTCATATAGGCTGGTTCCTCCGTATTCACAGTCCAAAACAAAACACACAATAAACATACTTGCCTGTATCAAATCATTGTTGCTTCCCTGGGGTGCGTGCCTGCAAGCTGGAGGCTATAGCTGTCTTTTTCTTTTTGAAGATGATCTTCTACAGAAGAACAGTGCCAAGAATATAAAAGATAGAAACATCTGAGTTTGATCAAAACAGCGTCCTATTTTTAAAAAACTACCTGCCCATAAAGCCTTTTAGATAGTCATTGAAATGCTGTGGTCAAGTCCTATGTTTATTTCAATTATTTATACAATATTTCTTTTAAGTGATTTTTTTGGTCCTTGAATATTTAAATATCATATATTTTCCTGTGCTATTCAAATACTTAACAGAGTGTCTAGCAGGCTCAATAAAAGATTATGTCAATAAGTTTCAGAACAAGATAAATCAATGAGCTCAATTCATCTCAAAGAAGTCTCTCTGCTACATTCTTTCATAAGTCTAGATGAAGAAGAGTTCAAAATTAGAAACAAGCAGATTATAAGGAATACATTCAGATGAAAATCATCTAGTTAAATCAGTTATTTGAAGCATATTGCCTTAATGTAAATATTTCCATTTACTATCTGTACCTGGGGTACTATGAAAGAACAGTATCTCAGGATCATAACATAACCATGAGCTAATAGAATTTTCATACTAGAAAATCCCTTCTTAAGAGGTACAGATATTCACATACATTTTTTGACCTGCAGATGTATTCAGCAATAACCACTTAACAAAGTTGTACACAGGAATGAGCAATAACTCTGGCATAATCACAATTGTGAGGAATGAGTTTTCAGGCAACAATTAACTTACTTTTTAGGGCAGAAAGAAGTGTACATATACTGAAAGAGAGCTGTACTGCAGTATTTCTTTATTCACAGTTATTTCTTGAAATCTGGTGGTAGCTTTTTTTTTTTTTTTTTTTTTTTTTTGGTGGTAGCTTTTATAAAGGGAAGGACAGTCAACGTAGGTGAGGTGGGGAGAAGCCACAATTCCACAGCAAAGGTCTAAAGGTAAGAGAAGAGGTGATAAACGGAATCAATCACAAGAGAAAACAGATTGCCAAAGGACATAGGAATAGAATGGGGTTTCCTAGTGAGAGAAGTTCTCCAACAAACGGCGTCTTTGTGTGGGTTGGGTGAAATACTGTTGTGAATGGCTCTGATTTCTTCTTGGCCATAATTCTTATTTTAAAAGTATTACGATCTATGAAGAAAATCTTTTGTGTTGGGAACAATAAGGAAACATAAACTCACATGGAAAGAGCCTAAACACATTCATACTGTCACACATATATCTCTAGGCTTTATTTGAAGATCAGAAAGCTGAAAACAGCAGCCAAAGTTAGAGCTTCCAACAATGCTCAAAGAGGCAGGATGGCAACCAAAAATGCATTCAAGAGTGACTTCAGGTAAGATACTCAGCACTTATGAAGTTCATTCATTTATGGAATTTTAATGGGATTATACTGACAAGGTTTCTAAAAATCCTCAAGTTTGATGACTCCCCAGTGTATTGAATTGTCATGTCTTTCATGTCAACATTTTGGGTCACATATAGTTAATCAATATTGACAGTTTAAAAGTTTATCTTATTTAGCAGGTAAAATTTTAAGAAGTAAAGTGTTATTCCTCAAAAAAGAAAGGTTATCTCCACTTCCTCATCTGTCTCTCTAGCTGTTTATTACTATGTAACTTCCATAAGGGATGATGCTAGGTCTACCAGAAGTATAGAATGAAATACAACATATTCCACACAGAAAATCAGGACAAGAATCAAGAAATAATAGACAAAAAGTGAATTCAGATGGTTAAATAATAAAAAACTCATGACATGAAAAAAATTACCTTTCTTGTGCTTTCATTCAGATTCTTAATTGCAAGATGAAACGATGGTAGCACTTACCCAACAAGGTTTTACATGGATCAAGAAAGATCTTAGAAGGTTTAAAACAATAACAACAGCACAGTAAGTGCATATATGGAGAGGACGGGTGGATGAATAGATGGATGGAGGATCAATGAGCAGATAAAATGGAAAAATTTAAGGGGACAAGCATTAAACCATGGTTTAGCATACTAATTATGCATTTAAGGTCAGCCATATCAACACAGATTTAAGATTTCCCCACAGCACTATTCAATATAACAATTTTATTGATAATGACTTAAATTCTAGAATTTAGCCTTGTAGTACACCCACAAAACAAATTATCAATTACATTTAAGGCTCAATGTTTATATTAACCAAATAGACTTTGATATTCATAAATATTTATCTTCTATTGAGAGTGTAGGGAGATGGGGAGACAGGCAGGGATGCAGGACGTGAAGTGGAGGATGTTGCGTACAGTTATAGAAATGACCAGCTGCTAATGGCATTTGCCCTTTGTGATACCTTGGGGAGTGTGAAACAGTTATTCTTAGGGACCTGCTTGCATACATTTACCCCATGACCCACCTCACCCTACCAACAATTCCTTCCAGCAAAAACCTGATTGGCCTAGAGTACACCAAGCAGTGAAGCACAGATCAGTTTACTCCGGTAAGTACGGGCAGAGCAGAGACACCTCAATGAGAAACTCCTTCCAGCTCTCCCTGCCCTACAGCTTGCTGTTTGGCAGCTTTGTCTCCACTTTCATCAACTTATAAATAAACCTCTGCTCTACACTACTTTCATTTCTGACTTCTTCCTTGTGTGCCAGATGACCTGACTTCTGCATTCTCCACCGTGGGGGATCTTTGGGTTTGAATCACCCTCTCCCCACTCCCAAGTTCCTCCTCAGAGTGTGGGTACGGACCCAGCAAGTGGAGGATCTTTTCACAGGAAAGCTCTCCAGACCTCCTTCTGATGCTGCTATAAGGTTATCAGTTTTAAATTCTTCAAGAAAATATTGGCAAACATAGGAAATATTACTTATAAGAAAAAATCTCACTTTTTAAATAATTCCTCTGTCAAACTCTCTCTTTACTGTTAGGATCAGTGAAGGAGGAATAGTTTTGTCATATCTGTGACTCAGCTTTCGGAGTCAGAAAGATAATTCATTACAACTTATAGCATTCTAATTTCAAGCCAGATTTCTGGTTATTGCTACACAAATGTAGTGCTCTTTTCTTTCTATTAGTACTAGTATATTTAGGGAGAAATTCTAAGAATGAAGAAAGGCTAGATAAAAATTTCACATACAAAGAAAGGCACAGCAATCTCTCTCCTAAGGATTTACCAAAACTAACTGAAAAAATTTATGCAACAACTTATACGTGAATGTTTATAGCAGTTCTCATAATTGCCAAAAACTTAAAATAACCCAAATACCCTTGAACAGAAAAATGGACAAATAGAGTAGAATACTGCACACCAATAAAATGAGCACAGTATGTGACTTATGGGACAACACGATGAATCTTAAAAATATTTTTAAATTAAAAAGCTAGACAAAGCTATGTATGGTACGATTCCATACATATCATGTTCTGAAAAGGATAAAATTGCAGAGACTGAAAATCAACAGTTATCAGGAAGTCAAAGGGAGAGAGTTGAAAAAAGAAGCACCAGAAAAAAAAAATTGGAGAGAGTATGAAACTATCCTAGGTGGTTTTGTGGAAGTCGATGCCTGATTGCATTCATCCCAAAAAACTATACACCACAACAAGCGATTTCTCTGTAAGCAAGTTTGCAAGAAAAATAAGCAAGACGTCCAGGTCCTCCATGACAGAAAGACTATGACCAATGAATCTAACTACATTATAGATGTGTGGCATGCCGGTGCTCAAGAGGACAGGGAACAAATGAGACACATAAGTTTGTAAAACTGTTTGCATAAAGCTAATGACCGAAGGAACTGCACACAATGCTGTACTTCAGTAGGCTAATTTGTTTCTCACAGGACCGGAAAAAGACCCCCCAAAATGTTTCTTAGAGACTCCGGAAGGAATCAAACTTCTGGTCTCCAGAACTGAGAGAGAAGAAAGTTCTGTTGCTAGGAACCATCCAGCTTGTGATACTTTGTTACTGTAACCACAGGAAACCAATGCAGAGGGATACAAACTAGCAAATCTGAAATTGCTTCATTTATATAAGCAGGGGCAAGTTTCTCACTGTCCCACGAAGAAGTACTAATAAGCAAAAGGGGAATTCTAGTCCAATCCTTGAGGTCCTGAGTCGGAGACAGAGATATTGGTATAAATTCACGTTTTCTTTAAGCTACAAGCATATAGAAACATTAATAAATACATATAAAGAATGTGGTTGTATACTCACATTAGCATACATACACCTAGATACACACGCATACCCTAGCACTCTTTGCTGAGGATATTTAAAAGAACCCTACTAGCCCTAGGCACAGCTAGCACTGGGGTCATGGTTGCTAAACTGCCGTTCTCTAATACAAGGGTGTCTTGATCGCTTTCTCCTTGCTGAGACAAAATACCTGACATGACTTTAAAGAAGAGAGCTTTGTGTAGGGTCATGTTTTCAGTACTTAGTCTGCTAGCTCCAAGGGAGGACAGCATGGCGGAGGGGCATGGTGGAGAAAAACAGCTCACGTCATGGTGGTCAGGAAGCAGAGAGAGAAAGGAGGGAGCCACGGGTGCCCAGTGACTCATCTCTTCTCCTGAGCCCCACTTTCTAACAGCAAATCAGCTGTATTTCCCCCATAATTCAATCACTTTTTTTTCTTTTTTTTTTCCTTTTATTTTAAACATAAAAGGAGGAAAATATTAACAGACAGACAACATTTTACAAAATAGCAAAGGAACAGTACAGACAGTACGGAGTTACAAACAAAGTGGTAGGGAATTAACAATGCTTGTTGTATTACATATTGTTATCTTCAAAGTGGTTTCTCATGAAAACAGATATAGACATGCAATGCTGATTAACCAAGGACTCACTGACAGTTTCTTTCAGCAAAGAAATACAAGACAGTAGAACAGCCATGTTGACTATCCGGCATATACATACATACAAAATTTCTCCTTCTTTCCCTTCTCTTTTCCCACATCCCAGTTGCCCTTTACCTTTGAGTGCTTTCCTATCAATTCACAATGTCTATCATATCTCCTAGTTTAAATTAACTCTTTCAGGTTTTACACTACTGAAACAATGCGGTGCTTGCACATGTATGTTTGATTTATTTCACTTGTGAGTATGGTCTCTAGTTGTGACCATTTACCTGTAAAAGCCTCGAGTTTATCAATCACTTTTCAAAAGCCCCACCTATGAGTACATGAGGCTTTGGAGGAATACCTAGATACAAGCCATAACAAGGCATTTCTTGGGGAAATATTTGATTCTACATCTGGGGAAGAGACATCTGAAGAATTCTGTACTCCCTAAAAATAAGAATGTGCTGAAAGCAATTCTTGTGATATGCATATCAAAAGGACACACGAGCTAAGCTGAAACAGTGACCTATGGTGAAAGCTAGAACAATTGGAGCAACAAAATGACCATATTGCATTGTAATCCAAAGGTCTACCTAGGATTGTTAGAAGTACTGAATGAAACAGAGCACTGCATACTTCTAGTCTATCTAGGGAAAATATTTACCAATTACTGCAATGCCTTGAATAAGTGTCCATAAATAGTTTGCTAATCCTCCTTCCAAGAAGTAGACCTTAAGTTTTCACCCCTTGAGAATGAGCCCAACATGGTGACTCACTTCTAACAGAGTAAGGAAAGTGAGAAAATAGTAACTTTACAGAAAAGATGAACCAAGTTTATGAGTTTATTAGGGCTGCCTTAAAATACTACAAACAGAATAGCTTAAGCAACAGAAATTTATTTTCTTTATTGAGGAGTGGAGGTTGAGACAGGGTTCCAGGCTGGCTTTGAGCTCACTATGTAGCCCAGGCTGACCTTGAACTTGCATCCACCCTCCTGCCCTGCCTCTGAAGTGACTGGATTACTAGCATGCATACTCATAACTATTGAAATTTATTTTCTAAGAGTTCTGGAAGGTTAGAAACATAAAATTACAGCATCAACAGCATTGGTTCCTTCCAATGGGTGGGAGGAACGATCTGTTCCACAGTTCTTCAAAGCTCCAGGTGGATGGTTGAGCATTTCCAGCATTCCCTGGCTTTCAGAAGCACTTTTCTGGTGCCTGTTTATGACTTCTGCAGTGTTTTCCTGGAGTTAATGTTTGGGTACAAATTTCCTTTTTTGATAGGGACACCAGAAATGTTGTGTAGGGACCACTGTACTACAGAAAGAACACATCTTTATCAATGATATTCCCAATGACTGTCTCTAAATAAGGTCACATTCCAAAGTACTGAGGGTTAGGGGCTCAGTGCATGAATTTTTAAGGTGCACAGTTCAATTTATAAAGCCAAGCGATCAATGTTAACATCACCAATGGTAAGTCATATTAATACAATTTATGTCAATGACATATAATGAAAATGGTACAACATCTTTGTGGCATGCTTACCCCAAATCTATGACCCAAGGTGAATTGTGAAAATATGTAAATCAAACCTAAATTTACAGACATTCAGGAAAACAGATATTTTTTTAAAAAACTAACTGTTATATCTTATGTACATTGAAAGTACTTTTTAAAAATATTAAAGGATTGAAAGACAAGGAAGTACTAATGAGTCATCTCAAAACAGAGAATACATAAAAGATATGGCAAGCAATTGCAGTGTTCTGTTCTGCTTTGGACCCGAGAAGAGGGGCTTAGTGAGAACCCTGGGAATGTTGAATCAACTATAGTTCAGTTGACCACTTTGGACGAATTTAGTTTCTCAGTTTGATAACTGAACTATGGTTCTATAAGATGAATTAGAGGAAAATATGAGTAATGTATATGCAAAGAAATCTCTGTACTATCTTTTAACTTCTATAGATCATATTTTTGCAAAACAAAAAGGTTTAAATAAAGTTAAGATCAATTTAGAATGATGAATCCTCTTTTGAAATTGCTTTGCATAGACTATAAGTTGAGGTAGAAGGTAACTCTTATTAAATAGTATGTTCAGAGGGGTAATTATCCAAACTGTGGACTAAGATCACCAAAATCCATATAAAGATTTGACTAGAGGACTTCATCTGAATCACTAAATCATGCATAGCATAAAAATATACTTCACTCTAGGAGGATCTACAACTTTCACAGCAGGTAATATTTCTGTCAGTATCTCTGTAGGAGCCAACTAGAGATTTTTATGTCAAGATATAATGAATTACTTTTAAAGTATATGTGTGAAAAGTACTGTTAGTATAGAGAGTATTTTAGAAGGCACAAGATATTTTTTCAGTAGATACATAGCCAGTGATATGAATTGGCATGTACAAAAAGAGAAATACCACTACCTGCCTTCACTAAAAAAAAATCACTACTAGTAAAAAGAAAAAGTTAGGATAAATGCTTTTCAATACAAATGAGGGAGTATTTGTAATAAATTAATTTATAACAGTATCAGGGATAAACAGTTATATTCATATAGCAGTGATTAAGAATATAAATTGACATAAGCTTTCTGTTAATCTTACCAAAAGTTTTAAAATATTTTTTGATTTAGTAATTTTATTTCTAGCAATATATTTGTAGCAATTTATTAGTTATTATTTCTAGCAAAATATTAGTTATTTACAAAAATGAAAAATTGCAAAAGCCTAGATGTGCAGTAGCAGAAATACAATTAAAAATATTGAAATCCACAGAATTAAGTGGAAATTTCAAAATAGGCCATAAATGCATATTTTATGCCATTGAAAGAAATCCATGATACGTCAATAATACTCTTAAATATAAAAAGCAGGCTAAACTAGGTATGGTGGCACAGGCCTATACACTCTGGGAGGCTGTGGCAAAAGAGTTCCAAGTTTGATCTTACTCTTAGCAACTTAGTGATTTAAATGAGATCATTTCTCAAAAAAAAAATTGTATAAAAGGGGATGTGGCTCAGTATGACATTTAATCTTCAGTTTCCAGTATGACATCATCGTCATCATCACCATCATCATCATAATGCACAGTTTAAAAAAAATCAACCCATGTGCCGATATGCTGAAATGGGAGGAAGAGAGTGAGAGAGGAAGCATATAGCAGCAGAGGTCTCTTCCAAAAGGCTGAAGTTCCCACTTGGGTAGCTACAGCATGGAAGGAACATGTAAACTAGAGCCACTGGGCCCAGTGACCACATTATACTGAAAAAAGAGCAAGAAATAACCCACTGTGTTAACCACTGAGCAACTGGTGGTTTGTAACATGGGACCTCTGTTGCAGTTCTATAATGAGACCTTGGTCTACACTGGACTATATTTCCAGTGATTCTGCTTCTCTGGCTGATTCCTGGCCACACAGAATTGATGGTGGTTGGTGGCCTCCAAGACGGCCCCAGTGATCCTTCTCTGGAGATGGTAAAAGCATTATGTAACTGCCTGCTCTGAGTAACTAGTTACAGAGACGCTGAGGGATGCAATTTCTCTGGTTAGGTTACAAAACTGTGACTTTGTTTTGACAGATTCCATGCTTTCTTAGTTTGCGTGCTTTCATAAAATATGCTGTACTTAGGAAGGTGGGACACATGCCAAGGACCTGAAAGCAAGTCCAGTACTTTTAGGTCTATAGCTTCTTAGGGACAGAACGTGTTCCTAGCAACCAGGGGGTCAGGTGGAAGAGAAGCCAACCACCCCAGGAGAACCTTCAGATGAAACCACAAATCTGGACCAACATCACATCGCAGCCTTGTGGGAGACCACGAAGCAGAGAACTCCTGATGCACAGACACTCTGGGATAGGGAATGTGTGCAGTTTTAACCTGAGTTTTGGAGCAATTTGTTATGAAGTTTCCTTTGACCGGTATCTCCAGGTTTGTACTTTTAAATTTTTTTTATTTGCCCTGAAATATGTTTCAGTAAGTAGATCTTTCACAAATTTTCTAAAAACTCGATGAAAGTTTCAACTGAGAATAGCTTTGGTGCCCTTGGAGAACTCAGGATATCTTCATAATGTGGTGCTGTCATAAGCATGCAAGAGGCACACAGGGACTGTCACCATTTCTGGATTGTGCTTCACATAGATGCTGTGCGTGCTCCTAGCTGACTTTTTTTCCATTTCCGTATGAACATTTGGCATTTGTAGTTATATTCTTAGTCTTAACCCCCTTATCTAGCCTACGAAGTAATGTGCCCATTTATAGACACATTAGATTCCTTTCTTTAGAAGTAGAATCATTTCTTTGTACCAAAAATGTCGTATCACAAATGTTTATATTGGAGCACTTTGATTCCTGCAGAAATTTCTTGCTTCTATTTGGAGAATGCAGCCACAGAGTGGAGGAGAAACAAATGCTCCTTCCCATCTTGTCTAATGATATTCATTATCATCTTCTCCATTCAGGCAGAGCTCATTAGAATTTTAGACACCCCTAGTCTGAGCTGCAAAATGATTCAGATGAAATTTTCAATGCTTTGAAACCTTAGTCAATGGATTTTATCATTCTGGCTTTCCTTATGTAAAATAAATGGTCTTATGAATAGTAAATACACTTGCCTCTTCCTCTTCTCCTCCTGATGAATATTACTGTGTACACCACCTATTTACCTGGTACATTGAGACATAACAACTACATCAGGTCAGTAGAGAAAAAAGCAATGTGTTAAAATTTAAGGTACGGCTTGACATCTTTCTACATAATTTCCTCACTAGAAAAGCAACTGTATTTATAACGCAGTGTGGTAGTTTTGCACTGTGTCAGCTTAGCAAGGGTAGCATATTTGTTTTTCAAGATTTTTCCTTCCTGTGGTCTGGGTGAGAACTGACCAGCCCGCATGAGGCGTCTGTCAGAGGGAAGAAGGGAAGCACAGCCGCTATGGTTTTGCCCACCGGCTCACTGCACAATCTTGAGCTGCTGCCGCTCAAGCATCCTCAGTGGCTGCTCTTTCAATGCTTTGGCTTAGGCCACCCTCTCCACCAGCTCCCCGAAGATCTCCTCCAGTTTCCTAACACCTTGGTCGAGGTGCACATTCTGCTTCAGGACGCTGTGTGCTGCTGCTCCCGATCCCTGGCATCACTGAGACTGCAGGCAGGGAGGGACCGGTGCAAGTTCCAGCTCATCATGATGTGTTCCAGTTCATCATTGTGACAAGGAATAAGGATGGATTTTCTTTTCTTTATTACGTTTATTTACCATTTCCAAAATTTTCTGCAATAACTTATGTGCCTTACATTTGCAATAAAATACATAAGTATCACTTTCATTTCTTAAATAAGCACATTGCAAAACTTGTCTCCTTTTCCTGTTCTTTTTATTTTCATTTTTCCTCCCCTCCTTATTAGTATATGTTTCCAATACATTATAAGCACAATCACGTAGGAAACTGGTACATACACATGTCACATATTGATTTTTTCCTTCCGCTCCCCGCCTCCCTCTCCATCTCCTCCCCATCCCTGAACACCCATGGTCCTAGGTCACCCATCTTCACTCCACTCCCCTTCCCATCCATCTTCCATTCCCTCTGCCTCACTGCTGACTTCAGCCTCAGCTCCAGACACACGGGTGACAGCCTTATGTGCAGCATGCAACCTGCACCCAAGATTCTGCAGGGCCAACCCGCAGATAAGTTCTTTGCTTTATGTCACTCATAAGTGTCTTGCTCCTATGCTCAAACATGGATGTTCAGATGATTTTGCTACTTTGTTCCATCATAATAGTACAGTAAAAAGAACGGAGTGCAACAAAGTTGTGGGCCTTTTAGGTCAGCAGTTCCATACTTTTCCCTTATAGACTCAGAAATACCTCCAAACTAGATATAGCACCACTATTTTGCAATGTTATTATGAGAACTAGAGATAATGTATGTAAAGTGTACTGAACAGTGTAAACCTCCAACAAATGATAGTTATTATAACTAGTATAAATATTTTATTTCATATAATTTTTAAAGTCAGGCACCCAAAATAGCATGCTACAGGAATGGAAAGTGATATATACTATAAAGATGAATAATTAGTAGAAATTTTGCATATTTATTAAAATATGTATCATGCATATGAATAATTAGTGTGAGTGAAAAATTATTAAGATACTCAATTTAGGTTCTATAAAAATTCCATTGTAGGAACATTGTGACTCTTAAGGAAAAGAAGGTTTAGGGATACTGAGGACTTGAGAATCTGACAGCATCTCATCAACATTTCTATGTTCATTGAAAAAAATCTGAACAAAAACCACACATTAATTACTGACCATGTAAGGTGTTCTGTACAGTTTCTCCCTGGAAGCTTAATATCAGCATGCCCCCTTTCACCAACAATCAGGAATTCACTAGCTTATATATTTATATCTTAGAAAATACATACAACTGAAAAGTAACTATGCTCTACTGAATGCTCAAGACTTGCTGGGTTTTTTTTTTTTTTAAAGATAAAAGGAGGTAAACATTAACAGACATACAACATTTTACAACATATCACAAGCACAGTATAGACAATACAGAGTTACAAACAAAGTGGTAGGGGATTAACAATGGTGGTTGTATTACATATTGATCTCTTCAAAGTGGCTTCTCATGAAAACAGATATAGACATGCAATACTGGTCAACCAAAGACTCATTGACAGTTTCTTTCCTTGCTGGTTTTTTTTTTGCATTTAATTTTATTAGTACATTTTAGTTACACATAATGATAACATCCATCACAGGGAATTTGTACCTGTACATGATATATTTTGCTTCTTCTTCTTTCCCATTCCCTTCCCATCCTTTCAACCCTTCTTGCCCTGCTTATTTACAAAGCTTTGCTTCCATTTCTCCCTTCTAGTCTCTTTTTCGTCCCTTCTTTCTTTCCTCCCTCCCCACCTTGTTCTACTCATTTGAACATTTTCTCACCATTTCCCAATATCTATTACGCATTTTGATCCCTACTTACACGTTCAGTATCTCACACTAGAGAAACAATGTGGTATTAAATGTATGTATGATTTATTTCACTTATGAGTATGGTCTCAATGTGCACCCATTTAGTTAGAAATATCTGGTTTATTCTTCTTTATGGCAGAATAATACTCCATTTGCATGTTTAAAAACCTACATCTTCTTTACCCATTCAGGTAATGGGCATCTGGACTGCCTCCAAGATTTAGCTGTTACAAACTGTGCCACTCTAAACATGGGTGTATATATGTCACTGTGGAATGATGCTTTTAATTCTTTTGAGAAGATACCAAGAAGGGGAATAACTGGGTTGACCAGAACCTCTAGTTTCAGTTTTTTGAGGAATCTCCATACTGATTTCCACAGTGGTTGCACCACTCTATGCTCCCACCAACAGTGGAAAGGGATTCCTTTTCCCCACAGCCCTGCCAGCATTTGTTATTGGTTGTTTTCTTGATAATGGTCATTCTTTCTTCAGTGAAATGGAATCTCTCCAATGATTACAATGTTGAACATTTTTCATATATTTATTTGCTGTTTCTACTTCTTCAACTGAGAAGCATCTATTAATTTTAGATGCCTATATTTGCATTGGGTCTTTAAATTTGCAGGGATATGATTTTCTTGAGTTCATATATAGTCTAGATAGTAGTCCTTTGTCTGAGGGAGAGCAGGGAAAATTTTTTTTTCCCACACTGTGCATTGTCTCTTCCATCTGCTGGTTATTTCTCTCACTCTACAAAAGATTTTTAAGAAGATAAGATCCTAGTTGTTGATTCTTTGTGATATTTCCTGTGTGGTTAGGGTTTTGTTCATAAAGTCTTTGCCTACACCAATGCCTTCAGGAGTTCTACCTATGTTATCTTCCAGCAGATTTAGTGTTTCTGTTTTAATACTTAGATCTTTGATTAATTTCAATTTTAGTTTAGTGCTTGATGAAAGATATGAGTCTAGTTTTAATCTTTGGCATGTGGAAAGCCAGTTCTTCCAACACCACTTATTAAAGAGGCTATCTTCCTCTCAGTGAATGTGTTTGGCTCCTTTGTCAAAGATAAGGTGGGTGAGTATCTTTGCATTTGTTTCTGCATCTCCTAATCTTTCCCATTGATCCTTTTGTCTATTTTGTTGTTGTCCTTAAGGTTGTTTTTTTGTTGTTGGTTTTTTTTTTTTTTTTGACAGTAACATGCTGTATCTATTATAGGATCTCTGTGCTTTAGTTGCAAGCTAGAAATTATGATACCTCTGGCCTTGTTTTTGTTGCCTAGAATTGCTTTTGCTATTCTAGGACTCATCTGGTTCCTAATGAATTTTAGGATTGTTTTCTCTAACTGTATGAGATATGCATTAGTATTTTGATTGGGATTGCATTACATCTTTAAAACAATTTTTGAAGTATGATCATTTTCACTATATTGGTTCTTCCTACCCAAGAACAAGGAATATATTTCCAATTTATGATACCCTCTTTGATCTCCTTCTCCAAAGTACCACACTTTTCAATGTAAAGGTCTTTCACTTCCTTCATTAGATTGATTCCTAGGTACTTCATTTTTTTGATGCTATTGTCAAAGGTGATGTTACCCTAATTTCTCTCTCAGTGAATCTGTTATTTGTGTACAGGAGTTCTATTGATTTTTGAATGTTGACTTTGTATCCAACTATGCTACTGAATTTGGTTATTAAATCTAGAAGTCTTTTGGGGTCTTCTGTGTAAAGTATCATGTTTTCTGCAAACAATAGTAATTTAACTGCTTGCTTTCCTAAATTTATTCATTCTATTTCTTTCTCATATATAGTTGCTCTGGCTAATCTTTTCAGAACTATATTGAATGAGAGTGGTGGTAATGGAAATCCTTGTCTTCTGATTTTAGACTGAAATCTTTCAGTTTTTGACTTCCATTTAGTATGATATTAGCTGTTGGTTTGACATAGATGGCGCTTTTATCAGATTGAGATAAAGAGCATCTATTCCAATTTCCTGTAGGGTTTTTATCATGAATTGGTGCTGGACTTTGTCAAAAGCTTTTTCTGTATCTATTGAGGTGATTGTATGATTTTTGTCCTTGGCTCTCTTAATATGGTGTATTATTACATTTATTGATTCACATATGTTGAATCATCCTTGCACCCCTGGGATGAATCCCACTTTGTCATGGTGTATAATCTTAATGATTTGCTGCAGTCTGTTTGCCCATATCCTACCGAGGATTTTTGTACCTATGTTCCCTGGGGAGATTGGCCTGTAATTGTCTCTTAGTTGAGTCCTTTTCTGGTTTTGGTATCAGAGTAACGCTTGCTTCCAGGAATGAATTTGGAAGTACTGCTTCCCTTTCAATATCATTAAAAAGTTTGAGAAATACTGGTGTTAGGTATTCTCTAAATTTCTTGTAGAATTCAGCAGCAAATCTGTCTGGGAATTGGCTTTTCTTTGTTGGTAAGTTTTTAATTATCTTCAATTTCATTGGTTGGTATTGGTTTACTTAGGATTTGTATATCTTATTAATTCAGTTTTGGTAATTCATGTGGCTCTAGTAATCTGTCCATCTATTCTGCATTTTCCATTTTATCAGAATACAAATTTTCAAAGTAGGTACAGATAATCTGGATTTCTGCAGGGTCCATTGTAGTTTCACCCTTTTCATTCCTGATAGGGTGGATTTGTGTCTTTTCTTTCCTTTTTTTAGATAAGGTTGGATAAGGGATTGTTGATTCTACTTAATCTTTCAAAGAATCAACTCTTTAGTTCAATGATTATTTGTATTGTTTTCTTAGTATCCTTTACATTAATTTCTGCTCCGATATTTATAATTTCTTCCCTAGTACAAGCTTTTGGTTTGACTTGCTCTTCTTTTTCTAGAAGCTTGAGGTTCAACATTAGGTTGCTTACCTAAATTTCACTCTTACGACTGCTTTCATTGTGTCCCATAAGTTCTGGTATGTTGTATTGGCATCATCGTTTAATTGTAGAAATTAATTTCTTCTTTTGTATCATCTGTGACCCATTGGTTATTCAGCAGGGTGTTTTCTCTTTCTAGAATGACCTCCAGAACATTTTGGCATGCTGATTTGCTGATATGAATTTCCTCAGGTGCTCACCTTTCTGGTTTTATAAAAAAGATGATAATTCTACCTCTGAAAATTCTTGTTTCATCAATACAATGCATATCACCCCTGACCTTTACTTCAGGATAAAAGATATCTGTGGTTTTTAAAACAGCAGATTATTTCTGCCCATCTTTTTTATGTTCCTGAAGGTGTTAAGACAAATTATGAATGCCTCTAATGTCAAAGACCTAATTTTAACATCTACTGTCCAGTTATTTCTTTTTATCTTCTCCAACAGGCTTTGCTTTAAAATTTTGCTCAACTCAACACATTGGGGCCAAATTGGGACCAAATTTTTGATGAAGCTGAAAACTTACATTTTTATAAAATTTTTTAAAAACTTGTTTATATAATTATGAGAACTCATATATTTTATTTACAATAATGGCTCAAGATTATGTATTTATCTACTGGTATAATGTCAGAGAAGCATTCTAGAGCAGGATGAATTATACTATCCTTAGATATAAACTTACACACAATAAAGAATCTACTTTCTTTTCAATTTTGTCCATATTTCACCATCCTTTATCTGTAAATGATCATCTGTCTAAGGAATCAAATTATGAGGACTGAGCAAAAATACACCCTTACTGTTGAATATATGTCATAGTTTCTCAATATTTTAAACAGGCATATGGATTACTTTGGTCCTAGTGTTTCTTATTTGGTGCCAGACAGTTCTGTACATCGTCCTGTATGTGGGGAGATGTGGAGCATCTGCAGCCACCAGGGCACTCAACACAAACAGCACCTTCTTCCTCATCACTGTGATGACCGAAAAGCCTCTCCTTCCTCCTCTACTTCATTGCAAATGTTGCAGTCGAGGACTTCTGATAAACAAATCCCATAAATGAGTTTGAATAGTATGACATTTGGACAATAAAATAATCTAGTTTTATAATCTGCTAGCACTTCTTATTTATTCCATTGGTTGTTTTCCCAAAAATAATGTCATTTCAGGGTGTCTGTGTACATGTCCATTCTCTGAGATTTTGTGCACTGGTGCACCAGAATTGGTGTTCTTTTACCTCTAATATTCCACTCTAATCCTGAAGGCTAATGTCCTCTATAATATTTTTATCCATTCTCTGTTCAACTCCCCAGCCTGACTTTGTATTTCTCCTCATTTTATTCGCATCTTTAATAGGTCCTTGAGTCCAAACATTAAAAGGTTTATAAAAAAAAAGGAAAAGCTTAGATTTCCTACAAATGAACCTGTTTAAGAAGTCACTACAAAAATATGTTTCTTATCAGGACATATTTTTAAATTTGAAAATAACTTTTCAACAGATTTAATGTTGCTTCAGTATTTCTTAGGACATTCATGCTTTCTCTGTCCAACCCTATAAAAAACAGTGACAGTGCAGGCAGGAGCCTAATCTTGACTGCTTAATAGGAAAGAATGTGGATCATATGCAACAGTTCCACAGTATTCTTAAGTGTCTCTGAGAATACTATGTGACAGGGACGTATGACTATAAGCTATGATTTTTTTCACAATGATTAAAATATTCTTTCCTTTTGTGGTTGTTTTTGCTGTACTAGTATTCAACCTAAGCCCTTTTATATGCCATGCAAGTAGTCTAACACTGAACTACATTCTCAGGACTTTTTTCAGACAATGTCTTGCTAAGTTATTCAGGATAGACAGAAAGTTTTAATTCTCCCACCTCAGTTTCCTGGCTAACTGAACTTGCAAGCATGCACCACTATGCCCAAATCCATTGGATAGTTTAGGCAAATTTTAAAGCTTGAACCAATGCTCTTAAGGTTTCTTCTACTCAAGAATTTGTGAAAGCAAACCTTTGAATGAACAAATGGAACCTGAATTCCAAACTGTTACATGCTCATCTATTTGCTGTAAGAATATCCTTTGTAATCCTGCAACTTAGTCTTATCATTTATTCCAGAGAGATCACTGCCACTCAAAAACATGATCTACAATATTCTCAATAACACTCTCATCCAAGTGTGATGTTTATAATGCTTCTGAGATCACTACTGTGTGATTGTTCTTTTCCTCCAATTCTCCCAGTATCCTTGATGGTGTTGTTACTTTGCTTGTAGAATTACAGCACTATGACTTCTGAATATGCTAGTCCTTGTTTTGAGAACTATTGCCAATATTTGATGGTCTCTACAGTGATTAAATATTCTCACTCAAATATAATTAACCCAGCCAAACCAAACAAAAATATTTCCTTTATTTTTAGAAAAAGCTCTAATGTTAAAAATATTGCATTCATTCTTCACTCCTCATCCATTTTTTTATGCAGTCAAAGAATTACAAAACTGGAAAGAAGTTTTGGAAATTAACTTCAGTGCTGTTATTCAGACTGGTGTGGCTGTGATGTAACTGAAGGTAAGTAAAGTCTGAGAATTTTATTTTGTGTTTTGAATCTAATGGTGATCTTTTAAAAGTATTTGACTGGTAAAAAAAGGCTAAATGTTGCAGCTAATTTGCAACTCAAAGTTTTTTTTTAGTTTGACACTTTCTAATGTTTTTTTTAAATAACTATATTCAAAGTACAGGAAAGTTATTTTATAACAGGAGTCTAACAATTATTAAAATTCGAGAAGTATTTCTTAAGACAATCATGCTCTTTCTGGTGAGCACTAAGGAGAATAACAGTAGAATAATGAGTTGCAAGTTTCAAAATGTTCAAGGAACAGTTCATTTCACATGGTATATTTACCCATAATTTATATGCTGAAAATATGCAGATGAATGGAAGAGTTAATGAATAAACAACTCCTTTAGTAGTACATTGCAAAGATTCAAAGCAAGAAATAAACAAAGGAACAAAAACAAAAAGATAAGACTTTTGAATGCTACCCAGGATATACAAAGCCGGGGAAAGAATTGTTTTTATAGTTACAGTGTTAAAAACAGAGTATAAGAAAAACCTGCCAGACTATCTGAAAACTTACATTTTAACTGACAATTTTGGTTGGGCAATTTTTAAAAAGTCAAAAGTCAGGTATTTTCAACAAGAAATGGGGGGCTGGGGATTTAGCTCAGCGCAAAGTGCCTGCCTGGCAAGCGCAAGGTTGTGAGTTTAATTCCTGGTACCACAAGAAAAGACAAAAAAAAAAAAAAAAAGAAAGAAAGAAATGGGATGGGAGCAATATTTAATTGGTCAAGTGCCTCCAGAGAGCAGTAAAAAGAACCAAAATTAACAATATTTAATAACAATATTTGATAAATTGAGAAGAGCTGAGTGTGAAGCAGTAAGTGGGAACAGAACATTTGAGAGTTGCAGGTACCAGAATCCACACCTACTTGCAGGCTGTTCTTCCTGGACCTCACGAGGTGATCACACATGTGCATTCTCTCTCTCTCTCTCTCTCTCTCTCTCTCTCTCTCTCTCTGTCTCTCTCTCTCTCTCTGTCTCTCTCTCTCTCTGTCTCTCTCTCTCTCTCTCTCTCTCTCTCTCTCTCTCTCTCTCTCTCTCTCTGTCTCTACACACACACACACACACACACACACACTTTAGATGAAAGTCTTAAAGGACCAGTGCAAATGTTGTAGATGGCTTGAAGAACAGGGAATGAATAGCAATCATGGTAGCAGAAGCCAAAACATCACTCAGCCACCCACTACCTCCCCTGCAGGTCAAAAGCATTCAACAACCTGAGGAGGGTGAAAAACCCTAATTTGAGACTATTCGCATTTGAGTGTCCTGAACAAGGAAAAAAAAAAACCTGCCTTGAGGCAGATAAAGCATCACCAGAAAGACTCTCATCCAAGAACCAAGGAAAACTGCCTGTGTAAGACCAAAGTTTAATAAAGTCAATAGTAGGCTGCGGTACAAGGATCAAAAGTTCTAGCCCAGCCTGAGTAACTTAGTGACTAAGGAGGACTTTGTTTCAAAATAATTTTTCTAAAAAGGACTGGGGCTGTGGCTCAGTATAAAGCCCCTGAGTTCAATTCTCAGTACTGCACTAAAGAAAAGCCAACAGAAAACAAATCAATGAAAATTTTATCCTGTTCTCATCACTCTTCTAACAGTTAAGTAATTGTGAGCTACTGCTCACCATGTAGCAAATACTGGGGAAAAGAAGCTCTCTAAGGCACAGCACAAAGGGATGACCTGAAGCTATATATGGAACAGATGCAAGGAAAGCTCACAGGCAAACAGTGTGTCCCAGCTGAAAGACAATGTGATAGGAAGTAGATTATGGTGATCTGGCCACAGCTGCAGTAGCACTTAAATCCAAATCGAGTCTAAGTCTTGACTAGACTGACTCAACCCCTGTGGGAAAAATGAGCAGAAAGCTATGCTTATTTCCAGGAATCAAAAATGTTCACTGCATCAGAGAAAAAGTACACAAATTTCTACAAAATAGATAAATAAAAGGCATAAGAAAATCAACAACCTCTCAAAAGACAAAGCAGTCAAAATCAGGTCCAGATATAATGTCCATTTTGAAACTATCAGAAAGAAAAAGTAAGGCTATTATTATTATTAGATTAAAAACTTTAGTGGAAAGTTTGGAAAAAGTGTGAAATCAGAGGAAAATTTTAGCAGCAAGATGTAAACTGTAAAAAAGAATCATATGGAAATATACCAATCAAAAAACAGGCTAATGAAAACAGAGAGTGCTTTCAATGGTGTTATCCATAGACTGAACACAGTCAAGGAAAGGATTATTGAAGTAGAATATAGAGCAAATGAAATTATTCAAATGAAAACAAAAAGAATGGAGAAAAAGAAAATAAAAGAACATCTGAAAGCTGTAGGATAATATAAAAATATACATAATGGTATATACATACATACATAGAAAACCTCAGAAATAAGAAAAAGTAAGGTGAAAGAAATATTTGAATGAATGATAGTCAAGAATTTTCTGCACCTGAGGAGGCAGGACATGCCTGGTCCTGTGTCAGCCTCCACCACCACCAACAGCATATGATTCTAGGGAAGCCTTGGTGAATCATGCCATGCCACTCCCAATTCATTGCAGGAGCCACACTGAGCCCTGCGGAGCTTTGAGAACCTAAGTGAGCTGCACTCCAGCCCCCACACTGTCACGGGAATTATGCTGAGCCCCAGCAAGCTTAGGAACGTCAGTAAACCACACACCACACCCTCCACTGTCATGGGAACAATGTTGACCTCCAGGAAAACTAGGGACCTTTAGTGAGCTGCCCAGGTGGGAAGACACTGTACTCTGCTCCTCAACACCATCCAGGAGGGACACTGAGTTCCAGAGAAACTCTGGGGCTTTAGTGAGCTGGCCAGAAGGGGAGTGACTCTGCACTCCACCACCCCGCCCACCTACACAGGAGTGGCACGGAGCCCCATGGAATCTTGGGATGTTCAAAACTGACAAAACAAAGGAGCAAACTGCAATCTCAGACCTCCACCCCACCCAGAACAAATCCAGGAGACACTGACATAGAAGAGATTGGAAGTCGCACATCTGAAATTTCTGAAAAGATAGTAACTGAAGTAAAGAAACAATTCCATCAAGCTATAGAAGAAATCACATCAGAAATAATCTCCCAGGTAAAAAAGAAATGACAACCATAGTGAAAGAATTGCTCAGCACATGTAAAGAAGACACAGATAAAACATAGAGGAGGATAGAAAAATGATAGAAACCTTGAATGAACAATATAGGAAAGAATTGGAATGCATGAAACAGATTCAAAGACATTTCCAGGAAATTAAAAATTCCATTAAAAGCTGAAAAACTGCTGGAATAAAACTGAAGACAGACTTTCAGACCTTGAAGGCAGCACGGCAGCTGATGATTGCAACAGGAAAGATCTCTTAAAAATAAGGAACTGTAAAATAACAATTCAACAGCTGCAAGATGTTGCAAAGAGAAACAATGTAAGGCTGAGAAGTGTCAACAAAACAGCAGGAGTCAACACAAATGACACAGAAAGTCTATTTGCAGAAGTAATAGCAGAAAATTTCTCAAGCATGGAAAAAGAATCTGACATATAGTTAAGTGAGGCACATAGAACTCCAATTAGCTATAAACAAAATAAATCTACACCCAGACATATACTCATCAAGATCACAGAAATTCAGCAAAAGAATAGAATATTAAAAGCTGTTAGAGAAAAGAAACAGATCACCTTTAAAGGAAAACCCATCAGAATCACAGCAGCTTTCTCAACACAAATCATCAAGTCAAAAAGAGCTTGGAGTGAAGTATAACAGGTCCTGAAAGAAAATAATTTTTAATCAGACTGATGTACCTCTCAAAACTATCCTTCAAAATTAATGGAGAGAAAAATTCTTCCACAACAAAGAACAACTGAAGAAATTCATGACTGCCAAACTAATCATACAAAGAGTACTGAAAGATATTCTAGAAACAGGTAAAAATAACCACAGTTTTAAGAACAACAATAGAAAGGAATTACCAAAACAGAGCAAGCAATTAAACAGAGGGGAAAAGAAGGGAACCATCAGTAGGAAAATAATATGACAAAGATAAGCCAATATATATCAGTTATAATCATTAATGTAAATAGCCTCAATTCACCAATCAAAGAAACAGACTGGCAGAGTGGGTGAAGAGACAAAATCCAGCAATATGCTGTATACAAGAAACACATTCAACTCAAAAGGAAATTCATAGACTGAAAGTCAAAGGATGGAAAACAATACTCCACGTGACAGAAGCCCAGAAAAAAGGGGTAGCTATTCAGTTTGCACACCATGTGAACTTCAAACCAAGAATGATCAAAAGAGATGAAGAAAGTCACTACATACTTGTTAGGGAAAAACTGCAAGAGAAGTAAATAACAATCATAAACCTCTATGCACCAAATACAGGAGCACCCAACTATATAAGACAAATTTTAGCTGGGTGTGGTAGCACACACCTGTAATCTCAGCATTAAGGAGGTTGGGGCAGGAGGATCATTGCAAGTTTGAGGCCAGCCTGGGCTGCAAAGTGAGCTGAAAGCCAGCCTGAACTGCATAGCCATACACTGTCTCAGGAAGATAAATAAGACAAATTTTACAAGACATGAAAAATCTAATAATTAGTAGCACAACCATAACACCCCATTGTCACAAAGAGATAGACCAACTAGGCAAAAAATCAGCAAAGAAATAACAGAACTAAACCAAACTTGTGAATAAATGGACTTAGTAGACCTTCACAGAATGTTTCACCCAACATCAGAATACACATTCTTCTCAGATGCATACAGGATATTCTTTAATATAGACCGTATACTAGCCCATAGACCATGATTTAGTAAATGCAAAAGAACTGAAATTATCCATGCATACTATTGGACCATAGTGCAATGAAATTGGAAATTAATGACAAAAGAAATTGCAAAAACACATGGAAATTGAATAACATCCTCCTAAACAATCAGTGGGTTACAGATGAAATTAGACAATATTTACAATCAACCAAAAGTACAGATACTACTTACCAGAACCTGTGAGATGCAATGAAAGCAGTCCTCAGAGGGACATTTACAGTGATGAATACCCACATTAAGAAAACAAAGTGAGCAAAAATTAACAACCGTATGCTGCACCTCAAGCTTCTAGAAGAAGAGCAAGTCAAGCCAAAAGCCGAAAGCCCAAAGGGGGGGGGGGGGACTATAAAAATCAGAGCAGAAATTAATGCAATGCAGACTAAGAAAATAATACATAGGTTTAATAAATCAAAGAGTTGGTTCCTTAAAAATATAAATAAATTTGAGAAACTCTTAACCAAACTTATCTAAAAAGAAGACAGAAAACTCAAATTCATGCAGTAAGGAATCAAACATACGAAATCACTACAGATCCTGTAGAAATTCAGATCATCAATACCTACTTTGAAAATCTTTACTCTCATAGGATGGAAAACACAGACGCAATGGACAGATTCATGGATACATATGAATTACCAAAGCTGAATCAAGAAGATATAAAAATCCTGAATCATTCAAATCAGCCAATGAAATTGAAAATGTAATAAAAAATACTTACCAATGAAGAAAAACCCAGGTCATGATGGATTCACAGCTTAATTCTACAAGAAATTTAGAGAAGATTTAACACAAATTCTTCTCAAACTCTTTAATGAAATTGAAAGGGAAAGAATGATCCCTAACTCATTCCTGGAGGCAAGTATTACTCTGATACCAAAACCAGTGAAAGACCCAACCAAAAAAGTGAACTGTAGGCCAATCTCATTAATGAATACAGATGCAAAGATATTCAACCAAATACTAGCAAACTGAATGCAGATATTTAAAATTAAATAAGTCAATCAATCCCAAAATTCTATAACCATAATATAACAAACATTAAAAGAATGCAAATATTTGCTAAATTTTTAACTATTTTTGACAAATTAGATGAAGTGACAAATTTCATGAAAGACAAAAACTATGAAAGCTCTCTTATGAAGAAACAGAGAACATATATAGTCCTATATTTATTAAATAAATTTATTTGTAATGAAATTTTTTCCTAAAAAAATTCCCCCTGGCAATATGCCTTAGCTTACAATGTATATTAAACATTAAAGGAATAAATAACAGCAATACTGCAAAAATATTCAGGAAATTGAAGAAATGTGACTACTTCCTAAGTCATTCTATTATGATATCAAATGAAAAAAAATTACAGATCAACAATCTTATTAACAAGAATACACACATGCACACACACACACACAATTCTCATGAAACAAGCAAATTAAAATCACCAAAATACTAAAAAGATAATGCATAAACTAAGTGTAATTTGTTCTGGAGATACGAGGTTAGTCTAACATTCAAACATCAATCAGTACGATTTACAGTATCAGCAGAACAAAGGAGAAAACCTGGGTGAACAGAATAGAAGCCTGACAACATCAACATTCATTTATGACTCCAAAGAAAAAAAACTTGGAAAAAGTTTTCTATGATGCAAGGCTGTTCACCTTCACCCTAAGAACAGGGACAATGACGGCAAAAATTCAGTTTTCAGAATGCTCAGTGTTTCTAAAGAACATGACAAAGCTCAATGCTATCCGTGGGGAGCAAAATCCCATAATCGAAGACCTATTAGAGAGCACTTCCTGGAGCCCAGGGCCTCCGGCCTCTCAGTGACGGAGCTTCACCCCTCTTGTGAGCTGACTCCGCAGTCCTCATCCTCTACAGCTATTTCCACTATGCTTGCTATAAAATTGTTTCTGTGCAAGAGTTATGCCTTCTAAGAAAAATGTTTCCTACTTTTATAATTAACTTCCTGCTACTTTAAGACATAGGGTAGGAATATAACACTTAGGCACACACCACAGGAATGCAAGTTTAGCGTCATTTTAGCTGCTGGAATGACCCTTCCTTGGCTCTGACTGAAGAATTTGGGATTCAGGAGAGAGGAGCCAGGGTAACTTAGAGGCAAAAAGTCATCGCCAGTCACCTTCCTAATGCCTCGCACGTGCTGTCCTCACACCTCAGCGTTTTGCTTTGAAAAAGAGAAAATGTTTTTCAGCTGACTAGTACTATAAAGTCCTGTAAAAATCACTCCATCATCGCCCTGAGAAGCTGCAGCTGTGGAGTAACTCAGGGCTGCTGACCTTGAAGCTACCTGGGCCTGTGTTTTAATCCTTGCCGCCCCTGTCTTCTCACTCTAGCCTGTTGTTCCCCGACCTGCTTTCACAGTGTCTCATTTTTCACTGAGGAAGCCATCACTTAGCCTCCTCGCTGCCTACATGAAACCTGCCTAGCAGTAGGAAAAACAGACCAAGCTATCAGAAGTTGCAATTACCCATGAGGCACTGCGATGCTGGTGATGCAGGAGAAAGCCTTTGTTCCTCATAGCAGGTAAAAGTCAATGGGCATTTCCTCCCCAAGAATCTGAAAAAAAATCCATAAATCATTGGAGCCAAGGTGTTTTGTCCCCACTGAAGCCCAAAGCCTTAGACTTCATGCCAAGAGTCTCCAAATAGATATTCTGCTCAAGAAATTCCACTTTTGTCTTATTTTACCACACTCCTGGTCTATGCACCAAATGATAGGCTCCATGAATCAATCTAATAAAGACAGACCCACTTCCCACATAGGTTCTAAGCAAATGAGGAGGGTGGAAAATATGGTAGACTGAAGCCAAGAGATCTTTTCTATGATACTACAACAGAGCATGTGCCCTTAACTGTGCCTATCAGTCGCTGGAACGGAAGGCTGTAGTATCTCTTCCCTACCACTGACATGGCAGACATCAGTTATGCCGGCGCAGTCTGTGAGGGGAAGAAAATAAAATCTACTTCCTGTAGGGATGTTGTTATCAAGCCAAAGAAGAGAGCGAGGTTGTGGATTTATACTTTATTTTTACTAAATTTACTGATCAGATGTCACTCCTCCTCCCCAGGATAGAGTGTTCACTCTATAATGACAGGAGTAAGGTGGGTGGAGAGTCAAGGAGTCACATCAGTGGAGTCATCTCCTTGGAGAGGTAGGTAACAAAAATATCGGGTTCATTCTTTACCACTCAAAACCTTAGAGGCAAACACATAAAGAGAAACTACTCTGAAAGGTGAAGAAAAATTACTACTAGGCTGAACTGTTGACTGGATTTGTATGAAGGTCAAAATATCAAGATGAATTTATTTTAAAAATAAGTGTTCAGAAGAAGAAAGCACTTTTTCTTTTTTTGAGACAGTCTGGCTGTGAAGCACAGGCTGGCTTCAGCTAACTCCTGTAGCCCAGGCTGACCTCGAACTCATGGTGATCCTCCAGCCTCCTGAGGGCTGAAATTACAAGTGTGAGCTACCATGTCTGGTTGAAAGTACTTTAAATAGTAAATTAAAATATCCTTTTTAATAACATAATTAATCTCCATAAAATATTTGAGTGAATTGGTTACAGGAGCAAAGCAATTACTTTGCTTCTTGTGAAATAGAAGCTCGAAGTAGTCAATGTCCTTGAGTTTCATATTTTTAAAGCACTTCTCCAAAAATCACTTCATAGATACTTGACTTCTTTTTAACATTCTGTTTCACTGCAGAATTTAACCTGTAAATTGTAGTGTCATCCTCTAGTCCAACTTTCTTTCTGGCTTACTTCAGTTTAATTTAGGTTTTTCCTGCCAAATAACTTTACATATTCATGTTCTCTACTTAAAAAGAACTTCTTTTAAATCATGAATGCAGTTTTATTGTTGGACTTTCCCTAAGCACTGATGTGATGAAAAGCATCCTCCAATAACTTCCAATCTTAGTAAAAAATTACTATGGATATGTTTTGCACTGAACAAATAAGACCCAAATTCACTAAGACGTTATGTGAATATCATTCAGCCTTTGTGGAATAATGGAAGACAGAGTTTACCAACGCACTATTCTCTGTGACTGACGACAGACTCAATTTTAATCTAATATAAGGGCAGATTTCAAATTCTGTGACATGACGATGGGAGTACAGAAAATCATTTCTACGAACAGAGGCTATTAACCTCTATAGGACCCTGATAAATAGCCAGAGAGATAGATATGGAGCCCAAGGAAGACTTGAAAAATAGAATTTGGGCTATTACTTTTTTCCCTAGATCATCAAACCTTCCCTTGCCCATGGGAGAAATCATTCCTACAAGCAGTGGGAAAAAACAGTAGCTTTTTGGTTAAAATCTTGTACTTTTTCTTCATTTTCCAAGTCAAGAAAACAGTCCTTTAGCAGTTAATTTTAAATCATCCTTATAAAGGTAAGTAATAGACAAGATGTAGGCATATACAAGTTCATCGTGAATAACAAGTGTGATCACATATGTGTGCAAGTCAGTTAGTAATGAGCACTGTGATGTACTTGCATGCCAGCCTAGCTTTGAGTATTTCCCTTTAGTTTTCCAGTGAATACAATAAATCTAGCATCTAAAATATTGTGAAACTTCCTCAGGAGACCATCCCTCTTTCCCTCTCATAATTTTCAAATTTCTGAAATGTGTAAAGCTCTTTTATGGCAATAATATAAACATTATTTTGGAGTTGTGTTACTCAAACAATCTCCCTTTTGTAGAGGTGGTAATTCATACGCAAAAATCATAAATGAATCTGGCATACAAAAGGTCTCTCTAACCAAATTGCCCACCTTAAAAACACACACACAAAAAAAAAAAATGCCTTGAAAATTATTTTCTCTCTAAGCTTCAGGACTTCCCAATCAAATTAAGGTCAAAGTGTCTGTTCTTTCTCTTCTTATCAATAGTTGATGGCCAATGTCTGTACAGTAGAAATTTGGGAAAGGGACACGGGATATCAATTTTTTATCTTTTCTTGATAAAAACCTTAAAATCATAATTGCTTTAGTTGGTTCTATTGTGGATGTGATTTTTTAGGGCTTATCATATTTTGGGCACAAGATTTTAAAAGTCACAGTCCCTATCCTCAGACTACAAGTATAATCTGTACCTCAAGTTCTCTGATAAAAGTTTTCACAAGATTCTATGGACACACAGAGAAGGGAAACTGAAAGTCATGCAGGAGATTTGAAAAGGCTTCCCAGCAGGATCAGTGCTTGAGCTGAGCTTTGAAGGAAAGAACACATTAGTTAGGCAGAGAGGAACAAGAGATACCCTGAGTGTTCAAAGACCTTCTGGGCCTCCCTAAGGGCTGCACTACAGGCAGCGGAGGAGAAGAGACACTTATAAAAGACTAGGTGTCAATTTAGAGTTGAGTCTCATCCTGAACTCGGTATCTAGCCATTTCAGATTTTATGATTCAGTGTGATGATGCCTTAGAGGTATTGTGAGGGATTCACAGGGGTTCAAACCAGACTCAGGCCTGAATGTTAGACCTGCAGATGGGATCAAGGCATTAGCTTTGGGAAAGGGTAGGTAGAAGACTGGAAAAGAATTTAAGGCACAGAAAATTCTTCTTGTGTGGCATCTACTGGTTACTGCGAAAAGAGGCTATGCTGGGATGACTCTCTGGCTGGGTTTGGTTATAAATAGGAGTTGTTGAGATAGGAAAATTTTTTTTAAATGGGGAAAGGTATGGAAGAAAGGAATGTATTCACTTTGAGGGATATAAAATTTGAAGTGCCTACAGGATGTGAGACTAGATATAGTCAGGAAAAAGTTAAACATGCCCATTTTAAAGAATAGAGAATTAGAGGCAGATTGAGAATAGCATATTAGTAATAGAGCAAAATGAAAGGTATTTGCCTATTTTACCATGTCACAGCTACTGTTCAAAGTCCTTATGTGGATTATTGTATTCAGTGCTTACAACGGATGGTAGAAGTGGTCTCATTTACAGATAAGGAAGGAAAGGATTAAAGAAATTAATTTGCCTAACGTCACTGCTTGACAGCTGAAATAAACCAGGATTTGAACCTGCAAGATCTAATTTTAGAGCCTCTGTTTATTACCTAGGCTAGAATAAGTTGGAATTGAAATTGCAGATACATTTATAACAACAACACTTAACATCATCATATTAAATCAACAGAATTTTAGTATTTTATTATACTGACAATTCAGTGAATAATTGAATTTTTCCAACTCCATCTGTAACCCTGCACTCCCCCATAATTTACTGATAAAGAACCAGGCTTCCTATCACATTAGGATTTTAATCATTTAGAGGTACATTTTATTGAACTGTAGTTTCCCATTCTGTTAGAAAAAAAAAAAAAGCTGAGAACCTTGGATCTGAGTTTCTCTGACTAGCAAAATTATCTATACTAAGTACGGTGATGGATAAAATTAACATAAAAACAACAAGCTCATTCTACAGTGTAAGTAAGCAGATTCAATTTACTAAAACATAGTTTATAACTTAGTTTCTTAGAATAAATACAGTTCACAAAATGATATGAACTTTGCTAAATTTCCAGACCCTGTTTCTTCTGCTTCTCTATCTGTGAACACAAAGTGAGGGTTGTGTAAATGAAGACAACAACAATAATGATGACACTAAGAACCAGTATATACCGCGTGCCTACAAAACACAAACTGTGTTCTGGGGATTTTATACAAACTATTCCAATGCTGGCTGCCCCTTTGGGAGTTGTTCTTTGCAGAGATACTTCCTTTCCCTTTGCCTAGCATTCTATATTCTAAAGGAAAGCCATACCTTAAATGATTAAGATGTTAGCTGCTAAATAATCTTTCTTTAGATTTTCAGAACCTACAATATCTGTTGACCTTCAGATTAAATCAGAATGTGTAACATTATGCTTAAATGGCAGAAAAGTAATGTATTTGTCTAAAGAATTATAGGAACTAGATCCAGAGGTTGGAATTGATTGTAATGTTTTGGCCCAAGGGCAAAAGGAAAACACATCCCCTGGATGACAAGGCCTTCCTGGTGATTGGTATATGACACCTCCCTCTTCTCCTCCTTCTCCTCCTCAGGGTACCTGACTTTTGTGTACCTGGTCTCTTTTGAGGGGTGGGGTGATAGCTTGCTCCATTTCATGTTGTCAGCCCATGAATAAACCTGATTTTCATCCCACCAGTTCTAGTAGCTTGAGTTCTGGCTTTCAAGTAGTGAGCAGATAGATTTGGGGCTGCTAACGCTATCTTTTTAATCCTCCAAACTGTTTCTCAATCCAATCTCAGAAACCGCAAAAGTAAAAAGGGTTTTATTTGAGGTCTTAAGAATTGCAATTCAGGAAACATGCATGCAGGTGGCTCTTTGTCAGAAGACAGAAGATAAAGAGAAGATAAGCAGAAGGAAAATTTCCAGAAAAGAAGAGTCCAATAAACATGTATTGTGCATCTTAAGATTCTGGGCGCAATGTAACTGTCTGGTTGTTTTGTGAGTGGCCACTTACACCTGTACACTCAGGTTTGTTTGCCTGCCACTGAGCACATCAAGGAGGCCATTTATCTTGGCAAAGGGAAGAAGGACTTATTCAAAGCTACCTCTGAGGGGTTGGAGGGGCTTCCCCCGAATCACCATCTCCCCATGTACACGTGTGTCAGGGTCTTTTATAGCAAGGAAGAATAGGGAGCAGGAGGACAATGAGACAATGGACATATTCAAACTTGTTTTGTCCCTTCCCTTTCCCTGAGGAAATGGCATTGGACTTTGACCCAGCTGATACCCTGGCAAGGGTACCTGCATATTCTGTCCACTCATCTGGGCTGAGAAGGGGGAGGTGGGGGTTTATGCCCTAAGTTTGGAGCAGTTTGGGGAAACCACTTGTTTCTCAAGAAACATCTCAGTTTTGAAGTTCCTTTCGTCATGCCAGTTACAGTTTAGGTCACTGGAGATGCCTGTGGTCAAAGGGAGGAGGTGGCCTCCAGGAGTGCCAGTAACCAAAGTTCACATTCCAGGTAGCAGCTGGGGTTGTGCACGAGCCCTACTTCCTAATGGCTTTCCGACTTCATTTTGGGAAGCTCTTCCAATGCTGCTTTTATTGTAATTTCCCTTTTTTGTTTTTTTGTTTTTTGGGTTTTTTTTTTTGTTGTTGTTGTTGTTTTGGTTTTTCTTCGGTACCGGGAACCGAACTCACGACCTTGCTCTTGCCAGGCAGGCACTTTGCTGCTGAGCTAAATCCCCAGCCCCGTAATTTCCCTTTTATTGTCATGTATTTCACAGATGAAGAAACAGAAATTAAAAAATCAAATAAATTCCATAAATTACCAAGTAAACTAATAGCCTAGCCTAGTCTAGGTATAGAGTAGGCTATCCCGTCCAAGTTTAAGTATTCTGCAATGCTTGCACCATGACAAAACTGCACAGCAATGCATTTCACAGAATGTGTCACAATCATTAAGTGACATGCGAATGTATCTCAAATGTCAAGGAAAAGAACTCAAAGTTTATAATTTCTGGTTTCCATAGTATCATATAGATACGACTAAGGTTTCCATTATTTTCACAACCAATAAACACAGTATCTATTAATAAGCACTTTTCTCACAATCTACTTTAAAATAGCACTTTATTTCTCCAGTACAAATTCATGAGGACTCCTGCAGCATACAGATCAACTCACCATCACCGAAAAATGCAGTGGAGGTAATGAAAATTGAAAATAAAATGCCTCTCCAAGCGTGACTTTTGAATGTTGTCTTTCTATGATGACGTCTATCCTATTTAAAAATATAATAAATATAGCTAAAAAAATTTCAGACATATTTTCCCTTCTGTTCACACGTGAAAATACTTTTTATATAAATATAACATCTCACTGAAAATTTAAACAGCACACACAAATATAAAGAAGAAATTAAAAGTCATCGATCTTGCACCAAACTTAGTAACCCCCAACTTGTTCACATTAGTGATCATTCTGTCCTGCAGTATTATATAGATATATATACACATAAATTTATATGAATATTAGTGTTTATTATTTTATATAAGATAAAGTATCTCATAAATTCAATTGTTATTATACCTACCCCTCCTACCTTTGTTTCTTACCCCTACAAAAGCACCTGACCCATATTCGGGCTCATTCTGGGAGTAGTATGTTAAAAATCTAATTTTTTTTTCATTTTTTTCATACACATGAGGCTATCTAGATTATAAACCATGGCATAGCTGGCCTGATTCAAATTTATTCTTTTTAATGGTTATAAAATATTCTCTGTTATGGTTATTCAACATCTGTTCAGCCACTTTCCTCTTGGTATCTTCTGTCTTGGTATGTTTTATTATGCTTCCACAAATACTTGAGATTACCTAACTCATGATTGACAGAAGTTTATGAACTCATAGCTCCCGAGGTAAGAAGCTGTCTCACTACATCACAGAAGAAAGTGAGAGAACAAGAAGGAGTCAAACTTGCACTTTTGTGAGGTACAAATCCCACCCTTGAAGGTAGAGCGCCCATGGCCTAATAATAGCTTTTTTAAAATCTTGCTGTGGAATTCAAATTTCAACATCAGTTTTGGAGAAGACAAGTATTTCAACCATACGCTTTGTTTCCAATGTGCAAACTCTAGAGCAACAACAGAATAACATTGTTTTGTAGACCCTTAAACTTTGGTGTCCTTTTCTGTATGTGCTATGGATTTCTAGTAGTGGAATTGCTGATTTCAATGATACATGCATTTTTAAAAATTGCCATATATATTGCCAGACGGTCTTCCAAAAATGTGGAAACACTTTATATTTCAACCGACAATACAAGACAGTACCTATCCCTCATTCCTACTATAATTGTCATAGTCATAATTTATTAAGATTGATGGATATAAGGTGGTAGCTTATTGTAATCTTTGCATGTATTTTGTTAATTACAGAATTTAAGGCTTCATATTTTTATTGGCTACTTGGACATGCCTGTCTTTGCATTTGTATTCTTTCCCACTTTTCCGATGGCTCATGTGTCTTATTAATTTGTCATTTTTTTCTGTATTAAATCATAGCTCTTCCTTTGTCATCAGCACTGTAAGCAACCCTTAAACTCTCCCTTTTTCTTTAAATTTCCTTAGGTTATAATTTGTCAATCAAAGATTTTTGCTTCTACCTAATTAGAGTTGCCTGTCATTTTATAGAATCTAGATTTCTAACTTTGATTCAGTTTGTCCCTCCCATCCCATACTTGCAGTATATTTTCCAAAGTAGTCTTTTAAAAAAAGATTCTTACCTTTCAATCTTTATTCAGCCTAACATTTATTCTTATGTATAATCCAGAGTATATTTTAGTTTTCTTCTGTCTGTTGTTTCTGGATCTCTGATTAAATGCCCTATTCTTTTCTCACTGGGTTTAATATAATTTCTTTAACAAGAACCTTGACTTTAATTTTTATATTGTATTTTTCAGATCAGATGATCCTATGTGGTTTTGAGAAACTGAGACATTCACACACTATGATGCGCCTTCTTTCTTTACTTTTTAAATTCATTTGTAATTGGGCATTTTAGCTAAGACACTCCCAATTTCACTAGACATTAGATGTAATTGAAATACTACTGAGAGTTACACCTAGAACTTTGTAATCAAGAAAATAATATCTCCAGTAAAATAATTTTTTAGAATTAGAAAATTAAAATTACTATACAACTAAATCTAGTGCTCTGAGCTCAGTACTTAAATAAAAAGTACAATTATTTGTGGAGCTTCTCTCTGCCAACCACTTACTGTAACACCAGGAAGAATTTCATCAACTGTCTGTAATGAGTACTTCCTGCCCGCCAACTGGTACAGTGGCTTCCAACCTTATAGTTAAACTCCCTCGCCACTTCAATACTCTGTAAATCTGAAATCTGCTTCCAATAGCCAAGCTACCAACTTCCTGTAAAATAGGACCATCTAAGAAATTCTTGATCCTTACGATGCTTGCAGAACATGAAGTAAAAAGAGCATTCTTACCTCTGTTTATGGAAAATTGGAAGAGGAGAGGGGAACAAGGTAACTGGGCCATACTTTTCTTTTTAACAGCACATACTTACTAGCCAAATGCCTAGGAAAGGATAAGTTTCAATGTTAGCTCCCACTTTACATTCCAGCTAAGTACACCTTCGGATCCAGCACCCCAAGTCATATTTCTCCCTTTTCTATTGTAAACTTTTCCTCCCTTGGTATCTTGTAGTTTTGTTGGTCAACTCTATAGCCAACTTTAGAAAGTTAGCCTACATAACTTATCAACTTCCTTATCAGAGAGCCTACAAAAACTTATCAGATAGCCTACATAAGAGAGAATTTTATTTCCTCAGAAGTCTCATGTTTTCTTACAGGTATGATTTATTAAGAAGCATGTGAGGCTTTTATAGGAAAATGGACACAATTAGAAACTATAATCATAAGTGAAATAAATCAGACCTGCATGTGTAAACACCACATTGTCTCACTAGTGTAAGAACCTGAAAGTGTGAATAAAATCTAGGAGGTACAAAAGACATTGTGAAAGGGAAGGAAACTGCTCAAAGGGAAAGAAAACTGGAATGAGGGGAAAGGAAACTGGAATGAGGGAAAAGAGAAAAGAAAGGGAAAATATATACATATATGTATACACAGGATAGGTAACTGTTGTACTGCTAACTTTTATTGCTCTATTGAAAGAAAGTTAATGTTTAAATGTTTGATCAATCTTACATGTCTATATTTGTTTATCTGAGTATCCAATTTGAAGATATCAATATGTGATACAACAACCATTGTTAATTTCCTATCACCTTGTCTGAAATTCTGCATTGCTTGTGTTGATTTTGTGTTATTTTCTAAATGTGTGTTTGCAAATATGTTTTTGCTCTTTTATCTTTAAAATAAAAAATAAATAAAAATTAAAGAAGTTTCATATGGTTAATTTAAAATAACAGATGGACAAAGGGTACAGGAGAAAGAATCCATGCCAGAGGAATGGTCCTTTATTTTGCCTTAGTTGGCATACCTCAACAGCATGTGTCAAAGGTACTAGCTATAAAATACTGACTGTGAGCTGATCCACCAGTCCTAGGAATACCTATTTAAATTATAAGCTGAGGATTATCAGGAATATGCTCTGTAAAATAGTGTCAGCAAAAAGGCTGATAGAAACGGAACAGATCTATTCTTTGGGCAGCAACTCCAGACTCTGGAGAAAGTGTAACAATCCTAGTTATACATCTACTTATCTTTCTAATTATCTTTCCTCACTGAATCAAATAATGCAATGTTGGTTCTGTTTTCTAAGTCAACTGCCCTTTGAATAAAAGTATTGTTATAACTGATCTACTGTTTCATTACAATTCAGAAATAGTCTGATTACTGAAAACTAATCAAAGGAACAAACATGTATACAAATTATATCAGTACAGGATACTTTTCTGAAATTCACTGCTACCTCACACAAAAAAAATTTTTTTTGGCATAGGGAATCAAACTCATGACCTCAGGGTTGCCAAGCAAGCATTTATGCCGCTGAGCTATATCCACAGCCCTGCCTCAGAAAATTTTTAATAGAAAAGAAAACCTACAATCTAAGACTAAAAGTGAGTCACTTGTTTCTCAATGATTTAAAAGTTTATTATTCAAGATCTGGCCTATACTAAGTAGCACTTCTTGGTTTCACCCACACTCCATGGTGATTAGAACATGAGCATGTCTTCTAAAGGGTTAATAGGACTGTGTTTCTGAGTATGGCTTGTCATCATTTTACCGCCTTAAAAACACAGATTTTCTTCCAAAACCAAGTAGATGTGAGCAGTGTTTTTTGAGCCTCCTTTGATGCATTTTGATAGATTCATTCGTTAATTAACCTTATAAGACTTTGCTTCGGAAAACCTATATAGTAGACATAAAGAGAAAATGCAAAGCAGGGCTGATGTATACCGCTCTGTCAAGTAGAAAAGCAAGAAAAGAAATGATGATATCAGCTCTTCGTATCTGAAATAGCTTCTCCTTCCCTCATCTTTGTTTTATTTTCATCAGCATCGACAAGCTGTTTGCAATTGCTGCAAAAAAACATCCAGAAATAGTATCAAAAAAGTCTTTTCAATACGAAGAAAACTCACTTAAGCTAAGTGTCAAGTTGTTTCACTTTGTGGAAGGCTTCATTCCTTCTTGGCTTTTAAGAAATCCTTTTCCAACATTCAGAAAATTTAATAGGTATTTAATTTAATGGATGTCATGTTGTCCTCCAATAACCTCACACCTTCATTTTTGTAGCTAACCTTACCGATAAAACCACCTGAGCACCTCAGCTAAACATTCATTTAGCACATCACAAATCCAGCGGACCTTGACTACCTTCCCTGCAAGGCAAATAAATATGTTAAAGGACCATCCTAATGTCCTCATGCTGAAAGTCAAGAAACAATTAGTTTAACAGCTAACTAATTTATCACATTGAAAGGGCATATGCCCTCCAGAACTTCCAACTGTCTCGGCCCTGCTTGCCCGTTAGGCACAAGAGGAAATAGAGGCCTGTTCAAGTATAACTCAGTTACCAGAAATCAGCTCAATATTATATCACTTCAGCTAAGCATCAGGAACAGAGTGTGATTTTATCCTGATTTTCCCTGCACCACCAGTAGATTATTCAGCTTTTTTCTCGAGGGTAAACTCAGATCTGGGACCACGATGGTAGAAATATCCTACTGCTATGAGTGAGACTATTGAATTAGCAGGTGGCGCTGGGGATACGTTAAGAATAAAGTTTATGTCATTCAGGAACTCATCATGAGGCAAATCGCACCAGTAATTTCAACAAGTAAAACGTAACATAAAGCATGTTTAACTTAGTAAAAGTTGGTTACTTAGAAAGAACTCGAAAGTGTTTTGTTTTTGTTTTTGTTTTCCTTTAAGACAAGGTCTTGCTATGCAGCCCAGGCTGGCCTTTACCTTGCAGTGACCCTTCTGTCTCCGCCTCTGGAGTGCTAGGAGTACAGGTGTGCACCACTAAGCCCAGGTAGAAGTATTTTAGAAGTACCAGTATAGGAAGCAGCCACCACCCCGTGGCAGATGAATTCTAAATTGACCTTCAGTGAATCACACTCTGGTATCATTCCTTTGTCTTCATGTAGGTAAAATGTGAGACTTTCCTCTAACCTGTGTTAATGGAAAACACGATTGGATACCATGCTTTTGATTAGGTTTTGATGTATAGGGTTTCACCTTGGCAAACGGTAGCAAAAAGTCTTCTTGCTGGCCTCGAAGAAGCGAACAGCCACGTGTGAGCTGCCCGCTAAACAGGAGACGGGGCAAGGAACTGCTGGTAGCTTCTAGGACCTGAGAGTGGCCTCCGGCCAGCTGGCGGTAAGATGCTGGAGCCCTGAGTCACACAGTCACACAGAAATGAGCGCCACCAAACCTGAATGAGTTTGAAAGATGAGCTGCTCCTAGTCAACTTTCCAGATGAGAACATGGCTCATGTGACACCTAATGCGGTCTGCCAGTCCCCGGGACAGAAGATCCAATGAAACAAATGCTTGGAAATCATGAGATTATAATAAGTACGTGTAAAATTGCTAGACTTTCAATAATTTGTTACACAGCAAAAATTAACATATAGCTCTCCACCTAAGGGACATATAAACAAAGAAGAAATAGAAACTTAGAGGAGGAGGTTTGCTTTAAGGTCAAGACTTAGACTCCACACAGATGATGACATTAGAGAAGTTATTCCCCACACTCTGGTCTGTTTGGGAGACCCCACAGACTCAGGTAAACTATTGCCACTTCTGGGATGCTCTACACGCTGGTAGACTCATCACCATGTTGTGAAAGTCAAAATGGGAAGGGTCTCTTCACCACCACCACCAACACCACCATTCAGCTTTGTCATCTTCTTCTAGTGTCCATTCTTAGGAATACCTCGTTCAAACCAGAGCAACAAGAATAAATAAAGACTGAAAGTCCAATTTAATTATTGCAAAACAAGCACAAGATGATAGATTTTTCAGCTGAGAAGCAATAAATTAATAAATGGCATAGAATCTATAGTTCCAACTTTTAAGGTCACCCTCACTGAAACCCATTTGTCTTGGCAGAGAAAGAAGCCTTAATAGAAAGGAAAAGGGAAAGTTTTTCATTTTGAGGTCAAAAGTGAAGGTCAGTGATTGAAGAGCAGAACCTTTCTCATTGCTTATTTCTAAGCAGACCAGGGAAAACAGGGCTTGGTCCCTTTGCTCTTGAGACACACTGCACTTCAAAGTTGCAAGACAATCAGTTACATGATGCTCAGAGTATCTATCAGTGAACTGTGTCTTATGACAGCATTTTATTACTTTCTTCCATTTTGCAGTTTCGTTCATCACTTGACATTTTAAAAACAGTATCCAGATTTTTAAACACTCAAATTCCACAATAGGCCAGTTTTTTAAAATGGCATCAGCATTATTAGCATTTTATTTCCCTCACGCACATTTTCATTGCTATTGTAACATTATTTCAGCTACTCATTAAAATATAACCAAAGCCTTTGACCTTAAAATTAACCATCAAAAAAACATTAGCAAATTCACTGCACTTTGCAAATGTTCTGTCTTGTTTAGCTCGTATTATCATGTCAAGAAAACTTGAGCATTTTCAAACTTTTTCTCCTCAGGGATCAAGTTTTCTGTAACTACTTACAGAGACTGTAATATTTTTAAGCAATTAAGATAAGGTAAAAGAACTTTCCTTAGTCAGTTTAGAATATAGTTTAAAGAGATTAATCTTTCTTTCATATTTCTCACAGATAACAGCCTTCACTAGACTCACACATCCAGAAATATGTGTTTATACCTGGAATCATCCACACTCATTCCCTTACTGATGCTACTGTATTTGTTAAGGTCCAATTCTTAATTGTTCAAGTGTATTTTATTAGAGAATGCAGAAACACAAATAAAGCAACTCTGAGAATGTGTACATATTAACTCATAAGTAGGTGCACACATCTGCTGCTCCTATGGACTTAGATGATCCAGTCAGCCAATGGTCTTCACCATCTCTCGCTCTACCATTTCCTGTGTGAAGTCTTCATTCTCTTTTGGACAGACTTTCCAGTTTGGTGAAAGTAAGTTCACAAGGAAGGCAGGAAACATGAGATGTGAAAGTGTGACTTCCAAGAGCTTCTAAATTCTACTGGTTGTAGTCAGTAACTCCAAATCAGAGTCCCTCAACTTGAATCTAACTTGATTTAGACATTGTGTAATGTATACAGGTATCAAAACACCATATGACCCCAGTAGTAGGTACATTTTTATTTTTACATGTGAACCTAAATGGTAAATTTAATTTAAAAAGAGAAAAGAAAACAAAGAATTCTCTGATTGTCCCAGTTTAGTTTGTAAATGGTCAACCTTAAGGCAACAGGTAATGTTCAATGGCATGCTCAGATAAGCCAAAGCTGAATGCCCATGCCAGGAAATGGAACACTGAGTATATTTCCCCATTTAAGTTAGTGGAGAGGGGAACAGAAAAAAGAAATTCTTAGAATTGCAGTGAAAATAACTAAAGTTCACCAAAGCAATCCCACCCCAGCAATCATGAAATCCAACTGATACGATTCAACTGATACGATTCATGAAATCCAACTGATACGAATCCAACTGATACTGATTCATTCAGTTTGAATGGCCTTCAAACTGCTTGGTCAAATAGCATCACATTTCATGAAATTAAAAGCTTGGTCACACAGCGCTCTAGTCCAACCACTTATCTTCACAGTGCCTAAGAAACAGACAACTAAATTGAAGGTTGACTGGGTCTCAAGAGATGAAGATATAAGGGTTTCAAGAATACTCAGCTATAAAATGTCCATAAAATCTGTCAAGCAAGGAGAACTTACCTTCTTCTACTGTACTTACTGTATCCCTTAACATTTCCTTTATGATGAGGAACTTTCTTAATTTTAACTCTGTCAGTAGCAAGTAGTACATTACCTCAAACCAGCCCAAGAAAAACATATCTGTTCCATATATCTACATGTACAGAGGACAATATAGATCCAGGTACTCAAATAGTGTTGTAACTCTTTATTTTCTTTCTTAAAAGTCTAGGTTCTGTTTTCCTCTACACTGGCATCATATACCAGTTCTCACTATGGTGGGCAAAACAGGCTCTGGGTGCTCCCAGTATACATGGCTTTAGAGTTTGCAATTCTTAAGAAACACATTATTCCTTAAGAGCAAAAATATCCTGATGAACATTATAATGTTCCCAGTGTGAGGTATATACTCTTCCTGAGTCAACTGAATGGGCCAGGTACAAGTTTGGGCAAGCTCAGCTTGTCTACATTTGAGTCCACATAAAATGAACACCCTATAGAAAAAGGAGTTCAGTTACTGGAAAGAGAATATGTGATATTCTTTCTCAGTTCAGGACATAGACATAGCATCCTGAACTGTTTTCAAATTCTGTTTTAGAAACAGTGGGTTGGTTGCAAAGATGTGCATTTTCTCAAGACTAATTTGAAGTAGATTTTTCAGTCCAGCTATTCAGACATGGCTCCCATGTTGAAATGAGTCAATCTCTTGTTGAAGAAGGCTCTCCTTTTCATCACCAATTTGATAATATTTTAAAAACTAAAGGTATCTTTCAGGTTATGTTCAGGTTTCACTATTATACAAATAGATGAATTAGAAAAGATATATATGAAGATGATGTAATGCTGTGTTAAATATTAGAACAGTGACGTACTTGTATGGCATCTGCTCCAAAAGTTATTTTCTATCATGCATTGATCTGAATAGTGAGGGTTGGAAGAGAATTTAAGTCTTAAACACAGACAAACTAATGGCTATTAGATAAAATCTAATATAGTGCTTACTGTTTTATTTTCATTCTGATGAGGGTATAAATTCAGTGCTTCTCCCACTTTCCATCACCTAAGAATATATCATCAAATACAAGGCAATATTTTTAGTGTCTCAAGATCTGTAGCTTCTGTTGTACTCCTGTTTGTGTTAAATATATAAGGAAATTCAATATAATATTCCATAATAAGTAGATATTTTATGGACCTCTAGTGATATAAATACATGTCTAAAATATGTTAATAATATACAAACAGCAAAGCTTACCATAGACTCATGCATCATGGGGATTTATTTTAGTTCTGGTAACACAGACCTTGAAAATTGCCAATTTAAATACAAAAGAAGTGTATTTGTATACCTGGTAATAATCCTAGAGGAAACAGAATAAGATTTGTGGAGAAAAGACATGGTAGCATGGATCATCCAAGAACTTGGTTTATTGCTGTACTGCACAACAATTTCACTCTCAAGTTAAGAGCAAAGATATCTGGGTGTATAACTACTACACTCAGCTAGGTAGATGGAAGAAAAAACTGATAAAAGTATCCCTCTGGAATATACAGAGAGAGACACACACTTCTGATTACATTTCATTTACCAATTCTAAGCCACATCACTGTGTGACGGTTGACTCACAACACTTAGATTTCCAGTAGGGAAAAATAGATATTAAAGAGCAACTACAACCTCTGCCATAATTCTACTTTCCATTATTTCCAGGAAGACAGGAATACACTACAATTATGAAAATGAAAATCCATAAAAGAAATTATTGTGTTTTTTTCTATCATTAAAACTTTTTAACTCACATTTTTTCCATTATATTCTAAATATGGGCATTGAGGTCAGCAAACTCATTAGAAATGATTAAACAGCACAATATCCTATGAAATTATGGCTACTCTCTGTAGGACAATTTTCTATTTATTTGGATGAGTGTAATTTATTGGTAGGTCCTTTTTATGTAACTTGCAAAATATAGTCATGAAACATTTGAAACTACCTCAGTAAAATAACACTAGGCTTTTCAAATGTACAAGAACAAAAATCAGTTAATTAAATGACTCGAAATCAATACAAGCTTTGTTCATCTGTGTGACCTTCCCAAATGTAAATTTCCTTGCAAAGTAATTTTGTTAGCCATAGGCTTTCCAAAAGCGGAACTGTACCAGAATATTTTCTCCTCAAAGGCTTAAGTTAAATTTTCAAGCAAGTGAAGAATGGCATCATTACAGATCCAACAGAGCTGACCTTCCTTCAGGAGGGCACACACAGATTTGGTCTCTCCTCAACAGCTTTTTGTCCAAATGCACAACAATGTACATTTTTAGTATAGCTAGTTCAAATTGTGGTCAGGAGTTTAAATAGAGCTTAATATTTTTATTTTTTCTTGATTAAAACTATGCTCTAATAACATATTTTTCCTTACTGATGGTTAGAAGTTAGAGCTCCTTCAGAAATAAAATTTTAGAAGTAAAAAACTGATCCAAGGTAATATTTTACTTACATTTAATGATCTTAATACTATTATGTAAGATACAGCATCAGTAACAAACTAAACAACTTACATGACAAGACTAAAGACTCTCTAAAATAAATAGCAATATAAGAAATATTGCTGGGATTAATGGAAGCATAAACATCACATTTTCAGTGACTTTAATGACATCAGGAAATGCTTCTGACATGTTTTATTACCTTTATTAATCTGATTTTGAAAATCACATAGAGAATATTTAGAAGATGCAAAAATGTCAAAGGGAAAATAAATATCTGCAGTTCCACCACACTAAAATTGCTACGCTAATGGATGGATAACTGGCTGGAATTTTATATCTCTCTTGTGTAGCATTACAAAGATAAGCAAAATAAGTTTTATATAATAGATGCATGCTTTTAAGAAACCATAAGCTGTAGTTTGGATGTTAGATATCTCCACTGGCCCATATGTGAAAGGTGTCACCCCAGGGTGGCATTGGGGGGGTGGAATAGTAAGAGGTGGGGTCTAGAGGGGAGTCTGCAGGTTTTGGGGGTGTTACCTTGAGAGGGTTGACATGACTCCGGGCCCTTTCCCTTTCTCCTCTATGTCCTTTGGCTATGGAAAGACCAATTCTGTCCCACTATACCCTCCCCAAATACACACGCTACCACTCAATAGGCCTCAAAGAAACAGGGCCAATTGATTATGGACGAAACCTCCAAACCTATAAGCAAAGTTAAAGTTCTTCATAAACTGCTTGTCTCAGGTTTGTGCCATAGAAACAAAAATCTCACTAACATACTATGGCCTTACATTACTATATTCTGTGCAACTTTCATTCTGAAAACCAGAAAAAGATCACCGTAGATACATATATATATACACACACATAAACACTGATCTATTGTCCATATAGCTACATCTTATTTTATGAATATATAAATAAGTATATTAACAGGCTCTAAGTATATTAATAGTCTATTAATTTGGTTTCCTCAAATGAAAGTACAAGTTTTAACATTTTATCATAAATGCTTGGAAGAGGGGCTGGGGATTTAGCTCAGCGGCAAACGTGCCTGCCTGGCAAGCACAAGGTCGTGAGTTCGGTTCCCAGTACCGGAGAAAAACCAAAAAAAAAAAAAAAAAAAATGCTTGGAAGAATAAATGATGCCCTATTGCTTTTATTTTAGTTTCATTTCTCATTGTTTTTATACAATGCTGTGATGAACTTCTATGAAAATATTTGTGAATATCATTACTCTTCTAAGAGGAATAATTAATCGGTAAACACATATAAGTACATTGAGGCTTTTAATAAAATTGCATCAGTTAAACCAAATTTCTTAAATGACAAGAATAAGAAGCTCTAAAATAAATAATAATAAAAGAAATATTGCTGGAATTAATAAAATCATAAAAATCTTGTTTATATTTCCAAGAGAAGTGACTTGTTACTTGATGCAATACTGAATGAAGAAGATAGTTTCTAAGGAAACAAATATAAGTACATAGTCATGAGTATTACCATACATCATAAGAAAAAGATTAGAGGCGGTACCAGAGAAAAACAAAACAAAAAAAAAAAGATTAGAGGGAAAATGAGAAAGTGTTAATAATGATTACATCTAAATCACGAGTACTTCTGACTTCCCTGGGCTGCACTGAGTGACAAAGAATGGTCTCATGCCATAAACAAAATACATAATATAGTTAATGCACGTAAGTAACAAAACTTCCTTTTTCATATTTTAACTTATTATTTTACAAAGTAACACCTTAGGAAATAATAATTAAATAAGAAAATGGGTATTTCTGCTTCATAACAGTAATTCCCCATCTTCACAGACACACAGTGTCAGAGGCAAAAACACCATTGTTATAGGCAATCACTATGTCCCACTTGCCCAGTTGCAGAAGCACAGGCACTGTCTGATAAACACAGTCTCCATTGCATGAGACATGACTAGCAGAAAAGGCGAATTTACCACTGCAACATGCCCTCCTCTATGGGGTATGGGCAATTGAGTAGGAAAAATATGGCCAGAAATTTATGCAATAATGTTAAGAGTTTACACTTTTAGAGGAGGAGCACACTTCTAGGTGTCCAGGGGCAACTGAAGCCCCCAGGGTGAGAGGCTGCACCCACCTGATCTAAATAATAGGATTTAAAGTAAAAAAAATTAATATGTTGTATTTATAAATTATTCTAAATGCATAATGTATTACTTTTGTAATAAGATGAAAACTGTTCATTTAAAAGTCCACTGTAGCTGAATAGTAGATATGCTATTTCATTTTTTATTTCATTTTTTCCTATTACAATTTGTAATTTATGTTTGGACAATAATACTCTAATTTATGGAACACCAGTACAGTAGCATCTAGAAATTGTATCAATAATTCATAAAATTTCTACAGTGCTGAGAGGGCTAAATCAGCCTCTGAAAAGTGACTCACTTCAAGGGGACATTCTATTAGCCAGAAGTGTAGTAACTATTAAATCTGTGAAAACTTTTAAACAAATAATTTATACACTAAAGATAACAGTTTTTTCCTAGTATCTGCACTTTCTCTGTCCTTTACAGCTTTTAATGATTATTCAGTAATTATAATTATCATCATCACAGGGGTGAAGTCCCTGACATTCATCAGAAAATTTAAGAAACAGACGATCTATGATTTCAGCCTAAAGAAAGGCAATTAGAAAGAAGTTTTAAGTGAATATATAAAAAGTGCAATTGCTTTTTCATTTATCATGAGTGACATTGCCATTGTCATCATTAATCTATCTCTGTACATTACAAGCACTTTATTATAGCTAATGATACACTTCTCATTCCAGCCACTCTGCTTGTGTCTGCCTTTATTAAGCAGGTACTAAACAAACTCTTTCTGAAATTTCATCTAACCTGCATGTCTTTATGAATCTTCCTAATCATCTGTGTTTAGGGTCTTAAACCTATTTTATTTTGAAGTAGTTGTAAAGAATTCATAGAAGTGGTTTCTTTAATTAACCACATAATTATTTTTTGTTTTCCATTTAAGTATTGTTATAATTCATCTTTCCTTACTGTCTTGTACTTGATGTGTGTCTATCTGTCTTTATGGGTTACATAGACATTATTTTGCCACTAAAAGCAATTCTTTTATCCCTCTTTATAAGTGATATATTAAATCCACTTTGATGAATAGGAAGAACTTCAAAATGGATGGTGCAGAATACATGTTGCTTTGTAAAGTACTGTGTTCTCTTAAATGGTTCTAACGGATAAGTAACAAGGTCTGGATTTTCTTTCTGACACTAGAGATTGAACCCAGGGCTGCTCTTCCATTAAGCTACATTCCCAGCCTTTTTAATTTCTTTATTTTGACATAGGGCCTCACTAAGTTGCCCAGGTTGACCTTAAACTTGAGACCATCCTCTCTGAGTCTCTCAGATAGCTGGAATCACATGTGTGCACCACCGTACCCAGTGGATTTTTTCCTTTTGGAAGCTATGTATTTATACTTCTAGGAAGGCAGACACATGTACACAATAAAAGCCATATACGAATTGCATAACACGGCAAGCTGCAACACAAAATATGCCCATGAAATTATCACAACCAGTAGAATAATAACCGAAATGTTCCTCATATCCCTTCCTGTTACCTTGTCCCCAGGCAGCCACTGACCTGCCATCTTCCATGATAGAGTAGTATGCATGAGTAATAATTTTATATAAGTGGAAATATATTGTACAGATGCCTACTTTGGCCTGACTCCTTCCATTCAGCATAATTTTTTTGAAATCCACACATATTATTGCATGTATCAATAGCTATTTTGTTTTTATTAGGCTGTATTCTATTACATGGACATATTGTAATTTGTTTACCCATTCAATGTTTGAGGAATACATACCATTTGGGGTCATTAAAAACCAAGCACTGTTAACATTCATGTACAAGTCTTTCAGGGAACATACATTCTTTTGAGTGAATACCTAGGATTGCACTGGTAAATCATATAGTAAATACATTTAAACTAGAGATGATGTTAAAAGCACAATTTATAAAACACAATGTTGATACATACAACTGAAAATTTCTGCTCTTCCAACAAGAGTGGAAACAGAAGCCACAGAGTGGGAGAAAATATTTTCAATTATGGATCTCATGATACTTGTATCAGAACTGCAGGGAAGATTCTCAAAACCAAGTTTTTAAATACCTCTAGTTCAATAATGTGCCGAACTGTTGAGCAGACACTTTTCCAAAGAAGAGCTACAGAGACAAATAAACATGTGAAGAGCTGTCTCTGTCAATGGTCCCTAAAGAAAGGCAAGTTAAAACACCAATGAGAGAGACCACAATATCCTATTAAGATGGTAAAAGTAGCAGTAACAGTAAAAAACCTCTTGTCTTGGTTACTTTTCTCTCATTGCTGAGATAAAATACCTGACACCCAAAATTAAGAAAAAAGTGGTTTATTTAGCTCACAGTTTGTGGAGGTTTCAGTCCATACTAGCTGGCTCCAAGGCAGAGTGGCACATGGCAGAGGGGAACAGTTCATGGTGGTGGAACACAGCAAAAGCAGCAAGAGCACAGCAGGGAGCAGTAGAGAGCAAGCCTCTTTCCCTCCCTTATATATTATGCAGGCTGCCTGCCCCAGGGTTCGTGTAGCACTCACACCCTCAATCCCAGCACTGGACCATGAATCAATCATAAACTCTGTAGAATCCTGCACCCATGACTGCATGAGGCTTTGCAGGGACATCTAGACACAAACCATAACACCTGACCATGAAAATGTTTACAAGCCTGTGGAGTAACAAGAACCCTGAATGTAAGTTCACCCATCCTTCTGAAAATGAATGTCTATGTTTCTTATGAAGGAATGATTTTATAACACACAATCAACTCCAAATTTTAAAAATTCAGATACCCTCAATCTACTCCAGCATTAAAACTCTTTATAAAGAGGAGGAGAACACTACATTTCTGTAAATAATATACTGAAGCAAAATCTTACTGCTGTGGATTAAATTCATCCTCAAGCCTTAACCTTTGCTTTTAGTCATTCACATAGATAAGGTACTGATGTTTTTAAAAACTTAATTAAATTCCTATTCCTGCCAGGCACAGTGCTTTAGTTCACATGACTTCTGCCTTGTCTTTATTTATAAGACCCAGTAAACGCCAAAGTCCATTATAAAGAACTAAAGACAGAAGCAACACAATTCTGTACATGTGGCTGGTAACTTCAAGAAAGATATTTCATCTGGTGTCTATTCCCAAGCATTAAGATATCTGCGTATTACTAATTAAAACTGTTTTCCTATCCCTAAATCTGACACATGACTCTAAATTGAATAAAGCATTCAATGACAGTTGTGGTTCTAGTGTCAGTCCAAGCCAAATCACTTTAAATTTTAAGTCTGTTTTTTTCCTTAAGCATCACCGAAGTGTCAGGTCGTAGGACAGCCTTTTGATACACAGATGAATGAGAAGATGCTTCTGCCCTTGAGCAGCTCACCGTCAGCAGATGTGTGATGTCTCTCGGCTTGGGATGATTTACCTTTCATCAGGAAACTTTATGTCTCCTGAAGCTTGATTATGGCAACACGGCTGCCAAGTCCTTGCCACTAATTATCTATTGCCTGTTAGCAGCGAGGGCTTTATGGAGTGCGTGCGTATTCTCAGGGTAACACATAGCCCCTCAAGTCAACTTTCCACGTCTCCTTGTGGTTCTCTGAAACACAGACTCCAGGAAAACTCAGTTTATATCTTCCAAGATGTCCCCATTTTCCTTAATCTTACCAAAAACACCAATAACTGCACAGGCCAGCGAGTCTCCACGCTCTGAGTGCTTTAGTCATTTCCCACCAAGCTCCATGCCTTAATTCTCCCCTCACTGCCACTTTGGCTTGCATGAAGCAGCCCTATCCCTGTCTTCCTTCTGACTCCTGCCCCATGCTTTCCAGCCTCCTCCATCACATCCTCACTTCCTGTCCTCACTGACATGCCAGCATTTCCCAGATTTACAGCCTTGCCTGCCTCTCTCTCTCGTCACTCATCCTGAACCATTTGATCCATATTCATGTTCACAACTACAGTCTTTAATGGTTTCTGAGTCTAGAGCCTATAGCTGCTATTTCTGGAATGCCTACTATGTGCTCATTATGCTAGGGACTTTGCATAAATTATCTCATTTAATTCTCCACACTTTAGCTTATTTTACAATCCATATGTCCAGGAAATAAGCTCATGCCAGTACAGCTCAGTACACAGCAAAACCTTTTCCACTTAAACTAAGGTTCTAACAAAATCTGAAAGCTTCACACTTTAAAAGCCACTTTGACAATTATTATTTTTAAAAATGGATTTTCAGCAAACTGAAAAGGAGTTCAAATCACTTGCCCTTAATTTACAATGCACACCAATACTTACTTTCAAGAGAATCTAAGTACTGGAGCCTTTTTTAATTCTTTTTTTTTATTCTGATGGAAAGGATATAAAAGTAGTAATAGACAAAACCTCTTGCCCCAAAGGATGAGGTAACCTCCAAAAGAAGTGCAAAGTATTCAGCTTTATATAATTTATTTTCTCCAGAAAACTTGATTTCACTTTGTGAAGACCCAGTTGTATAGACTAGATTCTGGGAGAGTGCTATCAAAAGCTTAAAAACATGCCACCTGACACCTGCTTCATAGGATCCTGCCATCCTGCCTGCAATCACTTGACCACAAGTGTGCAATATGGTTTCTCTCTCCACTTCTTTTGCCATAATGAGTGTGTCTCTCGTCATATACCACCTGAGCACTTGCTATGATCTCTCACTTACTCCCAGCCTCACCCTGCTGGCATCCTTACTCCACGTTGTCCCAATGAGATGGTTCTAAAATCGTTCTGGAACTGTCCTAAACAATTCAAGAATAATTGCTCAGAATTGCACATTTGGCCACTTAGCATCAAACTGATTTTGCTTTCCATACCGCATGTTTTTGTCATTGGTCTCTTTGGATAAGTATCTCCTCTGTCTTTTAAAGATGCTTTAGAAAGTTCTACAAAACAGTATTTATGATCCTGATGTATTTCATTTTAAAATTTGATTTTGTTTGTGCATTTTAAAACCAGGGGAAAGAATAATACAAAGAAAGTAAATTGAAATGCACGCATTTATAAATAGATGATCTGTCATCTAGAATTGATTAGCATGAAATTATATTGGGAACATCCCATTCCAACCTGGGGCCTCCTAAAATCAACTTCTTAACTATCTGAAAGATCTCTTTTAGTAACTCAGAATCAGCTATAGACCTAAAAATAAATTCATATGACAATGGCACAAGTTATGTAAGGAGAAAACATTGACAGTTAACTCATGTCATATATGCAGTGTTCAAGAAATAACAATTTTATTCAGAAAATTGCTAAGTATGTATAAAGCAAATTCAACTTAGAAAATACAGATCAGTAAGTATTTACATTTAGTCATTAAAACTGAATACATGTGAGAAACTATTCCCAGCTCAATAAATAAGTCAATAAGAACCTTAACATCAAACCCTGAAAGGGATATTTTTAAAAAGATAGTCCTTAACAAAATATTAGCAAAATAATGTAACATGATTGTATAGGATTTATCCCTGGCAAGTAACTTTGTCTACTGTTTGAAAATCAATTAATGTAACATTCTCGTAAAGAAATAAAACAATCATTGGATCATCTCAATACATGCAGAAAAATAATTTAACAAGATTTAATGCCTATCCTTTAGTGACTGGGAAAAAAAAACTAGAAAAAAGAAATAAAAAGGAATTGCCACAACCTGATAAAGGGCACCTACCCAAAATTCTATTTTGTCATTATAGTTTGGGTGATATACTGAGCAAAAACACCTTCTCCTAAAAATGGGTACAAGGAAAACATTCCATTATCGTCACTTTTATTCAGTATTTTAACAGAGATCTTACCAGTGCACAAAGACAAGCTAAATATCAGGCATAATAGATTTGAGAGAAGAAAAATTGTACGTATTTTCAGATATTATGATTATTTTTTATACAAAGCTCTAAGAAATCTTTTAAAAAGCTACTAAATCTAGTTAGTGACTATACCAAAGATTAAGAATATAAACTAAATCCCAAAAGATCAATATATTCCCATATAAAAGCAACAAATGATTGGAAATCATTTTTAAATGATGTATTTTCAATAGCATAGTGAACCTGTGAAGAAATAAACAAAAATGCTGAGAAATATTCCATTATAAAAGTATTACAATTTTTTTATCCAATCCTCAGTGGATGGACATTTGGGCTGCTTCCACAATTCAGCAATTACAAATTGCGCTGCTATAAACATGGGTGCACATATATCGCTGTGATATGATGTATTCAGATCTTCTGGGAAAATACCCAGTAGGGGAATAGCTGGGTTAAATGGAACCTCTAGACCTAGTTTCCTGAGAAATCTCCAAACTGATTTCCACAGTGATTTCACAATATTACTCAGCTATAAAGAAAGATAAACTCTAGGCTTTTATAGGGAAATGATCACAACTAGAGACCACATTCATAAGTTAAATAAATCAGACATGCATGTGCAAGCACCACACTGTCTCACTAGTGTAAAACCCAAAAGAGTGAATAAAAACCAGGAGTATGGTTGTGAAATGAAAGGAAAATGCTCAAGGGTACAGGGCAACTGGGATGTGGGAAAAGAAAAGAGAAAGAAGGAGAAATTATGTATGTAGGTATATACAGGATAGTTAACATAGTTGAACTACTGTCTTCTATTTCTTTGCTGAAACAGTTAATGATTCCTTGATTGATCAATATTGCATGTCTCTGTTTTCCTGAGAAACCACTTTGAGGATAATATGTAATACAACAAGCATTGTTAATTTCCTACTGCTTTGTTTGTAACTGTATTGTTTGTATTGTTCTTTTGCTATTTTGTAAATGGTTGTCTGTTTATTAATGTTTTCCTCCTTTTACTTTTAAAATTAAAAAAAAATCCTTCTAAAAAAGATAACAAAAATACATAATAGATACCCACAATGAACACTAACAATCTTGCTGAAAGAAATTGAACTAGACTCAGAAGATAGAGATTTACCATGCTGATGAGTAACAATATAGTTAATATATTAATTTTTACAAGCTGGTCTATAGATTCAGTGTTACACCAGTCAAAATCTCAGAAATTTTTCTTCTAGAAAGTGAATGCAAAGATGTATATGAAATAAAAAAGAATTAAAATAGCCAAAACAAATTTGTTTAAAAAAATTGGATGACTTACACTAGGTAATTATAAGATTCATCACAAAATGATAGTAATAAAGACAGGGTGCTATAGTGTAAAACTAAAAATTAATCAAACAAATTATTCTAGAAATAAACTCACATGAATTTTCACAAACAGTGAAATCCAATGTGCACTGGAGAACATTTTCATCAAATTCTTAGTACCAGTTAAATAGCCACATTGGAAAAAACAAAGCTTGACCAATACCCCAAACCAAATACAAAAACTACATTAAGATGATGTCTCACAATCATAAAAACTATAATTATAAGGGTCCTAAAAGAAAACATAGAATAACATAAAAATATCAGCAGTTTGGGGTTAGAAGTTTCTTTAGAAGGCAAAAATCACTAACAATTAAATGGATTTTTCATCACAGCCAAACTTTTGCTTGACAAAGCACACCAATGAGAAAATGAATAGTTCAGAAAACTGTGTGAGAGATAAAGGGGAGAGAGAGAGAGGAAGAGAGAGAGAGAGAAAGACTACAGGCAGGTAGGCAGATAGTGGGAAAGGACTGACATCCAAAATACCTAAAGAACTTCTACAAACAACATTTCTCTCCAAATATTCAGACCAATGCTTCACAAAATAGGTAGATAGTCAAAGTTTATTAAAACATAGTCATTGAGAAGAGAAAAACTAAAATCACTATGAAATGTCAATATATACCCACTAGAATGGCAGCAATTAAAATGAAATATTAAAGAGGATGTGGATCAACCAGACTTTTCATATACTGCTAGTAGAAAGGCTAATTAGTGCAAGTACTTTGAAAAAGTATCCAGTAGTCTCTTGTGGAATCAAATGCTTATGTAACTTATGATTCAACAGTTATAGACCTGAATGTCTACCAAGCATCATATATCTCTGGAAAGACTTGTACAAGTATGTTAATAGCTGCTTCATGTATAAGAGCAGAACTTTTGAGACAGTTCTTAATCTTTCTTTTTAGATATGCCTCATTCTAAAGTATTCTATTACAGCGATACAAAATGGACTAAGAAAAATCCAAGTACATGAACAAGATAATAAATAACTGATACACTTAAACAAGGAAATATTACTTAGCAATAAAAACTAACATCTGTAACATGGCTAAATCTCAGAAATATTACTTTGATCAAAGGAAGATACAAAAGAGTTTACATTGTATAATTCCATTTATATGAAGTATATAAGCTTGCAAAGCTAATACAGTGATAAAAATCAGAATATTGGTGATCTCTGTGGGCACATGACATAAAGTAGGAGAGAACTCTGTAGGGTAAGAGTTACATACTATGTACTGATAGGAGTGAAGACTGCATACAGAGTACATTTGCCAAAACTCATCGAAGTGTACAATGAAGATCTGTAAATTTCACTGGAGATAATTATGGCTCATTTATTAAAACTACACTGAGATACAATTTCTTACCTATTCATTCACAAAAATTCACATGTGACAATAAATTTGGTGGATCTGGGTACAGAGAAATAAGCATATTGCACATGTCTTGATGAAAATGTAAAATAATACAACTCCTAGGAGGTATGGCAAGTTTGAACCATCTGGTAAAATTACAGTGTACTTGCTCTTTGATCCAGTAATTTCTCATCAGGGATTCTATATCAAACATACACAGGTGAAGATATGAAAATATTTGTATTCAAGACTGCTCATTGCAGCAATGTTTATAGTAGCAGAATAACAAAAATGCTAAAACATCCATTAACAAGGGGCTGGTTGAATAGATTAGGGTACAGGCAAGCAATAGAATTCTCTGTAGTTGTAAAAAGTAAAAAAGAGAAATATATATTCTTACGGAAATATTGTCACATACAAAACATGGTGTAGAAAAAGTACACATGAATTTCTGTCAGAATTATTGTCATCATTGTAAAGAGGAAACAATAGATGGATGGAGGGAGACGTAGATGGCAGGCACGTGTAAACACACAAATAGAATATGTAGTTTATACCAAAAAGTCAATGGAAATATAGGATAATTTTTAAATGATTACAGAGAGAAGAAACAGAGTACAGGGAATGGGCATACTAACATTTTTCTGAATGAATATATCTTGGTCTCAATTCATTTTGGAACACTATAAAGAATCCATACAGTCATAGAAAAATGAAATAAAATTTATTTTTAAAAATTTCTAACAAGCAATTGTACAATAAATGAGTTTAATTGTGTGTAATCAGTTGGTGGCATAACCACGGAGATAATATCAAGTCTCATGGAAACACACTAATTTAATTAACATGTCTGGCAAGACACAACCTCACAACAGAAAGAACTGCAAAAATACATAAATAGCATCTAAGAAATCATATTATTACTATGAAATAGTGTATTGTGGAATGAGTCAAATAAATAATTGCACTGGTATTACTGAGAGATGGCATTTTTTAGCTAGGAAGAAAAGATACAGATGGTAAGATTTTATGAGTCTGAATTAAATCCCTATAACACTGCATCTGAATCAAAAGTATCAGTGAGAACTCAGTCTTACCTCTCTAAAATAAAATTGGTATTTCCTATTTTCATCTACTGAAAAGACTCAGAAGGGACAACCAACTCAGCAGCAATGAGTATCCTAGTAACTGCACTTCACTATCTAAAACGCATGCCCCACAAAACAGCCATGGCTCTGTGAAAAAAATGTCTAATTCCAGGTCTGGAGCAAAAACAATGTGCAAGATGATCTCAGAAAATCTTGTTATAACAAAACACAGCCAAGCTATGGCATGCCTGGTAAGAAGAACTCAGCCAATTTGAAGATACTGCCATTGGCCAAGAATGGACAATTTTATATTGCTATCCACAAGTTAGTAAAACTAATAGTAATCCTTGCTGATTACTAGAGAATGCTAGTGAACTCAGAAAATAAAGACTAGTAAATCATTTCTTAAACCGGAATATAAAGGGAAGGAATCACAAATTAACCCTTGCTTTCCTGTACAAACTAATTCTGAAGTTTACAAACTAAATGATGAAGGAACAGTACTCTTTATAAAAGTATTCTAGCTAAAATCTGAATGCTAGATGTAGAAAATAGTTATTTTGCAAGCACCAAGTAACTGAGGACAAAGATTAGCTGCTAACATTGCTAAAAATCATCATAAAAAAGTGAAACATCACCAAATATTATGACCCTCCTAACAGAAGCACAAACCACTAGGAAAGTATTATTTTGAAAAATAGAATTTGAATCTAACTATGCCTCCAAAATTAACAAATCATAGGTGATTGTGGGAACAGAGAAATATATTGGATAAAAAAATATAAAATACAAAAATGGAAACTACAAGTCTAATTATTGTTTCTTTCAGAAATACATTAAGAAAAATAAAGAGATAGTCTGTAAGAATTAGGACTAAGTTAATCAATTGTAATATGCCCACCTTATTCTGACCTCATTTGGACAATCAATTGGAAAAATATGATTATGAGAAACAGCCTAGACTCTGAGGAGACATCTTGCTGAAGAGAGATTTGTATCCTGTAGAAATGAAGTGCAGGCCATGCATAGGATTTCAAGTTTATTATACATGAAGATACATGTGTAACAGTGAAATTAAACACATTTTGATTAACCAAATAAGTCCAAAACATTATCAAATAAGTAGTCAATATAAAATGATTAATGGGATTTTTTGCTATTTTGGTGCTGATTTTTTACAATCCAATGGCTATTTTAGACTTACAGTGCATCTCAAATCACAGTCTCTCAAACTCTCACTGCCACATGGGTCTGGGACTACCCTACTGCACAGCATAGCTATAGAACTGAGGGATTTGAGAATTTTCAGAATCAACTTGCTTTTCATTCTCTCAGGCACTAAATTTATTCCCATGACTTCACCTACCACGGTTATCAAATCCAGCTAATTCCTAACCCCAAGACCATCTGTTCAACCAGCTACTCTATTGCTATCTAATATTTACCTCAAATTGAGTGTTCTAAACCAAGTGCATTACACACTTCCCCTAACAAGAATTCGTTATCCTGTTCTCCTCTCCCTCTCTTTAGTCCCATCTCCTCATTTAATCAACTAAAAATGCTGTTAGCTCTACTTTAAAATCCCTCAAGCCCTCTACAACTTCTGTAGAAGAGGTATTTTTCAAATCAAGATTAACACTACTGCAAGTGATATCCCATTTTTTCCTCTATCATAATTTTGTTCCTATCCCAATACATCTCCTATAATCTCATAGGAAGAAATGTGTTCACGAATTTTTTAAAAAAAAATATACATACATAACAAAAGCTGAACTTTGTCCTTAAACATTTTTCTATGGTCCACAGGACAAAATTAAGAGACAAATATTGTCTCTGAAGAAGGTTTTAAAGATCATATCGGACATAATTGCTGCTTTACATAAGTGAATACAATGCTATTTGTTTATAATGAAAAAATATATATAACTAATTTTGTCTAGAATGTGTGATGAAAAGTTAATATCGCTATTAACAAAAGCTGAGATGTAAGTGTAAATTCACCAGCTTCTTAAAATTAAGGCATCTATTCCCCTTCATAAGAGAGGGCTGTAAGCAATAACTCCCTCAATCCTCCATGATTATCCCCTGGAAATTGGTTGATTAGAATCCTATTACTTAATATATCAGCAAATAAAGAGCACATATCTGCCCCCAAACAGGAGGGTTCCTTACTGTGACTGCAATCCCTGGGTAAACAGACTTAAATGGGCAGCTCTGGATGAAATACAGGCACAAGGAAGAGGAAGAGCAGGATTTATACCTTGCCAGCACACCTGGGAGCCAAGAGGACACAAGAACTATAATATGTAACAGAAACCAGCTGCCTTATTCTGTTTCATTGAGACTGCCAACTGAGATACATTATTTGACACTGCCATGCACAGCCAAATCATTCATCAAGCTGTTTAAATCTCAGCACACCACCTGTCCATGGACCAGATTCATATAAAAAATACAATGAAACTTTTCTCAGCCCTGTGACAAAAGTGAAGCCACTTCTTTTAGAGAGAACAAAAGTTATGACATCCTTTGTGGACCAAGTATGCCACAATACCTGAAAGCGTAGATGGAAAAAAAAAAAAAAAAGTACAAAGAAAATAAAGCCTGTCACCCAGCTTGTGTGGGTGGTACCAAAAAATACAGTTAAAGAGGTGGGGGTCGTGTAGCGCATCGCCAAGTGAGAAATAAAATACATTTTTCCAGCTTCAAATTTTTAAGAACTTTTTCTAGGACTGCAATATAACATTTTATACCTTCATTATTAGTCTCAAAATTCTTGCTTTAAATAGGCAGTAGACACAATAGAAGCAGGCCAAACAGAACTAGCTCATCTTCAGACGATCTTACCTCTATCTAAAACCTTTCTGTGAGCAGTAGCAGCAGCAGCAGCAGCAGCAATGATATCTTTAAACACTTTAATTCTTTTGAACTTCCTTCACATTATGGATGTCTAGGGACAGGGTTATTTTTAATTCTGACAAGCTCATCCTCCCAGCTGAACTCAGGGGAAAAAAATTAAATATTTTTGTGAAAGTCTGTCAAACAAGATTCAGGAAAAAAAAAAGAAAATTGGGGCTAATTTGGTTCACTCAACACCACTTTTCCTTTTCTTGGAGTAATCAACAAATATCTTTGTGCACAAGTCACTGAAGACCCTTGTGTTCCCATGACAGTTGACAACTGACTGGGTGAAAATATGTTTTGAAGTCCTCAGATGAACTTAGGCACAGGGCTGTGCAGAGAATTTTCATATTACGAGCAGCCCTAGTGTGAGACAGATTAAAGACATTCTGAATACACATGCAAATGTTAACGTACCCTTCTGCACTGGCATAGGACTTAAAATAATCAATAGAAATGTATCAACTCAGATAAATGCCAATAGCATAATGTTGGCAAAAAAAATCAAGGTGTACACAGCTATGCAAAAGGACAGTTATATTCACGTAAGTGTTAAAGACACATGGAGCAGTGAAACATATTGTCATTACATATATATTACAGACATTGTCATTACATATTATACAAGAAAATACTTGGATGAAACTGAGACTGACCCAGAACTCCCAGAAGAAGAATTTATTTGATGATGTTAGGAAAGGCAAAATGTTCACTCCAGTTTCCAAGAGGTTGTGAAGGGAAGGAAAGGAAGAAATAAAGGAGAAGGGAAAATCGGAGAGAAATTGAGGGTGTGTGAACACTGAGGACTAGAAGAGGGGCTGGCTATGTAGAATGCACCAATCCTGCAAGACAGCATGACGTGAACACAGGACCAAGCTGAATAGGATGCACTTGCTACATCCTTCCCTCAATCCTGATAATATGGCAAGCGAGTTCAATGAGAAAGGCACTCACAAGAAAACTGAAAAGGCAAGAATGAGCAAAGCTTTACTGAGCTGGCTGACGGACAGTCTCTAACCAGGAGCCAGAGAAGATCTGGGTCTCACCTTTGGTTTAAGTACATTCTTGGGTTCCCATAGTAGCCATTACATCATTTTGGGAATCTTACAATAATGTCACACAATTATCACAAAGTTTACCTTTCCCAGAAGCTGTTGGACAGCCGAATTCCAGATGACCACTGCAGTTTCATTTTTAGCCTTGACTGTCTGACACAGTGTGTGCCCTTGTCTTGGACAGTGGAGACCCGTAGTGACAGTAAACCAAGTATTGTGAAATATCAGCAGTTTACAAGGCCGCAATAGGTTCACAAGAATAATTTTTCTAAAATATCCAGTGATAAATAATTTCTCAAGATATCAACCCTCAAATAAGGCTTTTCCATGAGCACAACTGAAGATAACACAAGAACACTTCAGCATTACGCCTCAGGAGACTGAAACAAAGGCACCGCAGAGAAAACACTTCTCAGGCTGCCCCTCTTTGTTAAAGTGTGGTTGCTGCTTCTTCCAACAGTAACTGCAACTCTGCTTCTTTCCTCTGGTATCCTACGTATAAAATGTACCTTGCCCAAAGTACAACTAATATAAAAATGAATGAATGGTTAAAACCATCATGGAATTGCCCTCCTTTAATAAGCAGTCCAAAAGGTTCTGCATCTGTCTTAAATCTTCTCCTTAAATCATCAACTAGATGTGACCATGGTGTGTCACCTCCCTTGCAGTTTCAGTGACAAATTAACTTCTTGAGGATACAAAAGGTTTACGTCTGGGGCAAACAGTATGGCACCACTCACATCCTCTTCCTCCACAAGGGGAGTGTGTTCTCACACAAGCATGTGCAGGTTTTCTTTATTCTTTAAGAAACCAATGTCCATATAACATTGTGGACATAAGCACACATCATACCCCTGAGTAGAGAAAGAGTCACCTAGGAGACCTAAGCCTGGTGTCTAGAAAGTTGGCTAGCAAGGTTGGTCCTTGCTGGCATTTGAGAGTATGACTTTTCTAACATTCCCTAACTGATAAAACTGGTTGGCTGTGCCTAAATTGCACACATCATGATTGCTGGGAACAGGTGCCTTCCTTCTGAGATTCTTGAATTTTGGTCTACCCTAGGACCTGACCAGCTTCCAGGTGGAACTTAAGAAACCTAGGGCTTCCCTGGAAGAAATAATGAACACACATGGCTTCCACTGTTACTGATGGAGAGAAGATGTGCTCAGTGTGACTGCCAACAGGAGAGAGAACGCACAGAGGCAGTCAGCTCATGGACAGCTCAAGATCCTTTGTCTTTTTCCATTGCTGATCCAGTCCTGTATTCTCCTGTAGCACTGTCATAGATCTTAGCCCTGAAAACAACTGTACGCTGAGTTCTGGGAGTGCTAGAACACTTGGATTTAATGATTTTGAGCAAACAGTAATTGTGACAAATAGTTCAAATGATTCAGTCTTATAAAAAGCAGTGCAACTCAGCATCTATTATTAAAGCAGAAAGTCTTAAACATTTTGTAGAGTTATGTGGGAGTTACTATGATTAACCAAAACTTGCCTGTTTTTTTCTTGTTCTCTTTCATATGATTTTTATCTAAAGACAAGAAATCAAGTAAATGAGTGCTTTGTGACAATAGTCAAATATGAAAAAGCCATGCTATGAGTCCGTTCCCATAAGAAGGTGTAGCAGACCATGTTGAACAAAAATCTGTAACTGTAGTCAATTTTTGAAAGCAAATAAAAGGTGCAGATGAGTAAGAAATTGAAATGTGTCAGAAGATGTAAAGAAAAATATATTTTAAAGAAATTACTGACTAAAAGAGACTTTTATCTCTTCCAGGTAGTGTGGGTTTGGAAAAAGCTTTTGTTTAATTCTCAGAAAGGTGCATACAAGATAGCACATTAAAAGATGAATCATACAATTGTACCATTTGAGAGATAAGATACCAAGCAGAAGTAGAATGAAAAAGCGACATACATACACCTCCCAAATTCTGCTCCATAAATGCACATGAAAGTCTTTCTTGAATTTCACTGCTAACACTTTGCTTAATGTTCATCTTTAACCAACATCTAAATATTGATAAATTCTTGCCTTTGTTATCTGACATTTTTACCAAAAAATTTTATTTGAATTATAAATGTAAAAAGCATCTTTTCAAAAATAGCAGTAATTATATGATAACCAAAACAACTGATGAGGATTTGGTTAGAAACACAGCTGGCTGCTGGATTTATAGCTGATTTATAGGAATGAGGAATGCATAGAAAGCTACATTTTAGCTGTATGTGAACCTTTCACATAGCTTCTTCTAACCAGAGAGAAGGATCTCTGTGGCTCTAATAAATTTAGCTCCCAGGTGCTATAGACTGAATGCTTACACCCCACCAAAACTCACTGGCTAAAATCTAATACCCGTTGTGATAGTGTTTACTTTGCAGGACTTTGGGAGGTAATTAAGTCCCAAGGGCAGAGCTCTTAATAATGAGGTTAGGGCTCTCTAATAGAAGCCCCAGAAAAGTTCCCTTGTCCTCTGACATCAGAAGACACAGTGATAAGGTACCATCTGTGGGCCAGAAAGCAGGCCTTTACAGGACACCAAATCTGTCCATACCTTTAGCTTCAAGGTACAATTCTTCATAACTGTGAGAAACAAATTTCTACTATTTAGAAGGCAGGCTGAACAGAGTCAGACACCAGACATCTTCCACAGAATTGTTCAGTATTCAGGAAGACAATATTATCACCAGGTTTGTGACTGTCTGCCTGGGAAGAGACATAACACTATAGAATGGATCTTAATAAAATGGATGTTTTTGGCAAAATATAACCACACTTTTTGTTGTAATGACTGGAGAAGCAGCAATTTTCACTCCAGTGATCAAAGAGAAAGAGGCTTCAAGTCTTTTAAAATTTGTTAAAGTATTGGATCTACAAACTGAGATAGTAGGAGCCCACTTCAGCATGGTGGTAGAGTCATCAACACATTAAACTGTGATTACCTCTCAGATACTTCCATTAGTGAATGATATCTGCTTCTTCAGAAGCTACTCATGAACACTTAATGCTGAACAGTGAATATTATAGCCAGTAAAACACTAAGTTCTTTTCTTCCACCAGAATGACTACCCATTAAACTTGAGAGGAGAATTATGATGGAATAGCATGTCCAACAGTTATCTTGGAACCAAAATGAATTCATAGAAACAGTTTCAATGCTGCAACTCTACTTCTCTGTTATTCCTCTGTAATCATAATGGATTTCTAGTTTCAGTCATCAAATTTAAAAGAAAGAGACAATTCTTTATATACCTCTCAAAGTAATATAGACTCAAGCTCAATAAATGCAAACTAAAATAAAAAACCATAAATAAATGTTAGTGTTTGTAGAGAGGGTGAGATGGGATAATGCATTTCTTAGTAGACTCTTAAAGGCAGCTCACATGACACAACTTAAACAATTTGTCAGACTCTGTAGAATGCAGTATTATCCTGTCTCTACTTGCATGCCAATAAAATAGTCCAAGTAACAATAAACTATGGAAATGTAAAAGTAAATTATACAAATATAAGATTCATTGCTTTAGGATTACTTATTTGGTTGTTGATCTTTATGTACCTATACAGTCACTAAGAAAGCATGGTTTATAAAATGAAGTAAAATAACAGCTGAAGGTGATGTATCTGTTCATACTCCATCCTATCATGAAACTATCAAAGCATGTGATAGCTTTGTGTCAAAAGAACTTTGAAATAAGAATTTCAAAATCAGAATTTCGATAAGTTCAGTAACAAATGGTAGCCATCAAAATGTCAGAGTTATGGCATGAAATAAAAGGATTGATTATAAGGAAGTTTTACCTTTTAGGATTCCAGCTCATTTTTAAAATTTCAGCCAAAATAAGCAGTGTCAGCTTTTGTAATTACATTTTTAATATTTAAAAATATGAAATATCTCAAAATATTTAAAATATTAAATTTAAACTACATTTTTAAAAACATTGCAATGATTTTGTCCTTTTTCTTAAGTTCTCAGGCTTTTTGATATCATTTCTCATATAATATACAGCCTCTTTGTAGCTGAGAGCTTCCAGGCAAAGTATACATTCACCGGTGGATATTTATGATAGTTCAGCAGGAGAACTCAGTATTAGAATAGCATTTTATTGTAATTATAAAGTAACTATTGTTGTGTCACTCCCAAGAACAGCTTTCTTCAGTAAGACAGAAAAATCTGCCTCTTCCCCCAAAAGATATACATATCTCTTTATATATACATGATATATATGCATATTGATAATACTTTATAGCTTATATACCTATAATACTGATTAGTTAATACTCAATAATTTATGTGCCTATAGTCATACTTATTAATTTATTTGTTTATAACCATAATATTTATTAATTTATAAGAAAATTCAGACTTGTTTATTGTCACAATTAGTTAAGTATTATGCTATGCACTATGCTTAAGATAAAATATTCTAAATGACCTAGAAGAAGTTTTAATGTATGAGAAGAATAAAGCTATGCCACCAACAATAGCAACACCACATAGAATAAGAATAAAGAAAAGGGATTTTGTTTGAGAAAGTATAAGAAGAGGCTATAAAAGAAAGCTTCAAAATATACCAAGTATCTGTTTCAATGTCATTAAGTAAAGGGAAGCATAAGAAAAGAAAACGGAATGAGGCATTCCAGAACCTCTTTAGAAAATATTTAATGACATTGTTGGATCACATAGAGAACAAGTGGAAGGAATCACTATGAGATGGGTATGGAAACATATTTCTTGTTTTCCAGAATGAAAGATTTGGACATGACATTGTAGACAACAGGGACTGAATAAAAGCAGGATGTGATTTGTATATTGGAGGACATACAGGGTTTGAGGAGAGAGTGTGCTTTCAAGAGAGGACCTAGGAAAGGTGATCCTGAAACAGTTCCTAGACTAAGCTGGGAATTTATCTTTACTATTTATCGTAAAGATAAATACTTGACAACCACCTATGTGGGTGTTGTAAACATTATTACTTTGGATTTATATCTTCAAAGAAATTTGGAAATATCTATACCCATTAAAAATAAGAATATGAATAAACAGAGAAATTAAAAGACCAAATTCTTTAGACAAGGTATTTATTCAACTAAAAGAGACAGCAGATTAGAATCTAGTGTTTTCCCAGAGCGACATTTTGGACCATATGCTAACTCTTCAGGCACTTATGTGCTATAAAATCTATTCTCTCAAATTAACTTACATGAAAATGCTTTATTGAATTTGGTTTGGGGGAAAAAGTATATTTTACAGCTCCTACCAAACATCTGGTTTAAATTTTCAGAAATCTTCTTAATTATAGCACATTATAAGTCACTTTATCCCCAAAATTAATTGGGTTTTTTTTTTGTCGTTGTAAATTTAATGTTTTCCCAATATACTTTTTGTTAAATGCTCCTTCTTGCTCAATTATTCTTGACTCTACAGATAACTCTTCACATATGTCTTCTATTTGGCATTTATTCTATGGGATGGGAATGTTGTTCTTGCCTTTTCATATGGTAATGATCTTTGCAATATGAATATTTCGATGCTGTTCTTTTTACAATATTGGCAAAGTTTTATGCTGTTGCCATAGCTGAACCACTGATCAACACCTGACTTCTATGGTCACCATTAATATTCTAATCTTCTTATTACCTGTCGAGAGAGTTCAGGTGTCTAGGGCATCGTTCCTGGGTAAGATGGCACTGAAGTCACCCATACCTTTCAAATCAACATGATTTATTAAAGAATAACATATTCAATTTCAGCCCACTGTGAAGTAGACCCATTGTGCCAAGCCCATGTGAACTGAAGGCAACAAAAATAGGTAGAGAAGAAATGTGAGGTAGTAAGAAAGCAAACACAGGAAAGCCGTAAACGTCAAGTTGGCAATGACTTCCCAAGAAAATACATCAGGCTAGTTGTATTTTGAAGCCTCCAGAGGAACACTGACTACTTACCATGCCAATGGTCAGATCACTTACTTGTACTTCCTGTATTATTTACGAGGAAAGGTAAGAGGTGTGATTGAAATACACAGTGAGTATTTAAATGTAAAATATTAATTACAGTAAAAGAAACACTGGAATAAAGCCCCCTTCAAACTATTCCCTTCACTTCAAACACACTTATCCCGTCATTCATGCCTCTTTCTGAAGCAGTTCTAGAAGTTTTCTTTCATGGGTATTTTTATAAAGAGTGATCATAAATGTAGTGATTTATATCACTGCAGTTATTTGTGCATTTGCGCACTTCTTTTTTTAGTTCTTTCAATTTCCCTTTAATATGTCTGAAGCTATATGATTAACTGTGTACAAATTTATCATTGACACATACTCCTGGAGAACTGAGTTGCTCCTCATTATGACACATGATTCATAACCAGAGTCACACTTCCTACCTGAAAGTAGCTCCCAAGGCTGACCTCATCCCACTGTGCTGGTTTTCCCTCTCTCCTGAATAGTGACCCTACAGATCCTTGCTACTATGGTGGCTTTTGATGCCCCCAAGAAATTTTTAATTTTTAAAAGTTTCTTTGGGTATTTTTTCTACTTGTTTTGAACAGGAGACTGAGTTTATGACTATTTAACCTCCTTTTTCTAGAAATGGAGCTTATCAAATGTGTCCAATCCTTACCTCATTGTATTATTCAACTTCCTTATGGCAGAGAAATACAATCTGATGCTCAAAATTTACAGGAGGGAAGGTTTAATTTAGCTCATGGTGTGGAGGAGTCAGTCCATACTCAGCTGATTCCCAGGCAAGAACATAACAGTGGAAAGTTGTGGAAAAGCTGAACTCTTTTGTTGATGGCAACTGGGAAGGGGAAGTGAAGAGGAAATAAATGAGCGAACACACGTACTACCCAAGGTCATACCTCCACATCGCAGAGAGACACACACAGGAGCGGGCTCTACTAATCTGCTAGGCATTCTTTAATCCAGTGAAATCCACATAGCAGATTTAAGAGTCACACCTGCCAAAGTTCAAAGCTACAAACATTTTTCATGTTTAAAATTTAAAGTTTTATTTGCACATGTTTGCAGTTCATATAGTTTACAGTCATCTTGAGGAATGGTTACATGTACATATTACAGCATGTGTCTTTATCTTTTAATCCCTTTCCTACTGCAGAAAAATGGGGTGGGGAAGCTCCCTCCCTCTGCAGTTCCGCTACCCCATTTTTCATTCCTGTTGATGTTATTTGTCTGTGCTCATGTTATGGCCTATAAGGTTTACATTAATTCGGGTTGTTAGGTTCCCACACATGCACGTCTTTGTTCTTCTTTCCTTTTCCCCTTCTCCTCTCATGTTTCAAGGTCCACTTCCTTATTGCATGAAAATCATCCGCTGGCCTCCTAGCCACCATTTATCTACATACAATGGAATACTACTCAACTGTAAAGAAGGACAAACTTGAGACTTCTGTAGGAAAATGGATACACCTGGAAAATATAATGTTGAGTGAAATAAACCAAACACACACGTTTAAGAAATATGTTTTTAAGTCTGGATCAAAAATGTTCCCCCAAAAGCTGATGTGTTCAGAAGTGGGGCTTCTGGCAGGTGATTGGTTCCTGGGCCCTACCTTCATCGATGCATTAATCCAGTCATGAGTTCACAGACTGGGTCTGGTTGGAGGAGGTAGGTCCCTGGGGGCAGGCCTTGGAGAGGTGCACGTTTTTCTCTCGCTTTTTCAACCCTCCCTGCTTCCTGGCTGCTGTAAGTTGAGCAGCTTCTCTCCACGAGGCCCTTAGGCCATGGTGTTTATGCCTTGCCACAGGCCTAAAAGCAATGGATCTGGCCAATCATGGACAAAAACATCTGAAAATTTGGGCCAAAATAAATTCCTTTAAATTGCATATATCAAGTATTTTTGCCAGCCATGAAAAGCTGAATAATATAAATATGAACCACAACATGAAAGCACAAGTTAATCTTTGGTAATAAATGTTCAAAAACACCAAAGAGCTCACTGTTTCTAATAACACCTTGGTCTTGGTGATTCTGCACATGGTCTGCCAGGACTAGAAACAAGCAAAGTCGCAAAATCCAAACTCACAGTGAAAACTCCAGCGTGGAACCAGGTGGCGCTGTAATTCAAACAGATATGTACAGCATGCACATGTATATACAGGCAAAACAACAGCTTCTAATGCTGGGCATTTAAATATTGGTAAAATCAGATTAATCCTAGATGAATACATATTGAAAAACATTAGACTTTAAGACCATTTTCCCAAATAACAAAGAAATTGCATGACACGAGCCATGATTACAGAGGCTTCAAACACATAGCTTAATTAATGTTTTAGTTACTTTCCCCTCGTTGCTGAGACAAAATACTTGACACCCAAAATTAAGGAAGGAAAGGTTTATTTAGCCTTTGTAGAGGTTTCGGTCCATAATCAGCTGGCTCCAAAGCAGGGTAGCACATGGCAGAGGGCAGCAGTTCACGGAGGCAGAAGACAGCAAAAGCAACAAGAGCAAAAGGAGAACAAAAGGAGAAACAAACCTCTTTCTGCCCCTTTTATTTTACCCAGACTGCTGGGATTAGGGTGGTGCCAAGTCAGTGGCCTGATCCAGCAATCACTCACTCTTAATTCCAGCACCCTTAACCCCAGCATTGCACTACAAATCAATCACAGACTCTAGATTCAGCTGCCTCCAAAGAAGGCCCATCTAAAATGCCTTTTGGGGGTACATCTAGATGCAAGCCTTAACAATTAATAAGACTGACCTACCCAATGCAGTTTTGAAAATGAAAGCTTGAGAGTGTCAAAGTCTTCCAATCTGTAACGTGTGCCAGGGTTGTAGAGCTGGTGCTGTCAGCAAAGGAGCTCAGAATGTAGCAGAAGACAGCATGAGAACAACAAAACCCCCAAGCCCCAAAGAACGCCAGTGTTGTGGTTTACACCATGAGTCCCCATAGTAGCTTCCTGCACTCATAAGCAGGGCTTTTGGAAGGTGATTAGATTGTGGGCCCTCTGACTAGTTTTTAGGAGGTGGGGTGTGGTCAGAAGGGGAGGGATTTGGGGCGTGGCCTAAGTGTTTCTCTCCCTGGCTCCTCCTCTCTCCCTCCACTTCCCAATGGTCATGACCTGAGCAGTTTCTCCTTTACCATGCTCCTCTGCCCTGCCATCCTGCCTTGGAGCCTGCAGAATTAGGACCAAAACCTTTGTGAGCCAAAGTAAACCTTTCCTTTTTCCAATTGTGGGTGTCTAAATTGTGGGTGTCAGGTATTGCCTCTCAGCAACAGAGAACGTGACTAAGACAAGGAACTGATCAAACTTCAAAATGGTAATATTCTGACCAGATAGTGAGTGTAGGTTAAGGTGAGGAAGAAGCCAAAGGATTAATATTCCGCAGCACTACTTTCACCTACATATAGTAAGGCTAAGCACACCAAAATAAACCAGAAGTTGCTCTTCTTCAACTGACCCCACCTCTTCCATAGACTCACTGTACTATACCATTCTTTCCCCCCTCTCTCTTTCTCTAGTACCGGGAATTGAACTCAGGACCTTGCACTTGCTAGGCAGGACTTGTGCCACTGAGCTATATCCCCAGCACCATGTCCTCTTAAATACCTAATATCTCCATTGGACCCATTCATCAGAAAATACCCTTGTTATACAAAGAGAGGGTGTGTTTTTCTGACTGATACCAAGTCACATTTTACCTCCTTACTGCAAAATGTCCTATGCCATACAACATTCCCTTCCAACCAACTGTTCTGTTGCATTTTCCCAAGACTTCCGTGTGAAGCAGCTAATTTTAAAAAAGATATATTGCAACTTGTAGGGAAATGTATATTCACAGTGACATGCAGATATTCACACTTCAAACCAAAGGAATGAATATATTATGATGTAATTTCAGATACAGAAATATGTTTTTAAGAGAAGTCTTTTATGGCTTTTTCCTGGTCCATGAATGTTTAAGAGTGGGACCAACATATAGCCTCATGGAGCTTACAGATCTGCATTTCTTCCTCACATTCTTATGTCTTAAAAGTTATGCATCTGTGTGAAATATCTTGCTGAATTCCTGAAGAGTTAGTGATAAAAACTCTTTTGCTTTCTGCAAGATGCTATTTCTAGCTCTAATTACTCATCCAAGAAAGAAACATCTGTTGTTGCTCATTACCATTTTCTGCTCACTTCCTTATGGCCTTTATATATTTTGAAAGTATCTTGGATTATGTTGTTAAATTTTCTAATATTTTTCATAGAAGTGAATAAGATTAGCTAAAAAAAAATCAGAATTGAGCCACAAAATACCTAGAGACAAAGAGCAGTGAGCTCTTTCTCTTTTTTCTTTTTCTTTTTTGCTTTGCTTCGTTATTAATTCTGCTACATTTTTTAAAGCTAGAAATCTAGTCTCTCCTTTAAACTAGAGCATTGGTGAACTTACTACCATATTTAATCATGGATTCTGTGATTTCATTTTTAAGAGAGATAGGACTTACTTCTACTGGGAAAGACAATATTACCAATTCTTAATGCAGTATGCTACTGTTGGGAAAGATATGTACTAAAGGAACAGTGAAAAATACTATTATTTACCATTTTACCCAGATATAATAAGAAAGCTAATTCCTAAAACATAGCATTAAAATATATCTCAACTATCAATTACGGACTATACCTCTGTTTTCTATTTGTTTGAGTAGCTTCTCAAATTCCCAAAGTCAGAGTCTGATATTCTTCCACCTTCACAGGAATTTGTAGTACATTTACATTGTTTACCATTCAGGAATCTCCACCTATTAGCGTTAATATGTTTAGCTCTACAACTCCTTTAAAGACACTTTTTTCCTAAATCAAATCAATGAATTTTTTGTCTTTTTATTGTCCTCCAAATGCACCATTTGATTGCTTCATTTGTTTTTATGTTCAATTGTTTTGTTGCCATAAAATCTACCCATAGTGAAATGCAAAGATCACGACCAATTTGACAGATTTTAATGTCCAATATGCACACATGTAACCACCACACCAGGAGAGATACAGAACGTTCCCATCACCCTCAAAAGCTGCTCTTGTGCTCTGGTCCAGTTACTCGTCACCTGCCAGAGGCAATTATTGTTCTGATTTCTATCACTCTGTATTAGATTGCCCATTCCTAATCTTCCTGTAAATGGTATGATGCTATTTAGTGGCACTCTTGTGGTGTCTTCAATGTCCTGAATCAATTCAAAGCATTTACTTTCCCTGGTCATTTTAACTTTATGAAAGAGCCAGAAACTACATGGTTCCCTACCCCACAAATAAGGTGGATGAGAACGCACTGTAATGTTTTTTTGAGCCTGTCTTTCCATTGAATGGTGCTAGGTACATTCACCATATGTTTTATCACACCACTTAGGACACTTGTGAAAAAGAATTTCCAGAACTGCTGTAGAAACTAACAAAAATGTTGAGGAAAGTGTGTTTGAAGCCAAGGGAGCGTATTTTGAGGAAGATTAATGGCAGTGTGTCTTTTACTATAATAAATTTTTAAATTTAAATATTCACCATATGTTTTGACCACCAGTAGTTGTTTCTTGTATTAACAGTTCAGTTTTTAAATTAATTAATTTTATGACATTGTATAAATTATAATTATTTACTAATTCTTATATTTGATGACCATTTGAGACATGTCCAAATTAGACCTTTTTAAATGAAAGCATTACAAATGTCCTTGTTTCATTACCGTTTTGACTCATCTTAACGCCAAAACTACTATTTTTTACTTCCCAATACCCTTTTTTTAAATGTTAAAAATATCTTTTAAATTTGTCTTTCCTGACAATCCTAGAACTCAATGAGGTCTCTCTTTCCCTAACTAATGTTTACACAAATCATTATTAAGTTACTCTACGATGTTCTCTTTTGATAATTATCTTTATATGAGGAAAAACTAAAGATCTATTCCTCTGTAGTCCAAGCATTTACCATAGAGCCATGTATGAATTTATTTATTAAAAAATTAGTGATAATCATGTGGAGCGAAATCATTGTACTGCCGAAGATTCCACCAAGAATAACTAGAAAATCAAGATTAAATGCAAGTGTTTTTTTTTATTTTAAAGAGAGAAAAAAACAATAAAAATGAAACAATTTCAAAATAAGATGGTAGAAAATTAACAATGCTTATTATATTGCATATTGTTATCTTCAAAGTAGTTGCTCAAATTACAAAATGTAGGCATACAAAATTGATCAAACAATATAAGCACTAACAGTCCCTTTCAATGAACTATAGAAACTAGTAGTACAATTATCTTAGCTATCTTGTGTGTGTATATGTATACATATACATATATAACTCTTTTTTAAAATTTTTCCCTTCCTTCTTTTCCTATATTCTTAATGGCATCAAATTATTGAAGAGGCGATAAAAACTAAATAAACTAAATTCTGGAGGGAGGAGAATGATGTAAAAGAAATCTGAGAATCTTTAACCACATTTCTTACTTCTGATTGAAGGCTAGAGACTGTGCATATGGATTTGGCATAAGTAAGGATCTCCTGCTCCAGGACAGACAGCAGAGCTGTTGGCATTTAAACAAGCAAGTGACAGAATTCAAGAGTGGATAAGGGGCCTGAAACTTAGGCTGGGTTTCTCTCAAAAAAACTTGTTTTCCAAATCTTGAGACTGCACAGTATAAAAGACTAAAGGAATAAGCAAAGCCACACAAAACAGACTTTCTCACCATCTAGCAGTGCTGCGGAGACAGATGCACAAATGGGAGCGGGCCTCTAATATAGGGGTCTAGAAAAAGTAAAATATCACAATGTGCAGACATGAGGGCCCTAACATGAAAACCTCTGCATGAGTAAAGCAAAATTTTTCATTTTCTTGATATTGAGAGTCCAGAGCACTGCCAAGCTCTGGACTGAAAACTCCAGAGACTCTCATGCACTGGGAAGAGGTGAAAACTTGAAACAAGCTGAGCCTCACAGAATTGCAAGCCAGCCTGACATCATCCCAGTATCTAACGGGCATTCAGTCTCAGTCCATCAATATGGCAGAGAAAAGCACTTTTGTGGTAGCATAATCACCCCCTGCATCCTATACAGGTTTATTCTGAACATCCAGTAGTCAATCAAAATGTATAACATAGGGGCTGGGGATTTAGCTCAGCGGCACAGCCCCTGCCTGGCAAGCGCAAGGTCATGAGTTTGATTCTTGGTACCTGAAGAAAAGCAAAACAAGAACAAAAATGTATAATATTAAAAACCATGTGAAAAATAACCAAGAGAAAAATATCAGACAAGTAAAGAGGAAGCCCATAAGGGATCCATATATTGTAGCTATCAATAATTTTTAAATAGTTATTAATAATTCATTGTTATGAAAACTGTAGTTAACCCCTATAATTTTATATTGCTTCAATGTACATTTTGACTAAAAGTCAAGCATTCTCATACCAGAAGCAGGAGTCAGTCACCCTGGAGCATTTCAGGTTCTCTACCTCTTTGCAGTTCCTCAAGGTGGCCGACCCGGAAATGGGCCTTATGCAACTTCCTCCCAATGACCATTTCCCTATGGGACAGCTAGATACAGCCCATTGACTGGCCCCACTCACCCTCACATGCCTCTCAATCACTGGCCCTCATGCCTGCTTGCTTTAAACTCACTAACTAAATCTCCCGTGGGAAACCTATTTAGATAAAACCATAAACCCTATATAGAATTTCTCATTTATAGGTGGTTTTAATTTCTGTGATTTCAGTCACTCGGGGTTAAACATGGTCTTGCAATATTAAATGAAAAATTCCAGAGGTAAACAATTTACAAATTTGAAATCGCACATCACTGTGGGTAGTGTGATGAACACTCATGTTGTTCTGCTTCTCCCAGGACATGAATCATCCCTTGTGCACAGCGGCCTTGTACCTTGCCCATGAGTCCCTGAGTAGCTCTGTTGTGTGCTGCAGAGTTGTGTTCAAGTATCACTAAGCAGCAGCCAGTGCTACCTCACAGTACGTAGATCACTCACCTCAATACGTCTCATCGCATGGACATTGTGTTATCTCATATCACCATGAAAAGGTTGATTAAAGTACACTAAATTATTTTAGGAGACCACATTCACCTAACTTTCATTATAGTATTTTGTTATAATTCTTCTACTTTTATTGTTAGTATTATTAATCTCTTTGTATTTCACATATATAAATGAAATTTTGTCATATATAACAGGAAAAAGTTTATAGGGTTCAGATCTATACACAATTTTAGACAACCACTGGGCTCTTGAAATGTATAACCAGTGGATAAGGGAGGACTATTATGAAGTCACTGGCCCACAGATTCCCGTTTTCTTTCTTTCTCTCTCCATGTGCTCCCTGACCTCCTTCAGCTTCTAGGTGTGCTGTGTACATACCTCAAGAACTTTAAGAATAAAACCTTTATTTCTATTTTGTTTCTCTTCTAGTCACAGTAAGGCTGCACTCCAAATTGAAAATCCTAAATTGAAATGTACAGAATGTATGAAAAGATGAAGAATTTTACCAGAGAACTTGAATCTTTGGAAAAGAAACAAATTATCAGTTTAGTTTTAAAAAGACAATTTGCAAAATTATAAAGAGGAGGGTGGATAGACCAATAGAAGACAAAATCAACAAAATGCACAGGAGGCTTATAAAAGTGTTCAAACCAAAGCATACTGTCTTAATCTGTTTTTGTTGCTCTAGTGGAATACCTGAGCCTGGGTACCTTATAAAGGAAAGAAGTTCACTTAGATTTACATTTTGCTTAATATTTGGGAGCTGAAAGTCCGAAATCAGGCAGCCCCATTTGACTGGACTCCAGTGAGGCCCCTCTGGTTATGTCATCACAAGGCAGAGAGCATTCCTGGGCAGGACCCGTACTAGGAAGATCACATGGCCAGGAAGAAAGCAAGAGACTGGAGAGCAACTAAAACCAAGACCATTCTTTATAATAACCCGCTGTGGCAGGAACTCATTTAGTCCTGGAAGAACTGCACTACTCCTTTTCCAAGGTGAAGATCACATGTCTAATCACCATTCACTAGGTGCTGCCACTCTCAGCACCACCACAATGGGGACCAACCTTCCAACACATAAGCCTTTGGGGGACAAACCATATCCATGTCATGGCAGAGAGAGACAAAAATGCCTAAGGTACATGTCAGATGGAGTTAGGGTGTATAAATGCATACCATAAATAACTTGTCATCTCATATGGACAAGAAAGATAATGATAAATAAGCAATATTTGAAATGATAATAGCTATGCATATTCTAAAGCTGATAGATGAACAAAGTCAAGAAGTTCTAGAATTTCAGTCAGATGCAGATAAAGACAGCCATACTTAAGTAAGTTATCACAAAACTTTCGAAAAGCAAATTCAAAGTAAATATTTTGAAGATATCAATATGTAATACAACAAGCATTGTTAATTTCCTACCACTTTGTTTGTAGCTCTGTATTGTCTGTACTGTTCTTTTGCTATTTTGTAAAAAGTTGTCCGTCTGTTAATGTTTTCCTCCTTTTATTTTTAAAATAAAAAAAAACACAAAGTAAATGTGTTTAAAAAGCATCAAGATTACCAGATACAAGCGTGCAAAATTGGTCAAGAAAAAAGAAAATTTTGAGCATTAACTATTCCTTTCCATAAACCACAGACATCAGCAAGAACCATTGCTGAATTCCTACCATCTTGTATGGTGAAGCTCTGGTTTTTTTTTAATTACTTGTCACTGTCTTTGATTGCTTGATCAATCTTACATTCTCACATCTGGTGGACTGAGCAACTTCATTGAGGACAACACTATGTAATATAGCAGCCATTGTTAATTCCTATCATTTTGTTTTGAGGTCATGTATTGTTTTTCTTATTTTGTTTTCATCTTCATTGTTGTTGTTTTGTTAGTTTTTTCTCTTTAAAATAAACAAATAAATAAAATGAAAAGCATCAAGAAATAAGACATGCAAAGTAACAACAGTAAAAAAGACATCTAACTTCCTACAAGAACTTATAAATGCCAGAAAACAATGAAATAGCATCTCTAATACTGGAAAAACTAGGTGCCAGCATAGACCTCTGTGTGCAGAGAATATATTCTTTAAAAACAAACAGAAATCATCTCTGCATAACAACTGAGAGCATTCATTACTGCATTAAGAATATACTAAGGAATTTCTTCAAGTAGTAGGAAAACAACCCCAGAGGAAAATGTGAAAAATGCAGAAATTGATGAATTAATAAAGGGTAAATGAACATAAATCTAAATGATTGTTGTGTGAACAAAATAATAGCCTCCATTTAAATTTTATGTAGAACTTAAAAATCAACAAGAATATATCACCAAAAATACAAAATGAATTAAGTGAAAACAAAGGGCTTTAAAAGTTTTTCCAATTAAGTTTTAACACATATACAGAAATGATAAGCTATAGTCAAATGAATATTTATGTTTGTACACTCTCTAATCACCACAATTAAAACATAGAAATTTTCAGCATGACAGAATGATCCTTCATACCTTGCCCACTGGTAAGTCTTCTGTAAACAGGTTTGTTTACCTTTCCTTGAATTTTGTTTGAATGAAATCAGACAGTCAGTGCTGTTCTCAATCTAACTTACTTCACTCATACTCATGCTTGCGATATTCATCCATATTGTTTGCAATTATAATTCACTGTTTTATAAAAGGAAGCATTCAATGATATGAGTGTTATACAATAAATATAATTTATTCATCCTCCTGCTGATGAACATATAGTTTTCCATCTGAGAGCTATCATAAAGAAAATGTCTATAAATATTTTTGACTTTTGCTAAACATATGCCCTCCTATCTATGGTGCATAAATAAGACTAGAACTGTTACATCAGGTGTAAATATGGTCAAAGGCTTTCCCCAGTACTTGTATCAATGTATTCTACATCAGCAGTATAGCTCCAACTGCTCTATAACTTCACCAAATCATCATATGCTGGGTTTCTAATTTTACCTACTTTGAGTATGCAGTGAAAACTTATTATGGTTTTGACTGCATTTTCTTCTTTAATAACAGCATTGAGCATCTGGCTATGGTTTGTGTCTGCTTGTCTCCCAACAGCCTCATGCAGTCATAGGTGGGGCTTTTTCAGAGGTGGCTGAATCTACAATGGGTAATGCTGAGATTGATTCATGGTGCAATGCTACACTCAAGGGCACTAGGATTAAGGGTGTGAGTGCTACCCGCCCTAAGTAGTCTGGATAAAATAAAAGGGGAAGAAAGATGCTGTTAAAATCCCTGGCTGCTTCTGCTACCTTGTGGGTACCATGAAGTATTGTGTTTTGTGATGCCCCTCTCCTAACCCACCCTGCCTTGGAGCCAGCCAATTATGGACTGAAACCTCTACAAACTGTGAGCTAAATAAACCTTTCCTCCTTTAAACTTTGGGTATTAGGTATTTTGTCTCAGCAATGAGAAAAGTATCTAAGACACATCTTTTATCTATTGGTCATTCGAGTTTTTGAAGTGCCTATTTCCCCACCTTTAGTTAAGATGCTTGTCTTTCTGTCACTGTTTTGTAGAATTTATATCATTTGCATAGGAATCCTTCATGAAATACATATGTTATAGTTATTTTCACTCAAGCTACAGCTCACCAGAGTACTCCTTTGGGAATCTGACCCCAATAAGAAATGAGAATTAATTTTCTGTTAGAAGGGTAATTGGATCCTGGGAGTCTAAATCACAGAAACATACAAATTTAGACAAGTAAAATATTTCTTTATTCATTCTGTTCTTACAACTAAGTGAAATATACACTTAGGACACACGGACTCAGTAGAGATGTCTCATTTATTTAACACAAATGTCAAATGCTGTCAAACACTAGATGTAAAAGACTTATTTTATTTATAAGTAATATAAATAAAATAAAAGGATCAAATGAAAGAAAATGGCTATTGAGACTTAGCCTCGGATTTAGAGATATAACTAAGAGCAATGACAACTGTGGTAAGATAAAGAGCACATTACCCATTTTAATTCAGCCACCACTGAAACAGTTTTGCCATTCATTATCAAAGTATGGCTGCACAGTTTCCTGAATTGTTTTTTTTCTTTTCTTTTTTATTTTTTGGTATAGTCTGGAAATCCAGATTCTTTTACTAAGGCTATGTTTAATGGTGGCATCTAATTTAAGCATAGAAACCCACCAGAGTTCAATGCAATAGAGAGCACTATAAAGAAAAAAATAACTTATCTTTGAGTCATAGCTCACCCGTGCGCCGCAAATTCATAACCCTTGATTTAGTATATATTGAAGAATACTTAAAATTCATGATGATAAGTAGAGCAGTACTCCCTCAAAGATATGCACACCTGAATCCATAGAACTTGTGAATATGTTACTTTGTATGGGCAAAGGAACTGAAGTTACAAGAGAAATTAAGTAGCCTGATTGATTTATCTTAAAGGGGTTGCTCTGCATCTCCCACATGGCCTTCAATGAGCATGATGGAGTCAAAAGAGTGGCTCCCATGACTCAGTGTGTGAAGTAGTGTAAGAATCAACCTGATGTTTCTCATTTCAAGGACAGAATGGGCCACAAGTGAAGGAATGTGAGAAACCTCTCCAAGCAAGACAGTCAGAAGAATAGATCCACCACCACCAACAACAACAACAACACCCCGCGGGTCCCCTGAAAAGAATGCAAGTCTGCTAACACTAATTTTAGCTCAGAAGGTTTGGGTTTAGCCTTTGGACCCCAGAACCATAAGGGAATAAATCTGCATTTCTGTAATTCACTAACTTTGTGGATATCTATCATAGCAGCTCCAGACTATCCTACTAGAAAAATTTCACTTTTTCTCAAGATTCACTGAAAATATCCTTATTCCAGATTATTTTGTCTAAAATGATCCCATAAGGTATATTAAAGATTTCTCACTAACTATTGTAGGTGTATGGGAGTCACATATTTGAGTACAATGGCAGGCACACAATAAAAATTTTTGTTACACTGAAAGTTTCTTAGGTTGCCAGAGTTGATGCAGTTTACATCAGACAAGTTTATGAAACATATTTTTGATATATTTTTACTAATATTTCTAACTTCAGCTTAACAATCGACAGACAAGAAATGTATTCCAAAATATTTCCATTTCTTTATTAGTTCATTAGTTCAAAGAGTTTTCATCTTTTCTTTTTATAAATCAGTGTGGGAGGAAGAACAAGACTATACCTTCTCATTTGCTGTCACTCTCTGAGAATACTTTTAAAAATCTCATTTAATCTTTCATGTATTCAACAAACACTGTGAAACTTACGTAACAATTTGTACAAAATACAGAGATAGAAGACCTAAAATTTTCCTAAAACTGCATATTTTCATGAGGAAAATACCAAAATTTATACAAGTTAGTAAAGAAATGGGATTCTTTGAAACTATAGTCATCGATTTTTAATTACAGGATTTAATATCAAAATGCTGTTATATTAATTGATCATAGTAGTTAATCTAAATGGTAGTTTCTTGACTAATACTAATTGTGATCATATAGACTCTTTTTAAGATGTTTAGAAAGACAGAAAAGAGGTAATTGTTATATTATAAAGCCTGCAGCGAAGAGCCTATTTCTTGGCTCAAACATGCGCTCGCTTTAAAATGCTAAGGAAATAGCTTCACCACAGTACCTCACATTATTCCTTTCTAAAATGGAAAAAGTAAGGTTTTCTTTACTTTAAAAAATTCCATCTAGATAAATTAATGAATTAATATTTAATGTTTTTGATCACTACAAAGTCCATAGATAATATCCAATATAAAAGCACTTTAAATATTTATTACATTTATAATCGGATGCCCTTGTTTAACAAAATATAATTAAACAAATTATCATTATCCAAATGGAATCTGGAAGTTTATTTTTTGTAATTTTAAACAATGATTAGTGTGATAAATAACAAAAATATTTTTAATAGTATTTAATTTCAATAAATGTCATAATCCATTTGAATTACATAATTCAAGATCAGTTTTAGAAGAGTATTGAATGCTGGCCTAAGAAACATACCTGACTACCAGGTGTGGTGGCACATGCCAGTAATCCTAGCACTTGGGAGGCTGAGGCAGGAGGATTGTTACAAGTTTGAGAGCAGCCTGGGCTGCAAAAATGAGCTCAAGGCCAGCCTGAACTGCATAGAGAGACCCTGTATCAAAACGGAAAAAAAAAAAAAAAAAAAAAAAAAAAGAAGAAGAAACATACCTAATAGAGCATTGTTTAGTGTACAGACAGATGCTAAAATGTTTTGTTAAAACCATAACAGTATGACAACTATATATATTTTTAACTGGTGAGAAGACATTATGGAAAGTAGAGTTCTTCCACATGGTATAAAACCAGGAAAGTGATTTTAAAGTGGCATGCCTAAATACCTCCTTATGAAAAAGAAAAATAGCCCTAGTAAGTAATGTCAGTCTTAAGCACCCAAACAAATTTTTTAATATCTTTGATATCTTTTAACTTGCTGAATGCCCTCATATCTGAAATTCATATTGACTTTGCAGTTTTTCTTCCTACAAAGCACTGTTTTGTCAACTTCATCACAGAAGTGCAGAATGTCCCCATGAGGAACCTATCAGAAGTCCTTTCTGCTGCCCTTGCGCTAGGAGTTAGGACCTAGGAGTTAGGACTTAGAAGTTACAAAGCAGAAGTCTAACGGGCCACGCTATCAATGTGTTTTGTTTGACCTTGGTGATTTAAAAAGTTGACTGCATTGCCTGCATTTAAAAACGTAGCAAAGTTTTTTGTTTTTGTTTTGTTTAGGGAACATAAAATAAAATTCAGATATTTACTTTCCTTAAAAGAAAACAGGATTTCTAGGAATGGACAGTATTCTTTACAGACCTCTTCTGCAGGAAATTTACAAAAGAAAGCATCTTTCAGGTCCAACACCGTAAACCATATTGATTAGGTGGGAGCAAGCTCAACAAAGTACAAGGGTTAGGTACAGTGGGGTGCAAAGTTAGGGCATTCATAGCCCTCAAGTCCTGGACTGGTCAATATTCATTTGACCCTGGCTTACGAACTGGGAGGAAGTGGCTGTTCCAGGGAGACTGGCATTTTCTCAATATCCCTGCTGAAAGAAGTCTCTGAATATGGGACTTGATGTCTTTCCTGGCTTCCATAGCCATAGGATACTGTTTCAATCGGACTGGCTTGGCATGTCCCACCAGTTCCACAATTACAGGAGGGACATGTGCAGCCAGGCTGGGGGGGTTGTCCTCTGCCCAAACCGCAGGAAACAGTTCAGTCCATTCGGGAAGAGTCTGAGGTGTCTCAAGTTGCTCCACGTTCACATGGGCTAGGCGATACTCTTCTTGAAGGGGAAAGGAAACAGTTAAGACAAGAGCTTCCCAGGGGCTATTTACACCTGTGGCCACCGTAATTCCCTCGGGGAAAAAGAGATTTGTGCACGTAGCTTTTGGAGAAGGTCTCGGCCCAGCAGAGGGAAAGGACAGTCTGGCATCAATAAGAACGAGTAATTTACTACATGTTTTCCTAAGTGTACCTGTCGTGGTTCGCAGAAAGAGTGTGAAGAAGACTGACCAGTTGCTCCCTGAACTTGTATAGTCTGGTCCAGGAGGCGGGCAACTGGTCGGGTCAACACAGACAGGTCAGCTCCTGTGTCAACCAGAAAATTTACAGGCTTTCCCTCAATTTTTGCTGTTAGCATGGGTTCCCCGGGGCCGAGAAACAGGGACTCCTGCCCCCGTCATTCTGACCCATCCACCACATCCACCACAAACACATCCTTTTTCTCTCTTCTCTCTTTACCAAGCAGTACTGGACACTCTCTTAAAATGACCCTTTTCTTTACAATAGGCACACTGATCTGGATCCAAGCGGCGGCGCTGACTTCCCCTTTTGGATCCAGCTTTACTTCCCTTGTCAGTTGTATCCAGTCTGCACCTCCTTCTTACATGTAGCTGACATTACCTTCCTTTTTTCCTGTCTGTACTTCCATTCTGCATCCTCTCTATTGTGAAACACTTTCTGGGCAATTTCCATTAGTTCTGTCAAATTTTTTCCTGCAAATACTTCTAATCTTTGTAACTTTCAGGGTGTATCAGGGGCCAACTGAGCTGCAAAGACTAAATTGAGAGTACGGGCATGCTCAGGTGCTTCTGGATCATCCGGGGTGTACATACGGTAGGCTTGCTGTTGGAATTTTCCCCTCGCACCAAATGGGCTATATTGCACAGAAAACCCGAGTTTAATGAGAACAATCCAGAGTTTAATTTGAGGCTAGCCACCCTCACTTCCTTTGCCAATCTGGAAGCGGGCCACTCAAGTTCACAAAACGTTTGCAGTTTTCCGGGAAAAACCGGCTCACCATAGCTGGTGGCTCTCTGTTTGAAATCAGAAAAGTGATTTAGTACACATTGAAGCGGCGTAAGCAACAGAAGCAGACCGACCCATTTAGACAAGCAAACAAAAACAGACAACGGAAAGACAACAGCAAAACAAACCAAAACCAAACAAACCAAAACCAAACCAAAGTCTCTCCGGCACTTAAAGGCACGTCTGCCGCCGGAGAGATCCAAACGGGGCACCCCACAAACGAATAAACAATCTCTTACCGGTAAGAAGACAAACGGCTCCAAGTCGAATAGAAATAATTTAGTCTTTACCCTAGGCAGGGAAGCCCGTCTGGGTTGAGCCACATCTTCTCGATAAGCCCCCTGACAGGTGGCTGCCGGGGATAAAGTGATCCGGCTCGGTAGCGCCCCCTATAGGGCATCTCAATGGAACCTCCAAATGTTCTGGACTCGCAACCAGAAATGAACCAAATGGTACCGACCGACAAACACCAAGACGCACGGACCGCCAATTGGAATTTAGGACGAACCTTTATTCCTGGCCAGGGACTGACTGAGAGCCTCCACGCAGGGAAGGATCAGACCAGTGCCCATCCAGGGACAAGAGTAGCTTTTATACCCTAAAACCGCATCCTGTTTGGCAAACACATGTCACATCTGTAACAATGAGGAGACTTTTTTTTTATGGCCGGAACAGTACATTCCGAGAATCCGGGAGGGGTAGAGCATTTAGGGGAAGAACAATACATTTTGGGAGTCCAGGAAGGGCAGGGCGTTTACAACCAGTTAACAACCACACATTCCAGAAATGGTAAACATGAAGATCTAACCTCACGGCAGGGGTGGGAACTGGGAATTAAACGAGAACCTTTGATGTCTGTGGTGGGGCTTTTACAAGGTCCTTCAAGAATAGTCTTAGGAATAGTAAAACATCAAGTTTGTAAGGCAGTAACTGTTTTTCAGCTTGCTTCATTATAAATTTCCTGAAACAGGAAAAAGTGTTATATTTGATAATTAGATATTTTACTTAATGACACATTCAAGGATAATGTAATACATGGAGTTTTATTTAAACTTTAGTGATGAATCATAAATGATGTTTTATTTTTATATTTCAATATAGTTAAAATGAGAGAGCAATGTGTAAAAGGAAGAGGCACATGTACCTCATAAGTAAAATACAAACAGAAGAAACTGAGGTCACTGATACGCTCTGCCACTTTTCCTCTTAACTAAGCTAAGTTATTACTGTTCTAACTGATAATTGCAATGCTCAATAATGATTATTGTTCTTGCAGTGACATAACATGAATAACAATAATAACAGTAACAACAGGAACTACCAATATTTGGGTACTTGCTTTATTCCAGGCAGCAGGTTTGCTTTAAGTACTTTGTATTACCACAGAGTAGTCTTAAAACGCAATGCTATTAATGATTCCACTTTTAGAGATAGAGAAACTAACCTTAGAGAGCATAAGAATACTGCACACTTTGTCCGACTGCTAGTAAATGTTGAAATGGTATTGCATTCACGTGTGACTCTCAAGTCTAGACTCTTGGCCAGCATAGGGTTACCAGAACATTACACCTACGAGACGCATGCTTTCTCCTTGCTTCCAGTGCTTGTAACTTTAAATCTGTGATTTTCATAAGAAGGCTCCCCATATTTATTTCTACACACAATGGCTAGTCCTTTTTCTATTTGTCTGTTAGTACCTGAATTTTAACTCCGAGTCGAGAATGAATGAGGAAGAACCTCTGAAGAAATTTGTTTTGGTGAGAACTCTAGTTTAGATGCAACAACCCTACCCCAGGATATGTGCTTCACAAATACTTCCTCTTCAATCTCAACTCTCCATTCCAAATTTAGATGATAAAAAATGGCCAATGACCTTCCCCTGAACACTTTTTACTAATTAAATGTTGATACTCCAGGGGATCATTAAGATTTTGCTCCTAGGAGAAGAGATCTTTTCAGGATCTCAAGTGACAGATTAATGAACTGTCAATCTATTTTTGTAATGTAGGTAGGAAAAGACATTTAGAAATGCTAAGTAGGGAGGCCCATTTGCTTAACTGACCAAGTATATGTTTTCTTTGTTTCTTTGGTAGTTAGTCTTGATTGTCAACTGGACTGGCCTGAGAGGAACCAAGGAGATTAGCAAAATACATTCTGGGTGTGTCTGGTGGATGAAGTGGGTGAACTTGGAAACTACACTGGTCCCTGGCCACTTCCTCTCTGCTTCTTCTCTTTCCCCACACATACGATGAGTTGGACAGCTTTCTTCCTCCATATCACTGCTGTGATGCTGCTGCTTCGGAGTCAGCCAATCCTGAAGCAACTGCTCTGAAACCTGGAGCCAAAATAAACCTTTCTTCCTTTAAATTTCAGGTGTCAGATACTTTAATACAGCAAATAAAATAAAATTGGTACCAGTGAAGTGGAGTTGTCATACCTGACCATGTGGCTCAGAAACATTTAGAACTAATTTGTGGGAGGTTTTTGGAAATGCTTGGAGATGTGGGGTGGTGAAGCCCTAGAATGCTGAAAGCAGAGCTTGATGGGCAATTCTGGTGGCAGATCAAAGGACCCAAATGTTGAAAGGAATGAGGACTAAAGACACTGCTCATGGTGTTTCGGATGGGAATCAGAAGTCTATCGGAAATTGAACTAGAGGCGCTCCGTGCTACATTTGGGCAAAGCACTTTTCTATATTTTGTCTGTCCTAAAACTTTGTGTGAGGCTGAGTTTAAAGGCAATGCAGTAGATCTGGAGCCAGGCATGGTGGTACATGCCTGTAATTCCAGCACGTGGGAGGTTGAGGCAGGAAGACCATAGTGAGTTCGAGGCCAGCTTGGGCTACAAAGTGAGTTCAAGGCCAGCGTGAACCACATAGTGAGACCCTGTCTCAAAAAGACAAAAATAAATAAATAAATAAATAAAATGCAATAGATCTGGTGGAAGAAATTTCAAGGCAGCCTCATTGTTCAGGTTGTGCCGTGGGAATGGATGGCTACTTTTACCATGATTTATACTGAGAATCAAGAGCAAAAAGCACAGCTCAAAGATGTGAAGCATTTAATTTTGCCAGAAAAGAATCACATGTAAAGTTGGGGACAAAAAAAATGTATAGTTGTTGAAGAGATTAGTGCCATCAAAAAGAAACCAAGTACTTTGCACCAAAAGAATAATAAAGATGCCTTGAGGGCATCTTAGGAATTTGTCAGATCCTACTCATCATGGGTTCAAATGTGTAAATATAAAAATTTCATTGAAAGACTTTGAGTAGACACCTCCAGTTGTCCTGTTCACTCAGCAAGGTGTAGGAAAGTATTTCCTTAAGCATCTAAACAACAGAGGCCACTACTGCCATAGCCTAAGGGATCCTATCTACTGCTTTAATTGGTAACAGACCTTGGTATCCTCCACATGATCTAATTTTGCAACATGCAATACAAGTGTGGGGGTCATGGAAGCTCCCACCCTGATTTCAAAGGAAGACCTGGAAAGCAAGGCAATACATGAGTCCTTTCCTGGAGCTGCTGAAATTGCAAAGTGTGAAGCTGTGGAAATGAAGCCAAAGCTACAATGTAGACCTCAAGAAAATTGAAATGCCAAGAAAGTGGAACATCTACCAAATAAAGTGGAAGGCAGCAAATACAGCCAGCCCTAGAGAGAGACCATATGGGCTACATCAAATTAAGTTATAGACCCAGAGCTGCCCAAGCCCTTTGGAACTCCCACATCATGCCCATGTGCCGATGTTAGAGCTACAGGACTTAACGTTTCCCCTGCTGGATTTCAGTGATGCTTTAGTCCTATTCATTTCTATTGCAATATTACTGCCTCTTAGAACAATAACATTTACCCTATGCAATTGGATCTTAGGAAAAGGTTACTTACTTCATGAATTTTTCAGAAGTTCACAGATAGGAGTTTGCCTTAATCTCAAGGAAGACTTTGGTCTTGGACTTTTGACCAATTCTGAGACTACGGAGAATTTGGAAAAGAAATTATTCTAGTTTTTGTTACTGTAGAGAGAATAGTTACATATGTTAGGTGGATTTATGACTTCACTCTTGTCTCTAATTAGAGATTAAGTATGGTTTAGGGAACTAGCTTGGTTATCAAGTTCAGAAGAGAAAGACTTGTGATGGTTAGTCTTCATTATCAACTTGATGACTTGAGAGACACCTACAAGACTGGTGTGAAGCACACTTCCGGATGTGTCTAGGTGAGCCCTGGAGTGTGATTTTGCAGATCTGGTCCTTGGCCCCTTCGTCTCTTATTCTTTCCGTATGTGATGCTTCCTAATTGCCGTAAGTTGAACAGCTGCCCTCCATCAGGCTACCTTGGTTACTTTTCTTTCATTACTGAGACAAAATACCTGACCCCCAATATTAAGGAAGGAAAGGTTTATTTAGCTCAGTTTATGGAGGTTTCAGTCCATGCTCAGCTGGCTCCAAGGTAGAGTGGCACACAATTCATGGTGGCAGAAAATAGCAAAAGCAACAAGAGCAAACAGGGGGGAGTGGCAGTGTAGTTCCCTCCACGACACTGTATGCAAACTACCCACTGCAGGGGTAGGTGTAGCATTCACACCCACAATCCCAGCACTGGACTATGGATCAATCAAAAATCTGGAAGCCCACACCATGACTGCATGAGGATTTGGGGAGAAATGCAGACACAAACCATAATACGGGTCCTTTTGTTATGATGTTTCTCCCTGGAGCTAGCACTGAAAACTCTGAAATTGTGAGCCAAAATACCAACCCCCACATAAATAAATAAATAGAGAGTGGCAGGAACAAACAAAATAAACTTCCCTTCCTTTATTTAACTTGCAAGTATCTGATACCTTGTTCCAGCAATGAAAAGTTGCCCCATTTTTGTTCCTTCCCAGTTGTGGCTACTGGGCTGCCTAAAAAAATCCTTTATCTTTGAGGTAAAATATTCATACAGACCAAAACAATAGAAAAATTGAATTGTAATGATAGTGCACAGGGATATGTTGTTATATCAAAATTTTAAAAGGCAGTTGAATATCGTTTCCTTTGTCTCATCTTCAGGTCCAGCAACTTCTGGGTGGCATTAAACAAGTTATAGGCAATGCTTCTATTCAAACCTACTAGGAAAATGAGGCTAAAAAATAGAAGTTGAGTATAAATTCTCACAAAGAATTCATCGCTCATCTTTCCAGATCTTGTAGGCCACTTTCTTCATTTCTTTCTCTGTTGCCATCTAATAGAATTTGAATAATTTCATGTGATATTTCTAGCTTGGTTATGCTAAAGAAAGCAGTAAAAGTAATGAAGTTTTGCTAATAACCCATCAACTGCAGCATCTGTCCTAATCTAGTTTCCAGAAAAGATTTCAAGATGGTAGATTTATATCATAAATACTTTGTTTATCACCTCTGTGCCTTTTTTTGCATTTTATATTCACCCAAGGATGGAAACTTTCCCAGAAAGCTCTTTGTCCCCCAAAGAGTCAAAAACAGAAGACAAGACCCACTCTCTGCTGAGTACATACTTAAAATAATCAGGAAAAAGAACCTGAAATTTACATCATTGTGGCTGTTATAAACTGAGTAAATAGATTTACAACGAACATGAGGTAACTATTCTCTTCTTCTCCTATAAAGAATACCGTAGCCTTATATTTTTCTGTTTCTGAGTCCTCTTTTATTAATGAGACAAAATTCCCTGACTTATTGACTACACCTGACATAGGGTTCCAGACAACCACTTTCTCCTATATTCTGAGAACCTCCAGAGGATGCTTGCAGATGTACACCATTAATTCCTATTTCAGTTGCAAACTTCCCAGGAAAGGCTGAATACTGGGTCTATTGGGCTTCTGCCTGTTCCATCACGTTTCACTGTCCTCATTAATGCAGCTGTTCCTCTACATACGACGTATAAAATCCTCACATCTTTACAGTCTCAGATCTTTACAATTTCTTTCCATGAAGAAGCAGATACCTGTGTGTGTGTAGGTGTATGTGTGCATGTGTGAGAGAGACAGAGAGAGAGTGTGTGTGTGTGTGTGTGAGAAAGAGAGAGAGGGGGAGGGAGAGAGAGAGAGATTATCATCCCTGTGTGTACTAAACCTCTAATATTCTAGCAAATCTTCTCAGGAAAACTGCCTTGGCAGTTTATGCCAGAAAGGGGAGGGGCTTGGAAATGTGAGCTAAGGAAACAGCTACCCTTCTTTTTGTTCTTTCCCATCAGGTTCTTGCTTTTCCCTTGGGCACTTGGATACAAAATTGTCCTAAAAAGTCCTCCCTACCAACACAATCTATTCCCACCAAAGATATGCAGATACTGGTCTAGCACCTTGTCAGCCATGCTATGTATGTCAGAATCTCAATTACAGCTCAACTGGAGCCTTTATCACTGCTTACCACTGGCTCAAATAATGAGATGTGATTGTTTTAACTGACCAAGTATATGTACATCCATGCGATGTCACTTCACATGCCATCTCCCCTATGCTCAAGCCACACCATAACAGGTAACAAATTACATACGTAAAGTCTTTACTTAAATCACAAGCATTCCTTTACATTTTACTGAAATCTTATTTTATGTTGATTACAAGACCTCTTTGTGTTAATTAACAATTTATCTTACATTCTTTAGAGATTTCTGTCATTACAATGGATCACTGATTGCAAAATTTGTGTATTATTCATTTCTGTATTCTCCAAAATGTCTAATACAGTATTCTATATGATATAAGCACTCGAGATATTCTATATGTAGTGGACAATAAAATCACTAAATTCAATGAAAAGAAGTAAAATGACAGTTGTACATACAAGAAGCAATTATGAGGAATGTATTTTACATACCAAGTATCATGCTACCAATATCACCATTCTATTTTTGTTAATCTCTGACAAGACTTAAAATAACTTTTCTATTACTTAAATTTATTCAGAATTTATTATAGTGACCTCACTGTGTATCTGCCCAAATTGTTATGTTATTAATATATGAATACTTGAAATAAAAGATTTCTCAAAAGTACAGTGTGATTCTTCCAGATACTCCCTACATGAAAACATACTAAAAATAGTGCTGAAATGTTTATAAACCATGTTTTCATCTCATGGTATGATTTTATTTTTAGTATACTGAATTATTCAGTGTTTACATGTTAATGATATTACAAGAGTAACTATGAACATATTTTCTCATTATTCTCTGCATCCTACATTCTGTATTCTTACAGGTAAGTTTTATAGGATAAGACATCCATCCCTAACTGATCTCCAGCTTTACTTCCTTTGACTCTTATTCATCATATTCAGCTAAATACCTGTATAGATGTATCCTGATTAGCAAAATAGTTTGCTAAAAACTTTGTGTAGCATGATATTCTGGTGCAGGAATTAATGGTATCTTGTTTATTTAGCAGTAAATTGATCATCACTGGTTGAGTCTATTCCCCTTCTCCTTGCTTAAAAAAAGAGACTTAATAAGAATCTAATTCTTATCAGAAAACTTCAGATGGAGCCATAAAGATTGGAGGCATTGGTGGTCAGACATGAGAAATATGGTGAGAATTCCTATGAATGGAAAAAAGAAGTTGGACAGTATTGTCTCCTTCTGTGATAGATATTAGATCTCATATACAGAATCCTTAGAGCACAAGTGGAAGGCTACATGAGATCCTGTGGAGTCTGAATACCAGCCTGGTATATTTGGAGAGACAGTGAAGCTCTTATGCCAAGATTACATAGATATGGGAGAAATCCAAGCAGTTACTTGATCCAGGAATACCTTTGTACCTTCTCCAATCCATAAATTGCCATATACATGCCTCTCCATAATCTTGTCTAACTCTAACACTGAATTTCCTGGCATAACCTAAAAAGAAATGTGGCTGCTTCAAAAGCTTGATCAAGTATTTTAACATTTATCTTTTTAAAATTCTCAGAAATATAACTAACTTTTCAGTAAAGAAAGGTACATTTTCTAAAAGAAAAAAATCTACTTTAAACCCCAAACCAGCCATTGTCTCCCAAGGCATTTACTTTCTTGTTCTATTCTTTGGAAATGTGATTCCTGGAGTTAACAACATCAGCGAGGTACAAATGGCTTTTCTGGAAAACAAGATCCAAATCCCAGCTTACTGCTGATTTTATTTTTTTTTTTAAGTGACAAAAAACATTAAAAATGATACAGAATTTGAAAACAAGACTATAGGAAATTAACAATGACTATTATTTTGCATATTGTTATCTTCAAACTAGTTGCTCAGATTAGATTAAGAGATACAGGCATGTAAAATTGATCAAACACTAATGGTTCCTTTCATTGATCAAACACTAATAGTTTCCTTTCCTACTAATAGAAATTAGCAGTACAGTTAGCTTTGCTCTCTGTGTAGGTGCTAACTTCCGTTCCACACATAACATCATTTGTGAAAATGTATTTATATGTTAGAATATTTATTCTATAATGTCAAAATAACAGGAAACCTTTACTTTTGAAAAATATTGAAATCTAGCTCCATATTGTTGTGATGAGAGCAAGTACCTTTCAGAGTCTATGCTGAACAGTGCTTATTTGCTGGATTCATTCAAAACTTCTTCCCTAATATACTCAAACAGGGAATTATTCCCAAGATCTAAAAATTTTGTGTATGAATTCAAGCCATCATATTTCAGATTTTTTCCTGTAGTGAGAGATAATTCCTAAAACTATAAACTTTAGCAAAATTCTTTGTTCATAATTTATTTTCTAATTTGAATTGAGAAGTGGCTGTGTGTACACTTAATGTATGATATAGATACACATTTCAACTGATAGGGAAAATTCAACAGATTATTATATCCTGTGAGGCTATCCTTCAAGATCAGAGACTTTCCATAGTAAGTATAACCTAAAGAAACAAATGACAACTAAGATATCATGGCAGAAGTACAAAGAAAATCCTAACACAGATAAAGATAATAATAACAGCCATGAGACCAAGGGAAGAAATTAATCTCATTAGGAAAGAAATAAAGAAATCAGAAATAGAAGTGAATTAAACACTAAGAAAACAACAAAATGACAGGAATTAGTTAATGACTTTCAAAAATTACACTTAGTATAAATGTTCTTAATTCTGCAAATCTCTAATTGTATCCAACATAATAGGTTTAAGTTAAATTGCTCAGAAGTGACAAAGAAGGACATTACATATTGATAATAATAATAATTTACCAGAAGAGATAAATATATGCAAACTGAAAATCAGTGTACACAATTTCATGAAACACTACTTGAAACAGGACAGATAGACCCCAGTTTAATCATGATGGGGGGGAAGTTTAATGCCCCAATCTCACATATAGGTCAATCTGACAAAAAAAATCAATGAAAGAGAAGAATTAAATGATTATATAGCTTAAATGGATGCAGTAGAATTTTACAGAGTATTCCTTCCAACAACAGCAGAAATACACATTCTTTTCAGTGGCCAACAGAATTTTTTCCAAAATAGACCATATTTTAGGCCATAAAGCAAGTCTCAATAAATATAAAATAATTTAAGTAATTTCATGAACGCTGTCAGATCAGAATAGAATGAAACTAGAGATCAGCAGCAAAAAAAAAAAAAAAAAAAAAAACAGACTACACAAATACATGGAGATTATATAATACACTCTTGCAGAACCACTGAGTCACAGAAGAAACCAGGGAGCAAATTTTAAAATGCCTAGAATTAAGCAATAATTGAAACTACATAGCAGGATCTCTGGGACACAGTAAAAGTGGTTCAAAGAAAGAACCCTGCGGTGATGAGTGCCTACATCAGAAAAACAGAACAGCCCCATATGAATGACCTAATGATGCACTACAAGGTCCTAGAAAAACAAGAATAAACCAAACCTAGAACAAGTAGAAGGAAAGAAATAATAAAAGAACAGAGGACAAGTGGCTCAAATTGAGACTTAAAAAGACCAACACAGGGGCTGGGGATTTAGCTCAGCGGCAAAAGCTCCTGCCTGGCAAGAGCAAGGTCGTGAGTTCGGTTCCCGGTACCGGAGAAAAACCAAAAAA
>NW_004955403.1:14018119-14029275 GCF_000276665.1 Chinchilla lanigera
AACACAAAGGATTAGTGAATCAAAAAGCAGATTCCTTAAAAGATTAACAATATTGATCAATTCTTAGCCAAATTTATTAAAAACATAAAAGGTAAAATTAGTAAAATTACAGATAAAAGTAAAAAATTGAGGTTAAAACAGATACCATTAAAATCCAGAGGGTTATTAGAATCTTGAAAATCTATTCCAAAAAACTGGAGAATCAAAAAAAAGACAAATTCCTAGGCACAGCTGACCTACCAAAATTGAACCAAGATGGCATAAAAAAATCTAAACATATCAGTAATAAGCAGTGAGATTGTTACAGTAATAAAATACCTATCAAGTAAGAAAAGCCAGGACCTGATGGGCCCACTGCTGAATTTTACCAGACCTTTAGAGAATATCAATGCTGCTCAAATGAATCCTTGTAATAGAAATGGAAGGAATGCTTCCAAATTCTCTCAATGAAACCGGCATTACCCTCATAGCAAGCCCAGGAACTCAACCAAAAAAGACTACAGTCTAACATCTTTGATGAACATAAGTGCAAAAATCCTGAATATGATTACTGCAAACACAATCCAAATTATAGCAGCACAATTCATCATGGCTAAATCTTGGAAACCTCCTGCGTGTCCATTAACAGACAGCTGGATAAAATGTGGTATTTATGCACAACATAATACTAGTACTCTGGTATAAAGAAGGATAAACTTGAGTCACTTGTAGGAAAATGCATACACCTGAGACCATAATGTTGTGAAGTAAATCAGACACACAAGCTTAAAGATTGCATGATTTCTCTTATATGAAAACCTCAATATATAAAGTATGAAATAAAATACATAATAGGAAAAAAGAGGGAGAAAAAAATATTATTATCTAGCCATGGAGAATGTATCTAAAAATGTACCTCAATTATGCATAATTGTCTTATGTGTTTTATAATTTTTGCTTATTATTCTTGTTGTTAACCTGTATTTATGATAATTAACTTTATAATGACTAATAAGATACATAAGTGAATCTGATGCCAACAGAATTAAAGGGGATGGAGGGAAAGGGCAAAAGAGAACTGAGATGTGTCATATACCAATTCCCTACAATGAATGTCATCATTATACACTGCAAACATAAACTAATCAAAATTACAAAAAGAATTTAACAATACATTAAAAAGCTCATACACTATGACTAACTTTGTTTCATCCCAGGGATGCAAGGATGATTCAACAGATGTAAATAAATAAATGTAATACATCACAGAAATAGAATCAATGAAAAAAATCACATGACAATCTCGATAGAGGTCGAAAAAGCCCTCAAGAAAATGTAAATTATAAAACCCTGATGAAATTCAGTATATAAGGATCTTACCTCAAATTGATTATTTATAAAAAATTCACAACCAACATCCTACTGAATGAAAAAAATATCTGAAAGTATTTTCTCTCAAATAAAAAATGGCACAATGGTGTCTATTATATCCTCCAAAATAATATCAAGAATCAACAAATAGAATTATGTTTAACTTTCTATTACAACACTTTTAAACTTTTATTTTGAACTAACTTTAGACTTGCAGAAAAGTTGCAAGAATAAAGAGTTTCTTTATATCTCTCACTCAATTTTTCCAATATTAAACATCTTCCATAACTTTTATTTTAAAGAGAATAAAAACAATAACAAAATAACAACAACCTATGCATAAACAAAAGCAGAAATGATAAAAATGATAAAGGGTTTCAAAACAGAATGATAGGAATTAGCATTGGCTGTTGTATTACATATTGCTATCTTCAATGAAGTTGTTCAGATTGCCAAATGTAAGAATGCAAGATTGATCAAACCATTAAAGAGAATAAAAAATAATTATAAAAAACCATTAGAAATGATACAGAACTTCACTAGACAACATGGTAGTGGGAAACAAATAAAAATAAGACCTCATTTGTACTTGACCTCTTTTTAATAATAACCTTTACTGCTCCAAAAATTTATCAAGAATCCCATATTACATTTAGTTGTCACTTTGTCCTTAGACTTTTCCAGTGTGAAACAAGTTGTTAGTCTCATGTTACCTGCAAGACCCTGACACTTCTAAAAAGTAATGACAATAAGTTTTGTTATGGCTTTGTTTTGAGTATAATAGTGGGGATTGAGCCCAGAACCTATATACAATGAACTACATCCCCAGCCCTTTCCTTTCCATTTTTGGGGGAAGTGGAGAAGGGCGATCTCATGAAATCACCAAGTTGCCCAAGCTGGGCTCAATCTTGTGATCCTCCTGCCTCAGCTGGCCAAAATATGCCACCATGCCTGGCTCTGGTCAGTTATTTTGCATAATGTCCTTTAATTTTCTTTAGTCCAGTGTATGCATGATTGGAATAGATTACACATATTTGGCAATATTACTATAAAAATTATGTTGTATATCTTTTAAAGAAAATAAATAGCAAATCTATTTTTCAAAGGGTTTATACCATACCCCATCAGATGTGGTCAGTCTTCCTAGTTGTAGCTATTCCAAGTTGCTGTTTAGTGGTAGTGTATGATCACTTTTTTATGTGTTACTTGCTATTTGTGACCATTAATTGTGTTTCACAATTTGACTGAATAGACACTTAGCAGACTACTCAAGCACACTTTTGGATGTGTCTGTGGGTTGTCCCCAGAAGTGGAAGCCTGTAAACTAAGGAGGGAATCTTCACCCTGATGGTGCACAGCACCATCTAGTAGGCTTCTAGCCCAGATGGGATGAAAGGGGAGGCAGAAGTTGATCTGCATTTGAAAAGCACTTTCTGTTTAAGTCTTCTTGCTACTGTCATCGCCTATGGACATCAGACTCCAGCTCCATCAGCCTTTCAATGACTCACACTAGTAACTCTCCAGGAAGTTCCGGACCTTAGTTCTTGCACTGGTGCTACATCCTTGGTCCTTATTCTGCAGCTTCTTGGACTGACCAGCTACTGGATTCTCTGCATTGTGAAGCTGGTCATTGTGGACTATCCTGTAAGCCTGTCTAATATATCTCCTAGCATAATTTTACATACATATATATAATTGTAGATATGTAATATATATATTAGAGATAGAGACAGACCATCTATATGTGGAAACATATCTGTTCAAACTTTTTGTCTATTTTTATATTAATTTATCTCCTTTTCTGAAATTGAAAATAATTTTTGATTCTGTATCAAGAATCATATTTCCCTAGGGTCATAGCTGTCTTTCTGTGACCATTTCATAGGGCACTGCAGCACGGATTAAAAGTAGCAATTTACTGATAAAAAAATTCATCTCCTTTCTACCAAGTTGCAAGAGTTCATTGCATGCTCTAAATAAAAGCCCTTTGTTGGACATGTATTTTCCAAACAGCTTCTTCACTCTGTGATATACACTTCCATCTTCACAATGATGCAAATTGAGTAGGTTCTTTTTTTCAAATTCCAATTTATTCATTTTTCTTCTGCAGCTTCTGCATCATTTTTAAGCAATCCTTTATCTAAATCAAGTTCTCTTGGCTTCTCGTTGGGAATTTTATAGTTTTAGTTCTTAAATTTGGCTCTATGATCTAGTTTGAATTTAAATTTGTAGACTAACAAAAATTGAAGTTAAGATTGAGGTTCATTCTTTGAACATGGTCATCCAACTTGTACCATTTGTTAAAATCTATTGCTGTTTAGACCAGGATAGAAGCACATACTGAGAGAAAGCAGGTTATATCTTGATATCTACCTCTATATCACCAAGGCAAATGGCTTAAAGTTCAATTTTGAGGCAAAATGGTACAAACATTTTTAATATTCTTCATACATACAGCTCGTCTTTGACAAAACTTATCCACTTGACTTCCCAGTCACTTCTGTATCAATTTGATTTTGTTTATGAATTTGCTACAAAAAATCAACTATATATATATATATTCATTTTATAAATTGCCAACAAGTCAAACTTTTTTCCCTTATATAACTTTGTGTTCTTTTTTTGTGAATTGTTTTTTTATGAAGCTCAAAATATTTTAGCTACTAAAAAGCTTTTCACATATTTAGAACATGTTATATGTGCTACAAATCCTTTTTTCACAGTTTGTCTTTCAGATTATGTGCGGTTTTGTTATACAGAATTTTGAATATTATACACTTAAAGGAGTCAATTGTTCCTTTTTATTTTGTGCTTTGGATGCAGAATACAAGCTCAAAGACCAGTTAAAGGATTATGAAATCAATTTAAAACATTGCATAAAACACTTTTCTGACAGAGTAAGTGGAAAAAGCAGATTATAAAAAGAGTATGTTTAATATGAAACCAGTTTTAAGGCCTTGGGGAAAAAAGATGTTAATAGTAATTGTTTTGTTACAGTGTAACACAGGTGATTTTTGTCTTCTGCATTTCCCACATTGTCTATCATTTTAATTATCATTACTAAACTATGAAAAATAATTATCATAAAAAATAATTATCAAAAAACAAAGCCACTTTCTCTAGATAAATTTTGAGTAACCATTTACTGGTTAATAAAGCTCTATCTGTATTATGGCTTTTAAAACATTATGCTGTTAACTTGGCTAAATAAACTTGCTCAGTTTCCTGACATCCGAATGGAGTAAATGAACTGACATTCATGGCTGACCGTGTAATATGAGAAATTAGCATTTTTTTCTCACATTATTTCAACTATATTCATAAGCTTTTGCCTAAAACATTCCAGATGCAATTCAGCTCTGCTCAGATTATAGACCTATTTAGTGACGTTGTGTCCACTTGAACTATAATATTTGAAATCAATTAAGCACACATGAGAGCTGGAATAAGGAAAATATACAAGCTAGCCAGGCGGCTGCTGTTTTTTTACTATTGGTACCATGCTGCTCTCTCCTGGGTGATCATTACCTCATTAACTTTTAAGCCAGTTTGGAAATAATTTACTCAAAATTTAGGCTTAATTAAACATTATTTAGGGTCACCATAACATTAGAAGCCAGGCTTACTTAAATTTCAACTTTTAAAACCATACCAGAGTAAATCGGAAATTGTAATTTTGCAAGAAAAGAATATAACACTATTACACAGTCGTACATAAATGAACTCAAGAAATTCCTGAGGTCATTCACCACCAGTGATCACTCACTTGACACAATAGCCCAATTTTCATTTATTAAACAAAGGTGTTTGATGATAGAAGGGAGGCACCCTCATTATGTTGTAGCTAGAATGGCTGAGAAGCAGGCACTGGCTTGAGTTAGGGCCCATGACTGCCCTAGGATTTGGGGCAGTGGATTGCAAACTGGACTAAAAGTCAAGGAAAAGCATTCCTAAGGGTGTCAGGAGTCTAGTTACAAAATGAATCAGCAAGACAACAGGACTATCACAAACAACAGAAGTTTAAGCAGAAATTATTTTATAGGCACTTCAAAAACCCTTATGTTAGTGTCAAGTGAGAAAGTAGTACGAGTTCAGGTTAAGTTCATCAGGGTGAAATGCCTGCAGTGACTCAAAGTCCAGGCACTATGAAATGAAATGCAGGCTGGGTGTGGTGGCACACACCTGTAATCCCAGCACTCAGGAGGCTGAGGCAGGAGGATTGTTGTGAGTTCGAGGCCAGCCTGGGCTACAAAGTGAGTTCAAGACCAACCTGAACTGCATAGTGAAACCCTGTTTCACAATGACTAACTAAATAAAGAAATAAATTATTTTTAAAGGAAGAAATAAGATGCAGTGGTCCCCAGGAGCCCTTTCTCTAGGACGTGAGATCATATGCATTTTTCATTTCTTCTGTGTACTTTTGGTGCTTCTCTTTTTGAAATATGGACACAGTAAGTTACTGTTTTTAAAAGAGGAGAGAAGAGATGAGAAAACCCAGTATCAGAACTCATTAGTAGATTTGGGAGGAAAATTTGGACAAGGGAGTTTGATTTTAAACTAAAAGTAGGCTCAACACACTCGTGTTCTTTCTGGCTGTACTTTTGAATCAGTTGAGGGAGCTTAAAGAAAATGCTTCAGTCCAGCCCCTGGGACTCCATTTTAGTTGGTCTGGTATGCAGCCCCCAAATTCATCATTTTTGAAAAAGTTTCTATATTATTCCTATTTGATATTAGCTTCTGTATAGTTCTGCTATAGATCACAGTACCTTAGGCTGCACAGATTTTATTGTTAAAAGGGCTTTGGGTTGTGGAGGTCCAAAGTCGGGGACCACACCTGGTAAAGGTCTTCTTGCTGGCTGAGTTCTTTTGGTGCTTTTTTGTTTTGTTTTGTTTTTGTTTTTGTTTTTCTTCCAGTACCAGGAATTGAACTCATGACCTTGCACTTGCCAGGCAGGCGCTTTCGCCGCTGAGCCAAGTCCCCAGCCCCCTTGCTGGCTGAGTTCTGAGGTGAAACAGAGCTTTGCCTTCCAAAAGACAGGGAATGTGCATGTGTGTCAGTGTGTCCATGTGTGTGTCCATGCAAGTGAATGCAAGTATGTGTATGCGCATGTGTTTCCATGTGTGTCCATGTATATGGACATGTGTGCACCTGCATCTCTTCTTCCTTGTAAAATGCCCCCAGGAGACAATCATAGGAGCTCTGCTCTGATGACTGCCCAAATCACCTCGCAAAGAAAGGCTGTAACTGTACACACCGTGGTCAAATTTGGTTTCTTCCCTCTTACTACCCCCAGTGGTAATTAAGCTCCAAAATAGGTGTCAAAGAAGACAAATCATATTCAACAAGAGCACTTTCCCAGGGATTTAACCTGTAGCCTACCAAGACTGAATGACACTTCTCTCAAATAGAGATAAGAATTAATATTGTCTGTTTGAGATATGACATCTTTGCACAAAGACCTAGAATAGTTTTCTGGTGATAAAGGTAGCATTTTAGAAGACTTAGCACCTCAGGGTTATACAATTTTCATAAACCAAAGGAAGTAAAGAGAAACTAATTCTTACCATATCCTTTGAAACTGGATATTAAAAGTCTCATTTTTGACAAAGGGAGGTATACGGGAAAAACATGTGTCTTCCTACTGGAAAGGAATTGTCTATGATCAAAGGAATAGGTGAAATATCTACTACCTAAACCTAGAGCAGTGGTGGCGAACTTATGGCACACATGTTATTTGCTTTTCTTTTAATACAATAGATGTTAATGTATGAGTTGTTTTTTCTAAACCAAAACCTCAGTAGTCATGTTTAATTGCAGCCTTCACACGTTGTGATGAATAAATGCGTTTGTAGTTTGGGTGCTCGTTTCTAAAAGGTTTGTCATCACTGACCCAGAGGAATATTTATTCAGACATTGCATTATAATCTTCTGTGTAGTAAATGAAACTAAGCATATTCAGTAACCCACTCCAAAAAAGATTTTACTAACTCAAAGAAGAAAAACTGTCAGACAAAATTAGACTGGACTCATCTATGTGCCTATCTAAGAAATGGCAACTTTCCCTGTCCTGGTTAGCTGCCCTTCTAAGTAAAGTACTGTGACTTTCTCACTATCAAACTTACTATTAGACATTGTCATTATCTTGCACCTAAATTTGAATATTGCTACACACAAGACATTTTGTGAAATATACTAAAGTGTTAAAAACACTCATAAAATTTAGTTTGCACAGTAAAATACAATTTATAAGTTTAGCTTATAGTTACATTAGATATCCCTGAAGTTAAAATGAATTCATCTTTTTAAAGATGCTTTTCTTGCCTTTAACTATATTTTTATATCTCATGTGCCATAAAAAGCTCTAAACAGCATTCAGTATTTAAAAGAGCAATGTCTCTACTATCTCCCACAAAGCCATAAAAGTGCTTCTAATAGTTTGTAAACATAAAATTTAAATGGAGTTTACTTATCCTTTATATATATTTCTACCAAAAATGTATACATACTTCAGGAAAAGAAAAACTTGTATAAGTATTTTAATGCTAAATTTATTAAGACCTCATGAGATTAATATTATTCACCTCTTGCCTCTATAATTACAAGAGGTCCTCAACATGGTCGCCATTAGCTTCCAGACATTTATTAGTATGGTCAACTGTTTGAGTAACCTTAGTCACTGAGATTGCTGCACATGCATTTTCCATTTCTTCTCTAAGGGGCTGGCAGTGTAGTGGGTTTTCTGCAATAAATGATATACAACATCCTCTAGAGTCCCTCATATGAAGTAACACCATCTGCTGAAAACATTCATACTATTTTTCTTTTCCTAGAGTGTGTATCCAAGATGTATACATATATTATAAATGACTGTCCCTCACAAACCTGGGACTGATCAAATATATCAGCATACAGCAATGTTTTATGGGTAGATGGTGAAGCAATTAGTAGTTGAATACCATATCATCAAAGCTAGAATCAAATCAAGCCCAGAGTGCCAGAGGCCCTACAGGAGGAACACACAGCCCAGTCGTGAGGGAATCATTCACTCTCCTGAAGGCATTTTCAGGTAGAAAACACAAGTTGAAAGAAAATTCAGATTTAAACAAGTGAGTTAGAAAGGAAAAAGTACATGCGAGGAGGTCCAGAAGGGTGTCAATCATAAACACATACATGTGGTGGGCAAGAGCATAGAACTTTAATGGAACAGAAAGTTGACTAATAAACCTAGAGAGTGGATTGTTCAGAGAGGGATAGAGAGACAGAGAGAGAGATTCAAACTGTGAAAGATTTTTTCTGGCTCCAAGGAATCCAGCTTGCAGTCTTAGTGCAATCAGGGAACGTGAAAAGGTTTTAAGTAACAAAGGTAAAGACTGGATTCCCATTTGGGATAGATTACACTGGCTTCTGGAAAAGAGCATGATTAATTAATGTAGACCAGTCATGATGCTATACCCTTCTTCTAGGTAAAATGAATAATAGTGGCTGGTACTGAAGTAGTAGCTATTTCAGTTCTCTTACTGCCTGATACAGGAATTATTCTCCTGTAAGTGAGCCTCAGAATATTTTAATAACTTATGAACACCACAGGATATACCATAGCTAATAAGTGCCAGAGTTTGATCATAGAATAATCAGGTAGCAAAATCAAATCTTTGAATGGATAATAAGAGTGCCCAGAAATAAGCACCACATTTATCTAACATAATTCATTTTTATTTAATCACAATATTCCATAAACACTTATTGAACATTCACCATTCACAGTTCTCTATGACAGGAATTTAGGAAAATAAAAACAAATGACAGGCTCGCTCTCCAGCGCTGAGGAAATAATTGTAAGTCTTTTTGCCACCGAGATTGCCTTACAGTTGCCTAATTGGGAGTTACTTCCATGAGATAACAGATGCTTCCTTTTTAGCAGGTAACAAAGGTTTTACTCAGAAGTTCTGCATATTATATTAAAGCAGTCTTCCACCCATATTTCTTGCCAGATGTTCGACATTACTAAACAGAACTGCTCCATATGTTCTCCAAGGTCCTCCAGATTGAACAAATGCTGAAATGCTACAACTAAATAATTTACACATAGAAGGGCTCCTGACTTCAGGTAAGATAAAATTTGAGAGTTGTAGTTTGAAATACAGAGACTCACATACAATAGAGCATATCAGAGTGCAAACATGATAAATCCTTAACTGATGAGAAATGGCAGTGCAGTGGTAGGATAGAATAAGTGCCTAAAGTTTGCAATATGTCTTGATTTCTTGGAAAACATATTGCTGCTCACCACTTCTGTGATTCTCCCATTTTTTTATTTCTAATACTCAGTATCTTCTTCCATCTGTGAGTAAGCAGAGTTTCTGCCTTCACCCCTCTTATCTTGTACTTTTTATTTCCTATCTTCCTGAATGTGACTTCATGGAATTTAAATGATGGTCATTCTTTTTTCTCTCAGAAAAGTAATTGCTATGAATTTAGTTTTGTACTCTCACAATTCACATTGTGAGGTCTTAACCTCCAGTACCTCTAAGTATGACTTATTCAAAACTCAGAGAATTGCAGATATAATTAGGTAAAATAAGGTCATTAGAATGGAGTCTCAATCCACAATGATTCATGTCCTTATTTTAAAAAGAATATTTGTACGTGAACACACAAAATAAGGAGAAAGCCATGTGACAATAGGGGCAGAGATCAGCAAGAAATGGCAAAGATTGCCAGGGAACCAACAGAAGCTGCAGGAGAGATGCCAGATGTCCCCTCCCAGGCCTCAGTGGAGATCGATATTCCTAACACCTGGTCTCAGGCTTCTTCATACAGAGCTGTAAAACAATACACATCTGTCACTTAAGCCACTCAGTCCATGGGCTTTGTTACCAAAGCCCTAGTAAACTAAACAGCTGAAATTTTAAACTAGCCATTCTACTTGCAATTCAGTTTTGTTTGATGATTTTCCTAGATGGTCAATCTCAAGTTAATTTATTTCATTTTGTAATCATGTTAACAGGATACATCTGAAAATAAAAAGGTAGACTTAGTGCTTACTAAAGATAATTCCATGGCATAGCACTAATTTACAGAAATTAAGCAAGGGAAAAAAACCATTGGACAGCAGACCATTTGGGGAAGCACTGAATTAAACAAAAATAGACTTGGGAAGTGCTGAGTTACACAAAATTAAAGGACTTTTCAGAGTCCTTCACATGCTAAAGTGTATTTTAAATCAACCAGAAAATAATATCTCATGAGGACAGAAAGGATATATCTAACTCAGCTGCATTGGCATGGCTATGTTGATGCCATAATTTTTAAATGATGTCTAAATGACAATGTCAAAATTAAAAATCATTATAACAGGTCCAGCAAACATCACATATGACCACTTCTTAACTAAGTGTTCTCAAATAATGAAACACTCTCAACTTCACACTTCATTTCTAGATCATTTAAAATTTGAATGAGTTTGGGTGAAAATGTAGAATATTTTAAAACCTTCCAAAATTATGTGTTTGTTCTACCTTTCAGAATCTTTAAGACTTCAGTATAAAAGTTTAATATCGTGAAGGAAATATGTATTTGTGTGGGTGAGTGGGAATGTACACCATGATAAAAACTTTCAGCATCTAAGAATAAAAGTGACTTTTTTCAATTAAATAAATGCATCTATAAGAATCTGATGCCGTAAAATTGAGTCAAGAAAGATTGTTCCCTCAAATTCAAACTTGCTGTCACAACTTACATTTCTTTTTCTTTTTTTTTTTTTTTTTTGGTTTGGTTTTTCTCTGGTACCGGGAACCGAACTCAC
>NW_004955403.1:14029375-14213104 GCF_000276665.1 Chinchilla lanigera
TTTTTTTTTTGGTTTTTCTCTGGTACCGGGAACCGAACTCACGACCTTGCGCTTCTCAGGCAGGCGCTTTGCCACTGAGCTAAATCCCCAGCCCCACAACTTATATTTCAAGATCATGCTCAAAGCTACACCTAGAGCAATAAGACAAGATAAAAGAAATACAGGAAAAAAAAGTTAAAATTATTTTTATTCTCCAGAGATATGAGTACACATATATATAAAATTCTAAGGAATCAACCAGGAAAAAATATTTTTGCTAAAACTAATAAATGAAATTAGTAAATATGCAAGGTGTGATATTTGAAAAGCCATGCATTGTGATTCTAGACACTAGCAAAAATTTTAAATTGAAATTTAAAATATCCCTTTTTAATAATAAGAAAATACTATTTGAGAATAAATTTAACAAAAGAATATAAGAGTTTTATATACTGAAAATTACAAAGCATTGCTGACAAAAAGCCTACATAAAACAGAGGTACATGTTCAAGGATCAGAAGATGATTATAATAAAAATTCTACTCAATTTATTTACAGATCCACTACCATCTCAATCAAAATTTCAATAGGCACTTTTAGAAGAAATTGCTATGTCCAAATTTATGTGGCTATGCAAAGGACTTAGAATAGCCAAACAATTCTTTAAAGAAAAAAATCACAAAATTTCTTTCTCCCCCGCTCTCTCCCCCTCTCCCTCCCTCCCTCCCTTCCCCTCTCTGTATCTCTCTCTCTCTCTTTCTCTCTCTCTCTCACTTTTTCTTTCTCCCTGTCTCTCTTCCTGTCTCTCTTTTTCCCTGTCTCTCTCTGTCTCTCTCTCCTTCCCTCCCTCTCTCCCTCTTCTTGCAAGTTAGGTTAGGAAGGACATAACACAAACTCCAGCTGAAGACAAGACAGAAGGCACAGAAACGGAATTAAGAAAAATGTCATACACCACTCCAAATGCTTTAACTGTGACACCTCTAATTTGGAACTCTTTAAGACCCTCTTTTATATACATATAGGAATCGAACTGATGACCTCACACTTTCCTTTTTTTATTTTAAAGATTTAAAAAACTAACAAAACAACAATGAAGACAAAATCAAAACAACAAAAATGATACATGACCTCAAAACAAAATGATAGGAATTAACAATAGTTGCTGCATTACATATTGTTATCTTCAACAAAGTTGCTCAGTCCACCAGACACAGGAATGTAACTAAACCGCTGTTCCTGGAATGGTGCTGGGGGGAGTCATAGGCAGGTTGCCAGTAAGGGATGTCCACTTAGGGACATATCAGTGTCCACCCTAATACAGGAATGCTGCCTCTGTGGTTTTGCAAACCATAGGAGAAGCAGTTTCTAAACAACTTATCAAATATTTGTTCAGCATCTGCTGCAAATCTCTGAGTCTTCTTATGTCCTGAGAAGGAACATTCACATTTCCCAATTTGAAGACTTTCTCAAAAAACTTTATATTCAATAAAGTCTGCTCTTTGTGTTTCTGTACTGATCACAGAAAAGAAATTCAGAATTAGATGCTAACAGAAGTGGTTGATATTTGACAAAAGTGCCAAGGTATTTCAGCAGGCAAAAGAACAGTGTTATAAACAAATGGGTCCTGAATAATTGTATTTCACTATGAGAAGAAAATGAATGTCAATGCTTACTTTATATCACATAGAAATATTAATTCAAAGTGGATCACAGAACTAAACATGAAAGCCAAAACTGCTAATTGTACAGGAGTAAATAGCAGAATATCTCACAATTTGGAAGAGACAAAAATTTCTTGGAACCATAAAAGAAAAAATGATTAACAGAACCTTATTAAAAATAATTTGTTGAAGGAAATGGTGCTATTATTTGATCTAAAGTGGTGGGAAATAGTAGGGGCAAACTATGGACTAACAAAAATGTTTGAGAGGGGGGCTGGGGATTTAGCTCAGCGGCAAAGCGCCTGCCTGGCAAGCGCAAGGTCGTGAGTTCGGTTCCCGGTACCGGAGAAAAACCAAAAAATAAATAAATAAATAAATAAATAAAAATAAAAATGTTTGAGAGGAAGCGCAGAGCAAGGTGCTGTCCATGGTGGACTTTGAAAAGCTGAGACCTATGCCCGGGAATCTAGCAGCTCTCATGTGACAAGGGCTATGGATGCTAAGGAAAGATCACAGAAAGCCCTAGGCTTACAGCTATGGCACCTCAGGAGGCTGTGTGGAATCAGAAAGTAAAGGTTAAGGCAGAACTGATCCCTATCTGGCTAAATTTTGAAAGCAAGCTCAATACATACAGGGTGTCTCCCAGAAGGAAATACTAAAATTGTGGGATTTATGCATTTAGGAGTTATGGAGTTTATACACTTAAGGAAATCTCTCCAATCTTTAACTGACCACCAAGTTTACCGAGTAGAGACTCCCACTGCCAGACAAGATGGAATAGAGATGTTAGTATGAAGATATTTTGCTAAGTAAAAGAAGTCAGACATAAAAGTTCACATAATGTATGACTTCATGCACATGAAGTGTCCAAAACTGGCATTCAAATTATAGAAGATGGTTGCCGGGCAGAGAGGGCAGTGGAAAGTGATTACTAATGGGTACGGGGTTATCTTTGGTGAAGAAAGTGCTCTGGAATTAGAATGGTGATGGTTTCACATCCTGGCTAATGTACTAAAATTCACTCACTTGTTCACTTTAAAAGGGTGAATTACATTATATGTGAATTATATCTCAATTTAAAAACTGTTATCCATATATAACATGTCCAAAATAAAAATACTTTTAGGAAAACAAAATGCAAGAGAATTCTTCACCAGCATACTTGCTCTATAAGAAAAATGAGAAAACTCTTCACGCTAACGGTGATGAGCACAGTAAGAACATGCAAACTCTGCAAAGCGTGTCTTGCACTGCAAAGGGCCATAAGTAAAGTATAGATCAATATTTGCTGTTTAAAACAAAACTAATAATGTATCTTGAGGTGCATAATATAATTAGTGATAGGAAAACTATGACAGGGAGCTATACAAGGTGTGATCTAAAAATACCATGGATGCTTAAATTTAAAACACTTTACTAAGATAAAAGACAAATTGAGACTAATTACCTTCAAAACACTCCCCCTTGCTTCAAACACACTTCTCCTATCGTTCATGCCACTTTCTGAAGCAATTCTGAAAGTCCTATCTCAAGGGAGTCTTTACTTGCGTTATTGTGGCTGCCTTGATGTTCTGAATCAGTTCAAAATATTTACCTTTCATGGTCATTTTGACTTTGGGGACAAGCCAGAAGTTGCATGGTGCCAGATCCAGTGAATCTAGGGTGTGAGTACAAACCACGATATTTCTATGAGCCCACCTTTCCCTCGGGCTGCACTTGGCTTGTATTTAAACTCTTATGCAGTACTTGCATGTCTCAAGGGCTGAGAAGGGTTGATATAAGGACTGATGCTCCCATGTCTAGGTAAATAGGAGCAAGTAGCTGTTGAGTACTGTTGGAAAACATAGAAGGGACTCTGAAAAACTATGTGCCAGAATCTACTAAAACTAAACACCATTTTCACTCCTGAGTACTCAATAGAAATAAGTATTTATACGCACCTACAGTCATGCTTGAGACTATGCATAGCTTTCGCCATCAGATAAATTGCAATAGTTATACAACAGATTATTATACACAAATGTGGACTGCTATGATGTTCAACAGCAAGAATCTAACAAAAATGTTTAGCCAAAGAAGATTAATACAAAATAGCAGAAAAATAGATAAAACAAAGGTTACTATGATCAGGGTCAGAAGAGTAGTTACTTTGGGTAAACTGTTATAGGCTTATGCTTAGGGTAGTGATGGTGAATGTTTTAGAGTTTTCAGTGATAAAATCTGCTCATGCCACACGTTCACCAATGCTGATTTAGGGTATGATGTAATCTTACTGGATAGTGGAAGTATTCTAGCTCTTCAACCGTGTAGGACTTACAGGAAGGTGGGTATATGTTAAAACTCATTCACCTGTATGTTTAAGATAGACACACTTTAAATCATGTAGCATACACCCCATAAAAATTTTGTAAAAATCTTAATATATTTGCACGAGTCATATAGCAACTGCTATGGTTTGACTGTGTCCCCCAAATTCAAGTGTTAAAAATGTAATTTCCAAATGCAGCAGGGTTAGGGGATGGAACCCAATTAAAGCTAGTTATATCAAGAGGGCTCTACCCCATTGAGTGGGGAAATGTCATTATTGAGAGAGGGCGTTAGCTGTCACAGGGCTGGATTTGTTATAAAAGCGAGTTTGACCTTGTCGGTGCTCACCCTTGTGCCCTTCCACTTTCCACCAAGACAGGATGTGGCACAGCTACCCAGTCAGACGCCCGTGCCAGGAGGGAGACTTCTCTGCCCCCACCACCGCGCACCAAGTAAATCCACGTCCTTTATACAGTGCTCAGTCTTAGGAATTTTGGTGTGGCAGCAAAAACTGGAGTAAGACAATAGTCAATCTGTCATGCCATTGCTTAATTTTTTAAAAAAATCTAGTGATCTACATTAATGTGCCTAGGTTTCCTAGAGCTCTGATGTTCAAAGAAATACTGACTACAGGGCAATTGCAGTAAAGGCCTCAGTGCACCCCTGGAGCCCTCAAATGTCCCCCAATGGATTTATGAGGCCTGGCATTTTCTACCTCCAACCAGTCCTGGGATGCCGGGTGTCCCAACAGATGTGGTATCACCTTAAATAAGGAAGTCACCTTAGGCCTCAGGCAACTCTTGGAGAGGGACTCAGCTGGGAGACTTTGGCAAGAAGTTAAGCAAATGAATGTCTCACATCCACGGGACTTCTGGGGTGAAACACAATATCTACCACAGCACCATTCTTACAGCAATTGGAAATATTTATTTTGGATAATAATTTTATCTCATCTGCCAAATCTCATTCAGGAGTCTGGATGACTGCTTTTCCTAGGGAAATTTTACAGGAAAAAAAAAAAAAATCAGTTAAATAAACTGCAGTCGGCCATCTTAACTAGTCATAGTTCTCACATCTGCAAATTATGCTTAAGTCTGTTACACTTTCTAGAGTTCGTGTGGTTTCAGCCAGCCTTTAGATTTCAAACCCCAAAGAGCATTATTCCCTGATCTTCATGCTGGTTTCAAGCCAGGGCTGCTAGACCTGCTCATTTCTGCTCAGAAATAATCCACAGTCCCAAGATACACCAGCTCAGGTTTTCTCACATTGCTAACCTGTTCCCTACTCTATCACAGCAGCCCTATACCGAGATGCAAGCTCTCTTCCTTATTCCTCTTCTCTTGGCCCATGGAGTACGAGTTTGACACAGAACAGTCATAGCCTAAAGTTTAAGAGGCTCTTCCTTTGGGTCTGCAGTGGAAGGATTCCCTCCTCTCCAAAGCAGGACCACCACATCCAAACCACCGCTGAGCCACAGGGAAGAGAACCGGTTATGTTCGAATGCAGATCACTCCTCCTTGTACCCCTTCAGAACAGTGTCACCGCTCCTGGGCACAGCCCTATAAAATGGTCCTAAGAATGCACATATACTGCACACATCCCTGAAGTTGCAATGTACAGTATGACATCTATTCTTGCATTGCTTCATCTCAAGCTATCAACTCAGCTGTACTTTCAAGCAGATGCTTCATTGTCATGCCAGGATAGTAGTTCTTGTTGTGGGATTTACGATGGAACAAACAGGCTCATCATCAAATTCCCAGTGCTGTCTCCTATACTGCGAAGTTCCTTCGAGCTCCGTTTATGGCCCTCCCTCTATGTTCCACTGACACTAGATAATTGGGCCTGGTAGAGACTGACAGCATCATCCAAGAACATCAAATGACAGTGGAGCCAGAGTTGCCTACTGTGACCTTCATCTGTCAGATCCATTGAGTCACTAGGTCATACCGGCAGTAATCCATCATAAAATGGAGGGGGACGTAGAGGATGGACCAGACCTAAAATGGCCTCCCCTGCAAAAAAAAACCCAAAGTAGGTGGCTCCTGTTTGTATGTCCAGCAGTGTGTGAAAAAAGTGTCTCAACATTTTCTCTCTGAAAAAAAGAATATCCTGATTTACATCAGTGTTGTAAATAGTCCCAACAGGACTTTTGTGAAGAGCTGGCCAATCATGTGCACATCCGGCTCTCATGGGAACTTCTCATTCATCCCATTTCTAAAGCTGCATGGGGTGGATGAAAGCCCCGTGCCTGGCTGCCTAACTCTCTGCTACAAAAGATATGGCCTTCTTCAAAACTTTAAGGGTCTACATTTTGAGTTCCTTATTAGAGCACGGCATAACCTCCACATAGTACCCTTCCCGGCACAGAAAACTAATATCTCAGGGACCACTGGGTTGGACAGCCCTGTGGCAGAGCCATGTGTCTCCCATGCCAGAATAGATGCAAGCTTCTTCCTTCCTGCTCAAGGCAGCTTAAGCCAGACAGCCCCTAACATCACTTGATAAATGAGTCCAGGAAGTAGCCCCACAGATGAAAAAGGTTGTATTGAGAACACAGATGCCCACAAGCATTGTGCTTACTTCTTACGAATGAGAGGGGAAAAATGTAATAATTTGTTCTTTTCTTTAGAAGAGAAATCTCAGCATGACACGGCCTACTGGATACTCTAAAAACCTCACACATGTGGCAAGAATCTAAATCTCTTCAGGGTTCATCTCTTCCTCTCTGGAAACATGTGTCTTACCTGTTCTCACTCATCTGGATCAATCAATCGAAGTTATTGCTATAATGAGCCAAAGTGATGTTCTTCAGACCTGGATAGTCCAGATCTCTTCACACTAAATTAATAGAGGTATTCTTGTCCTTATAGATGATCAAACCATTTCAGTTCTTCTTCCTTGACAATGCATTTTCTAGAGCTGTGGCTGCATACCAGAGGCCCATACCAGACAAACCACCACCCTTGGCAAAGCAGTTACCATTGGAATACCTAGTTAATTGAGGTTTTTTATTTTGCTTGTTTTGGTTTGTTTTTTGTTATTCTGATGGAGGCCCTGGCTTATCCAGAATGGCTTTTTGTGTAGACAGCACTGAGGACTTAAAGGGGAAACAATGCAGAATTACCTGTGCATTTTTTCAGTCTCTAGATTGATTGTACCAAGTGGTACCATGGCTCCTGAAACCCTCTCCCTGCTTTTAGGATAACATATTGTTTTGTTTTGTTTTGTTTATTTACTGCAGTGACTGAACGCATCACTTTCAGAGACTCCTACTTGGCCATTTTCACTGCAGCGGATTTTACTCACAGGCTGCTCGTCTCACTCTCTTGGGTTGCCACATTCTAATTTTTCACCCCTGTAGTTTTCTCAGGCCAGAATGCCTCTGACAGTGATTTTTGGCTTTGCTACTTACTATAATACTTACATCCAACATGCTTAAGATGGATTAGGGATGCCATCACGTCTCTGCTACTCTGGGGTCCCACCACTCTTATTGTCACTAGAGCCAGGTTTATAGCATCATTTTATGTTATCAGAGCTGGCCTAGAGAGGACAGTCACCAGTGAATGTTGCTGGTGCCCATTTCAAATCAACAGTTACCTTGGGTACACGTACAGAGGGAGGAGTTACAGAAAAGGCACAGAGCAACTTTTCTGCGAGTGTGGAAATGTCCAGTATATTGGCTGTAGAGGTGGTGACACACGTATAAAATTCATTGAATTGTACAATCTACAGATAGTTCATTGTACACAAATTTTAACTCAATAAATTGCTTTAAAAAAGCCTAATAATGAATTCATAGTTAAAATAAAGTCTAACACAGAAAAGGCTAAATAAGAAATGGTTTTTATTTAAAAAGATCAGTTTCAAAGTAGTTGCTCAAATTACCAGATTATAGGTATGCAAGATTGTTCAAATAATTAAACATTAACTGTTCCTTTCAACAAACCATTAAACAACAATATGCAATACAGCAACCATTGTTAATTTCCTATCATCTTTTTTCGGAATTCTGTATTGTTTTTATTGTTTCTGTGTTGTTTTGTTTTTGTCTTTGTTTTTGTTATTTTGTTTTTGTTCATGTCTCTTTAAAATAAAGTTTTAAAGATCAGCTTGTCTAGTACAATATGATAAAAGAATATTTTGAAGTTTTTATTAACATATTTAATATTCTTCATAAAGTGTCACAAAAATATTAAGTAAAAATGATCAACCACTAGCTGACAGGGTGTAATCTTTCATATTGATTGTATTTTTAAATTCTATATGACGTTTAAAACCTTTAAACGAAGTGCATGAAAAGATGAATCACAATTTCCTCCTCCAAATTGGTAGTTAACAAAATCCAGCAATGAGGCTTGAATTCGTGCTCTTAATTTTAGGGTCATAAATGGTGTATTGTTTATACATAAAATTAATTATATTACACTAAAATAATGTCTTTTATTGCTCAATAGTTTCACATTTATGAAAGCACTTAAAACATTTAAAATTAAAATCATTCTGCCCGAAGAAACACTGGCCCAAGATGGTCAAATGTTACTTTTGCAAAATCTTTGAATAGTGTACTGTATGTCTGCTCCTTCGATGATTATCTAATTATTCATGGATTAACAATAAGAAAACACTAACAGTATGACAGCGATTTCAAATCACTTCAGAGAAGTTTAAAGTCTATCCACCAACCTGAATATCCTTAATGTCTATTAATTCTGCCTAACGTGTTTATCGTGTTTGTTTGAATATTAGACTAAATGTTTTTCATCTTTGGCACATAAACCACCTCATTCCAAGGGGCAAGTTTCCTTGCCATGGAAATTAACATTGGTTGGGGCTGGGGATTTAGCTCAGTGACACAGCGCCTGCCTGGCAAGTGCAAGGTCTTGAGTTCAATTCCTGGTACCAGAAGAAGAACAAAAACAAACAAAAACAAACAAAGAAATTAACATTTGTACTTTAAAATGTACATGGAAAACAAAAAAAAAAGACACACTGTCAAGGCTATTTTGACATGAAAAATGATCAAGGAGAGATTTTCTCTACCATATATCAAGATGTATAATATTGTTTTATTAACTAAGATATAATAATTAATCGAGGGTCCTATTGGAAAAGAGTCCAGAAGTAGTCCTACAGATATTTGGCAATGAGTATGTGACAGAATTGTAAATCTTCATAGTCACTCCATTCTTAATTCCCAGACATAAAAGTATTTTCTTTCTCCAAACAGCTCTTTGCATAATAAGGGATACAATAATAGTAGCAGTAAATAATTACTAAGCCAAAATTAACAGTTGCATGCTAAGTGCTTTAAATGCATTATTTCATTGAATCATAACATTGTGAAGTAGGCACTATTATTAGCTATATTTTAGAAATGCCGAAAAATGAGACATCAAAAAAATTCTGAATATTTCAACATCACAGAAATGTAAAGTTTTTGTTCATATGGTTCAATGAAAAGTGACATAAAGGGGCTGGGGATTTAGCTCAGCGGCACGGCGCCTGCCTGGCAAGCGGAAGGTCGTGAGTTCAGTTCCCGGTACTGGAGAAAAGCCAAAAAAAAAAAAAAGTGACGTAAGTCCAGTCTTCACTTAGAGTGAAATAAGCCATGCTCAAAAGTCAAATATCACATTTTCTCTCATATGTGGAATCTAAAAAGCTAAAGAAATTAATTTTAAAAGATAACATGAAAATACAAAATAGATTTTTTTTTAATCTTTTTTGTTTTTTTTTTCCCGTACCGGGAATTGAACTCACAACCTTGCGTTTGCCAGGCAGGCACTGTGCCGCTGAGCTAAATCCCCAGCCCCAAAATAGATTATTAAAATGGGGGATCAGAGAAGAAAGGACGGAGGGGAATTAATGAGAGGGTGAAAATGATCAATTTATGTTATATTGCCAAGGGCCATTCTATATAATTTTGGGGGAAATCATTCCATAATTAAATTGTGATTAGGCCTTGTCTGACACCTATATCTTGCTGTGCAAGTCAGCTATGGTATGCAGAAACGTAACTCCGTGTGTGTGGTCACAGCTGAGGTCTTAAGCGTCCCTGATGCTGTGTTGCCCCAGGGCAAGATTGCACCTGCTGAGGACATCATGGATCCTTGAGAACTGAGTAGTAATAATAAAAGATTTCACCCTGGAGGAAAAGACAAACTTCTTATTAACCTGCCATCTCTCCCTACTATCCCCATCCACATAAAGATCCTCATTAGCTTAAGATCGCTGCTCTCTGAGTCATCCGATAACCCCTCACCATTTTCCTCAGTGTAAATGTGATCAATAAATACCGAGGTCCTGGCTGCCTCATGGCCTTTTGTTCCCCATGAACAACTGGCCATCCCAGATCCCTGCTGCATTACAATTTGTCTCTTGCTCTTTCTTTTCATCGTGTGCTGTAACATCTTGTACGAAACTGGGGACTCACTACAGGGGCCCCTAACACTATGTTCGAGTAAGAATATGGCAAAGTGAAACCTCTATCCTGCATAATCAATATATACTCCTAAAAAGAGAAGTGTGTAGCTATGACTCAGACTCTAAGGAAGCAATACTTGCAATGCATGTATTCATCAAGGGATTAATATCTAGAATACATAAATACCTCCTACAAGGCAATTTTTAAAAAGACATTTAAATAGACATGTGAGCAAAATATATTAGTATTTAGTACATGGTAATGAAGACCAAAATATGAAAAGAACTCTCAACTTCACTAGTAATAACAAAAATGGAAATGAAAAATATTAGATTCCATTGCATACCTATTAACTTAGGGAAAACATAAAAGTCTGACAAAATTTAAAAGTGTCATTTGCTGATGTGAGAAGGCAAGTTTATAATACAACTTTGAAAGTGAACTGGCACTACCGTCTGTGGGTTCCACCAACTATAGATCAAAATATTTGAAAATTGAGTCTCTACTGAACACGTACATTTTTCCTATTATTATTCCCTAAATAATACAGTAGAACCACTATTTATGTAGAATTTACACTTCATTAGATATTACCAGTAATCTAAAAATGATTTTATATATATATGAGGATGTCTATAGTTAGATGAAAATACTGTACCATTCCATATAAGGGACTACAACACCCATGAATTTTCCTATCCAAATGGGGTCCTAGAACCAACAGCAACTGAGGAAGGTGTGTATATAGTTGGACTGAACTTGTCTGTGCCAGATGACACCACAATTATCCTAGAAATAGTTCTCTGAAGAAATTTCATTTATGCACAAAATAAGACATGTTACATGAATATTCATAAAACATTTTTGACATAGTAAATAGTCATCAATAGATAAACATAAATAAGTTGAGAAACACTTCTGATACATTTTAAAACAATGAAAATAAACTTGCATCACTTTAAAGCACTGAAAATAAACCTGTCATCCTGGATGAATCTCATACCGTTGACTAAAACAGCATTTTACAAAACACTTATGCTATACAATATTTTGATACAAATTTGTCACATTTGATTACTCTCTCCCTAGTTCAATACATATTACATTGGGTTTTCTAATCACAATCTCCTAGGTGTTCTTCTACATCACTGGCAAGTTCTTAGTTTCTTTTCTCATTCCATTTTATTTCAAGATTTGTTAATGCTGGAAGGTCAAAAGAATATTCCATAAGACATTTTTGTCTTATCATTCCCACTATTTCTTTTTTATATTTATTTTAAAAATAAAAGGAGAAAAACATATTAACAAACAGACATCCCTTTACAAAATAGCATAAGAACAATACAGGCAATACAGAGTTACAGACAAAGTTGTAAGAAATTAACAATGGTAGTTGTATTATGTATTGAAATCTTCAAAGTGGTTTCTCAGGAAAACAAATAGAGACATGCAATATTCATTAAACAAGTAATCATTAACTGTTCTTTTCAGTAAGGCAGTAGAAGACAGTAGTACAACTATGTTAGCTATCCTGTATATACATACTTACATAATTTCCCCTTCTTTCCCTTCTCTTTTCCCACACCCCAGTTGCCCTTTTCTTTTGAGCATTTTCCTTTCATTTCACAATGTCTATCATACCTCTTAGTGTTTATTCACTCTTTCAGGTGTTACACTAGCGAGACAATATGTTGCTTACACATGCAGGTCTGATTTATTTCACTTATGAGTATGGTCTCTAGTTGTGACCATTTACCTATAAAAGCTTCGAGCTTATCTTTCTTTATAGCTGAGTAATATTCCATTATATAAAAGTACCACAACTTTTTTTATCCAATCCTCAGTGGATGGACATTTGCATTACTTCCACAATTTAGCAATTACAAATTGTGCTGCTATGAACATGGGTGCACATATATAGCTGTGATATGATGCTTTCAGATCTTCTGGGAAAATACCTAGAAGGGGAATAGCTGGCTTGAATGGGACCTCTAGACCTAGTTTGCTGAGAAATCTCCAAACTGATTTCCACAGTGGTTTCACCAGTCTGCATTCCCACCAGCAGTGGAGAAGGGTTCCTATTTCTCCACAGCCTCGCCAGCATTTTTTATTCATTGATTTCTTAATGCTAGCCATTCTTACTAGGGTGAGATGAAATCTCAACGTTGTTTTAATTTGCATTTCTCAAATGACTAATGATGTTGAACATTTTCTCATGCATTTATTTGCCATTTGTATTTCTTTACCTGAGAAATGTGTATTTCTTTTTTATCTTGCCTCTTTTCATGGGCTCACATACCACCCACACACTAATGACTACTAGATGATCTTCAGCCTGTTCTCTAAATTCCAAATCAAACTTCTAATAGGACTTCTCCACTTGGACTTCTAATAGGTTCCCAAACAACACCTCCAGACACTCCCCGCCAGCTGCCCTTGCAAACTAGATCTGTCCTCAGTATTCCTCAGTGCAATTAATGGCGCCTGAATTTTCTTGATGTCATACTTGAACAGATAGAACTACTTGTCCTAACATTTCCTGAATTTTTCAGTGTTATTTAGTTTGTTTCTCTAGTCCCTGGATTTCCAGTGAATTCTATGAACCTGGTCAGATTCAAATCATGGTAAAACTGAATGATGGTGAGTTAAATTAATGACAACCTGATCTTTGCACTGTCTACCTGTACAAAGTGGGCTGTCTGGTGTACCTATAGGATTGTATCGGTCTTCCATTGTAGTTAATAAATTATCATATACTCAGTGGCTTAAAATAACACAAATTTATTATCTTGTGAAAGTAGCGCTCAGAAGTCTCAAATGGATGGGGAGGGTTAGGGTTCCGGGGGAGAATCCATGTCATGCTTTTTCCTGCTTTCAGGGGCTGTTCGTATTGCTTAGCTCAGTAACCTGCAGCACTTTGACCTTTGCTTTTATCAGGTCTTTCATCCTGTGACCTGCCTGCCTTTCTCTTCTTTTTTTTTGCTTTAAAGAGAATTTAAAGACACAATAAAAATGATACAGAATTTCAAAACAAGGTGATAGGAAATTAAAAATGGTTAGTATATTGCATATTGTTATCTTAAAGTAGTTGCTCAGATCGCCAGATATATGCATGCAAAATTGATCAAACAATATAAGCACTAACTGTTCCTTTCAATGAACTAATAGAAATTAGTAGTACAATTATCTTGGCTATCTTGTGTATACGTACATATCTTTTTTCCCCTTCTTTCTTTTCTCTTTTCCCTATCCCAGTTTTTCTTTCCTTTTGAGCAGTTTCTTCCCCTTTCACAATTTCTATTTTACCTTTTGGACCTTATTTACTCTTTCAGTTCCTTTTGCCTTCCTTTTATAATCTCTTTTGGCTCAATCACATCTGCAAACTTCCTCCTGTTATAGAAGATGTCATAGTCACAGATGTCAGAGCCAGAGTGTGACAATCCTCAGGGTGAGAGAGGACATTTTTCTGCCTGCCATAAGCATCATTGAAGCATTTGTCTCCCAACAGTCACTTACCCAATGGTCTTAACACCAGTACTAATCTTTGGAAGGACAGCAAAATGATAATTTGCTAAAGTACAGCAAGACCTTTTGTTAAATCTGAGGTTCAGGTACCACAACAAAAGTGTGAAAGCACACTTAGATCCTCCCTTTTTATTTCCATTTTTCAAAGTGAAAAGCTGGTTTAATAACAGTTTCAAATTATGACAAATGAATTTCAATGCTTCTTTCTCTTTTGGTCTCAATGATCTGTGCTGAATAAATGCAATTTCATCAATTGTAATAATCATTCTTTTTTATGAATATTGTCACAATTTTGGCCATTGGGAGTTTCTCTGAGTTGGCTCCTGGGTTCTTTGACATGACTCCATTAATCTTTGAAGCCTCCTTGATTTTAGGCATAATTAGATGTCTCAGGACCACCTTGTACTGTCCTTGACCCACATTTCCAGTCAGTCATTTCTCCACGAAAAATAGTATTAGAGGACACAACCCTAGTTCTATGGATAATTATGGTTACTAGGGTGAAATTGTTTCTAAGTAATTTCAGTGAACAGAGCTATATACTTAAAATTCATGACTTTATCCTGATATTTGCCAGGCAATTTCCACCTTATATTTTCCCCTATTTTATTCTATTCTTTTATACATTCTAACTTATACTAAAATATAGCTGTACTGTGTTATAATAACATAGTCATTATTTTATTCAATAATGAAAAGAGAACATAACATTAACAATACAGTATTACTTTTTAAATGTTAAACTACTGCCAGCAAAGTTTTTTTTTAGATATAGCCACAACTATTCAAAAATTTATTGTAGAAATGAACAGGACCTAGACTGACTGCAATAATTTTGAGAAAGAAGAATGAAGTGGGAAGAATCACTCTGCTCAAAGTCAAGTCTTACCATGCAGCCACAGTAATTAAGACAGCATGGTATACGCAAAGGAATAGACACACAGATCAATGAAACAGAATAGAAAGCCAGAAATAGAACCACACAAATATACCCAACTGAGTTCTGATAAAAGTAATTCAATGGAGGAAGGACGGACTTCTAACAATGGTATAGGTACAAATGGACGTTCTGAGGTTAAAAAAAAGAAAGAAACTCAACATAAACTTCACACATTATACAAAAATTAAGTTGAAATGGATCTCAGATTTGTGAGTGAAATATAAAATTACAAAACATTTTAAAAATAAGAAATCATTAGTCTCTAGAGCTAGAACAAAAGGCCTTACATTTAACATGGAAAGTATCATCCATGATATAAAAAATGACAGATTAGATTACATCAAAATTAAGCTATGTACTGACAAAGGACTGATATCTAAGACATGTAAAGAAATTTCAAAACTCAACAATAAATAACAAAAATAAAAACAAGAAAAATCCAGCTAGAAAGTGTACCAAAGACATGAAAAGCTATTTATTGGAGGATGGATATACGGTAAATAAACACACAAAAAGATGCTCAGCATCGGCCATGAGGAAAATGCAAATCAAACCACAATGAGATACTACTATACATCTATACAAATGGCTAAAATAAAAACAGTGATTAATATGGAATAAGGAAAACTATGAGGAACTAGATGACCCAAACACTATGAGTGGGTTTATAAAAATGGTATATTCAGCTCTGAAAAGAGTATAACAGTTTCTTGCAAACATACAAACTCTTCCTTTTTTTTCTTTTTTCTTCTTCTTTTTTTTTTTTTTTTTTTTTTGTCGTTTTGAGACAGAGTCTTGCTATACAGTTCAGGCTGGCCTTGAGCCCACTTTGTAGCCAGGTTGGTCTCAAACTCACAACAATCCTCCTGCCTCAGCCTCTCAACTGCTGGGATTACAGGCATGTGCCACCATGCCTGGTACAAACTTCTTTCTTAAATATGTATTTACCAAATTACTCAGAAATTATATTTCTGACACTTATCCCAGAGAAATAAAAGTGTATTTCACAAAAACTTATACATTATGTTTTATTATCTGTATTTATGATAGTCAAAAACTGAAAATAACCCAGTTGTCTTTAAACAGACAAATGATTTGACAAACTGTCATACAACCAAAGTTTCTAATATTACTCAGTAAAGAAAGGTATGAACTACTGATAATATGAGACTACTTGGATGAATCCTAAGGGAGGTATGTTGAGTTAAAAAATCAATTTCAAGCCAGGCATGGTGGTACCCGCCTGTAATCCCAGGACTCAGGATGCTGAAGTAAGAGGATAACCAAAAGCTTCATGCCAGCCTGGGCTACTATATAGTGATTTCACAGCCAGCTGGAAGTACATAGTGAGACCCTGCCTCAAAAATATCAGTCTCCGAAAATTACATTTTACAATTCTATTTATATAACATTTTTGAAAGGACAAAATATTAGAGACAGAGAACAGTTCAGTGGTTTCGTGAAAAAGAGAATACTAACTGTGATCATAAAATATAATTAATCGTTTGATGGAACTCTACTGTATTTTGACTGTGTTGGTGCTTACAGGAATGTACACATGTGATAAAATCACTATAACCAAACCCACTCAGCGGGGCATGGTGGCACACACCTGAAATCCCAGCACTTGGGAGGCTAAGGCAGGAAGACTGTCACGAGTTTGAGGCCAGCCTGGGCTACATATTGAGTTCAAAGTCAGCCTGAATGACATAGTGAGACTTTGTCTCAAAATACCAAACCAAACAAAAACAAAACAAATCCACCCATATGTGCAAAATTGGAGAAACCTGAGTAGATTCTGTCAATATCAATGCCCTGCTTGTGACACTGTACTACAGTTACACGAAAAATTACTATGAAGAAAACTGGGCAAAGAAGCAATTTTTTACAACTGCAAAAGGATCTATAATTATCCTAAAATAAATTTTAAAAGATTAAAATACTGTCTAGTTACTTTCTCATTGCTGGGACAGAATATTTGATACCTATAAGTTAAAGGCGTTTGTTTTGGCTCACAGCTTATAGAAGATTCAGTCTTTAAGCAGCTGGCTCCAAGGCAGGGCAGCATGGCAGAGGAGAAACAGTTCATGGCAGAGCAGGCAGGAAGCAGCGGCCGTCAGGGAAGAGAAGGGATACATATATCCATATCCCTCCAGATCAGCCCCACAGCAACCCACCTCCTCCTACTGGGCTTTGTCACACCCAACTCTAAACTCATCAGTGGGCTAATCCAGCATCACATACCCATGCTCCTGTCACCTCCCAAGTGCCCCAGGTATGAGACCATGAGGCTTTGGGGGATACCTAGATATAAGCCATAACAAATACCAAGTAGAGTTTAAAGTGTCTTTGCAACTCTTGTCTTTGGAATCCACACAGTTAGCAAGACACAGTTAAAATTATGTATCTTCTAAAATAACTTGCAATACATTTTCTATTTCTATTACCAAAATAAGAACCAGTAACATTTGCTTATTTTTTTTCTATGTGCTTTCAATATCAGGAATTTGTAATGAAACTGAAGTGTATGTGTGTGTGTATGTGTGCATGCGTGTGTGCATGTGTGTGTGTGTTACAGGCAACAGTAAATTTACTTGATTCAAGAGTTACAACAAAGTGAAAGGACACCTAGAGAAGTCTTCCCTCCCTTACTGCCTCCCCTATTCTTCTCTGTCATGCCCCTTGTAAGTCAATGTTTTCAGATGCTTTACCCTTCAAGAGTTTGTATGAACAAATAATTTCCTCATTTATCTTACTCAAAAGTCAATAAACAATACAAGTTGTTCTGCATGTACTACATTTTCCCCATTATATTTTGGATAAAGAGTATATCTTCTTATCATAACAGTAATGCAAAGAAAAATATCCCTTTTCTCTTTAAAACCTGTATTATATTCCATTGTATGGATGTGCATACTGAGTTTCCTCCTCAGTTCTCTTTTGCCAAATGCTCAGCTGCCAAATAACACCATAATCAATAACCTGGCCTATATGACATTGTTTATGTATTTTCTTATATCTTTAGTATAGATTTCTAGAAGTATCAACATCAGGTTTAAGGATTAAAGCACTTGTAGTGTTGCTAGATACTATCAAATTCTCTTCCACAAGTGTAATCCCACTCCACTTGTTTCAAATTTCTGTATTTTATGAAAAATTTTATCCTTGCTTCTAAGATTTAAATGACACCTTTATCAGATACTAAATTTCCATGTGTATTTTTCCACGGATATGTTTATATTTATCCATTAATTTTATTTTAATTACTGAAATTTTATATGCTTTTATACATAACAGATCTCATCCATACCCTGTTTAGTTATATTCTTCATGACAGTTCTTTCTAATTTACATGCATTAGAATCAACCTACAAGGACCAGGGTGGAGGAGGGAAGTTGTCATTTTTCTTTTGAATCTCATTAAATTTATAAATAAACTTAGGGAGAATTGACATATTGATGATAAATTTTCATATCCAAAAACATGACACATTTTCCCATAGTAGAGTTTATTTTTGTGTCACATAAAAAGTTTAAAAAACCACACATATAAAATCAAGCTGTTCTTATAACTGTTCTTATTGTTAATACAAAAGATTTTTCTTTTGGTTGTGCTGTCCAGAGCATAGAATATTATATAATACGAGTTTGATAAGTATTTGTTCTATAAATAAATAAAAATGTTCTGTATATTCAATGGACATGTATAAATAAGGTAAAAATATAAAGGAATATCAAAACACCAAATTCTATAACAGTAGTGCCTTCAGATGAGGTTGGATTGGAGAAGATGATTAAGAAATATATGAGAAAAACTTTAGTTATACTTTAAGCCTTTATTTCTTGAGCCAGATTATATGGCCTCTATGTTTCAGATATTTAAATGAATAAAACATCCCATGATGAAGAAAGAAAAAATTAAGGCCCCATGTGCTCCATAAAGTTGTACTTAAGATGAGGATAAACACATTCTTAGGAATGGGATATGTGCATTAGAAATGAACTAAACTTGAATAGAGTATTTATGCATAGCTCTGATGTGACTCCTAATCAGCCATTTCATGACCATGCAGAAGGGCTCCATGCTTGGATTCATGTTTTGCTATTGTTATTTTGGAAGTCTTAATTTTTGAACAAAGAGTTTCACAAATTGTGTAGCCAATCCTAAGGTTCTGAAATACAAACAGTTAGATACTGAAGATTTCAATCTTTTAGAGTCAGTTTCAATAGGAGGCAACCAAAACAAGGCCACTCTTAGATATCACCAAAAGATGACCACCTACTGAGACATTGATAAGAAGATGCGTAAACCAAATCCCGGCTTGCAGGGCTCATCTTTCTTGAATGCTCTTCCCTATCTTGTCCTGTCCTACTGTTCTTACCTTTTAACATCCAGCTAATAGACCACCAATTCTATGAAACCAAGCCCTATCAAGCTTCTACTATACATTCTTCAAAGTTCAAATATTCACAACTTAATTTGCACAAGTACCTTTCTACACAAGTCTCTAGGAAAATTCTAGCGTCAGAATGAGAGTCTTGGCTGGAAGCCCAACCCAATACTTTTCTGAACCTTGATTTTCTTATCTGTAGAATCCAGTTAGTGATACCCACTTCTGAGAGTTGTTTAGAGAATTAAATAATACACACAAATTTCTGAAATCATGTTTTATTCACAGTGTTGATTCCCAGCAGATGTTAATTTTTCTTTCTCTAGGACAAAATTTATGTTGTATTGGCCTTTGTATTTTCAGGGTAGGGAAGAATATCTGTGGGAGTTCAACAAATGCTTATGGAATGCCTGAATGCATGAATGACCCAATCTAATGCACTGTGGATGCACAATGATTTTAGATCCCCAGCTCGATGCTTTCCCAAAAGAAGCTTTACTTTCCCACAAACTTCTTGCTCCCAGATGCAATAAACCATGTTTTACTTGGTTGGCCTCTTAACAACCTCTCACAAAGTGTCCTTAGATCTAATATGGATGTGATGTAATTGTTATTCAGCAATTTCCTTCAGAAGCTTTCCCAGAAGACCAAGAATGGAACACTCTAGATGCCTCTCCTCTCCATCCATCCACCTGCTGAAGCTGGTAGGAGTTCAAGAGCCAAAGTACCATTTGAGGAGAAAAAACCACCAGCTCTGAAGTAAACCACAACTCTGTGTGCAGATGGGAAATGTTATCTTCCTAAACTTTAATCACTTAGCCTCTGATAGCATTTATAAGTTCTTTCAATTACAGTCACAAATTAAACTGCACTTTCAAAGTAACCCAAGGAATATTGAATAAGTAAGTCGAACTTCTGAACTCACTGCTTCCCTCAGGGTAATTGCAGATCTGGGTCACAGCAAGAAAGGACTGGAAGCCAAGGCAAAGTGCTGCATCAGATTACTGTGGGGTAAGAAAACTATCTGACTACAGAAGAACATTTCCATTTATTACAAGATTCTGAAAGCTTCAAAGGGTAACTTATTAGCAAAGTGCATCTCTAGGTTGAACTTGTATGCATGAGTAAGGAGTCCATGGTTAGAAAAAAAAATGAGAAGGAAGCAGAAGATGTGGAGAATTAAAAGGAGGTAGGAAGTAAAGCTTGCCCTGCAAACAATAGCACCAGCATGGCAGCATCATTATTGCATGGAAAATTGAGAACCGGAGTGTGGCACAGGCAGGGTTAGTCCCTGGCTCAGACCTGCTTCGTGCAGTTGTAGCTTAGAAATATCTTTACACCAAAAGGGAAGTGCGGGGGAGGTAAAGGGGGCAGTGACTCAGGTTTTCCCACAGAACAGAGTGTACTTGGGTTCTTCCAGATGTTAGTGAGGTCCATCACCAGAATGGCCACCCATCTGATCAAAGCCAGATGGGTGAAACCCATCCCCAGGAGCCATGCTCCAGCCCCGAGACATACAGAAAAGAGTCAGAAGGGTAGGATGGTAATGCTGCCGATTTCCAGTCTCACTACATTCCTAAATCAGTGATTTAGCAAAGTATTGAAGTCCACATTTTACCAACTGTCTCAATTTTCAGCATGAGCAGAAACTTTTCTACCTGGTAGCAAGTGGATCTGAGTTCACATTATAATTCTTCCACTTGCTGGTTGTGTCACCAAGAGCAAATGGGTCTTAAGGATCTATTACCTATTCTACAAAAAGATAACAATAATGTGATCTGCCATAGCAATGGGAGAGTTAATCCTTGGAAAGGAACAGCTGGTAAATAATAAGCATTTACTCCATGTTTCTTGCCTTAAACATTTTAAAAATTCTTATCTGATAGAAAATCAGCTTTGTCCTCAATGTGAAAATAAATAGAGTCTGAATAGAAAGAAGTTAATATAATGAAGACTAGACTAGCAAGGTAGTTAAACAAAACAAAACAAAACCTGAAGTCCAACAACAGAGAGAGAATACTACAAACAAGAAGTAAATATTTCTTCCGCATCTGTCAGTTCTAGAGTTGGGATTGGGTAAGAATGACAAAACAAAACCTGAAGTCCAACAACAGAGAGAGAATACTACAAACAAGAAGTAAATATTTCTTCCGCATCTGTCAGTTCTAGAGTTGGGATTGGGTAAGAATGACTAAGAATGATATTTTAGATCATTGTAAGACACAACAAAATTTGATGATTCTGAGTAGCCTGAACAGTATTTCAGCATTCTTCTGCACTTAGTTCTCCTTCACATTCATTCAAGAAGGCAGAAAAGGGTGAACAAGGTCTTGAATCCAGGTCAATGAACTTTGATTTAAATGGTAGGAAGCAGAAAGGCAACATACATTTTTCTTTATAGATACACTGTGGGATAAAACAGGAAACATTCATTCACTGAATGCCACTGGGCATGGGCTGTATGAAGTAAAACATAAAATGAATTGAAGGATAGAGGCATAAGGGCTGGGGATTTAGCTCAGCGGCACAGCGCCTGCCCGGCAAACACAAGGTTGTGAGTTCAATCCCAGGTACTGGAAAAAACTTTTAAAAAAATGAAGGATAGAGGCAACTTGGAAGTCATCAAAAGAAAGCAATCTCTTCAGAGTAAAGAGGTTAAAGGTGAAGCAAAGTTCTTAAAGACAGTAAAGATGTTGCACAATCTGGGAAGTTGTGTTACAAAGACCTTATAAGATAGCAATACAGAAATGACAATTGGTGATGAAGAACCCAGTCTGTAGGGCGCCCAACCTGCACAGAGAAGACTTTTACAAGCAACAGTCAACTGATATGCAGCAGATAAATACCATAAGGGTGTTTGTGAAGAGGTAAATATTCACAAGATAGATATATAAACAAAAGTAAGAAATTTTGTAGTAGTTGCAAGGAAAATGTTAAAACTACCTTAATGCCATCTTATAATTATTAATGTTCATGAAAAAAAGAAAAAAATCCTTCCTCTTAAAGTAATATTTTGTATTTATATTTTGTATTGCTATAGGAAGAATATAAAACTGATATGTAATTTTAAGTGAAGTCTTTTATTTAACTAATAACTTTAAGGCATGACGTATATTAGTATACAAAGATTATCTGGATAAAACACAATTAGCAAAGAAGCTAAAGAATCATCACCAAAGAGCTTCCAAGGCTTCTTATGTTTTCCTAAGGCTCACAGAGGATGTAGCAACTATCCTGTGAGGGACTTTGCTTTGGTAGAGTTGGTGAAACACATGTGCCACATGCAGATGTGATGTTCATGGAAGTACTGTGATATGCTACCTTAGAAGGTAAGGTTTAGAGTGCAGGTCACCAGAAGAAGATGAAGGTAATGTTTATTGAAAATCTGCTATGTCCCCGACTCTTCATATATCACCCCTTCTCAGTAGGTATTATTGATCCCATTTTAGAAATGAGGAAACTAAGGTTCAGGGAGGTAAATACAGTACATTGACTGACATCGCTCAGCTCGTAAATAACAAAAGAACTAGAATTATAACACAGGTGTGTCTGTATGAACCCAAATTCCATGTTCTTTCTGTCACACTAGGATACTCAACCAAATAGGAGTATAGTCTTACAACAAAGAGAAATGACGAAAAGAAAACTCTCATTTCTACGGCCATGTAAATGGTCCTGTTGTCCTTTTGACCACTGTTCTTTTCAACACAACGTTGTATTTACAACAAATCCTCAATGTGTTTTCTCCCCTGCCTAGGAGAGAGACAGAGTTGTAACAGATATGGGACTAAAAATAGCATCTTCTCTTTTCATATCTGTGTCTCTTTCATCCTTCTATACATTGTGCCCTAAAGGTGGACCAAGCTGGGCAACAAGCAGGTTTTCTGAGATGTGTTGTCCACTGACTTGTTACCTGCACGATGTTTCTTTTTAAAATAAAAGAAAAGAAGCTTAAATATCAAGGAAATTAGTTGTGAGGTTTTAAAAATAAATTTGTTTTTATGTTGCTAAAATATAAAGGCAATTCAAACACATATGCTTACCTCTATGTAGAATATAAAATTGAGCAAATCAATAAAACTTGCATTTCAGAAATGCAATGTCAAGACAGTTATTTTTGTACAATTACAGCATTTATGCAGAGAACATTAATATGAGCAACCAGTTTACCCAGTGGAATTAAAACTCTCAATAGAGAGAAGTGACTGAACTATTTATGAACAACTACTCTTCCACAAATTTAAAAAGTCTTTTAAAAACTAATTTACATTGTTTACCTTTTTACAGTTCATTTTTTCACTAAATAGGAAAGTTTCAACCGAACATGTTATTTGCAAAGGAAAATAATTAGGCTTGTACAGCAAGCTGAAGTTTTTTAGGATTTTTCATCCTTTTACAGAAAATAACATTTTAATGTTCTTTCAAATTTAGTGCAGAAAAAAAACTATGCTGAAATTTTAAGTACTAAGTCAACCTTAAAGAAGCAAATAATCCTATGAGTTAATAACAGTGATTGTCAATTTATTTGGTCTCTAGTGTTTTTGAAATCTTGGCTTTTTCTTACCTCCATTTTAGTGTCATAGCTACTTATTTTAATAAATCACATTAACTTTGGAAAATACCTAAAAGAGAGACAATATTAAATCTTAATCCTCTGCTTTCAGATATTTGGGTGAAAGTTAGTAACACAGAATGACAAATCTATTCAGGGATCTCTAATAAATGAAATTCTTCTGAATGTTGTCTATACATAATAACAAATACATGCAAGCTGTTGGACATTTGATCCTCTGATATTCTGCTGATGTGATTGTAATATGAAACAACTTTCTAATTCTACTAGCTAGCAATAGCTCTCAAATTTTAAATATGTCTTCCAAGTTGACCTGCAAAGTCTACTCCAAGAAACTTAGCCTATAGAAACACACTTGTAAAAAGAAATGCTTAATGGAACATGCTGTAAGATCACAGTCGGAAATCAATGAACTGAACATCACTTGTGGATTGAATACATTTAGTTAAACAACTAAATGTGGTGAAGTCTTTAGTAGACAGAACTATATACATTGATGTGAATCAAAAGTCTCATCTATTCTTGAGTGCAAGCAGGTTACAAAGAAGCACGTGTATTACAGCCTTACATGTTGTATTATGCAATCTGGAAAATATAAACTTTTTAAAAGTATCCCTGTTTGCCACCTTTGAGTTTAATGTGCAATTTAGTTCAATTTGTATATTTTTAGATTATATGGGTTACAACAGCATATATCACTTTAAATGTTAAAAAAATCATCCCTATCAATTTCAATTACTTTGAAATGAGGCCATCTTATCTTATGTTATATAATCTACAGATGTTGTTAAAGCCCTCAGCTACTTTTTTTAAAAAAATCTCATCATGTGTATGATTCTGTGTTTCCAGTCCCAAAGCCTCCAATATATATCCTTTAGCCAGCCACAACAGATGTTGTTCAGGAGCTAAACAGTTTCCATGGCAATAGCTGTCCTACAAGTCCCCACTGGTTCCTGTTGCTTTCAAATCTTCTCCAACCTCCTCAGAAGTTACCTGTTCCCCCGAAGGTGCTCTGCCACATTCATGTTCTAGTCAGTTTCTGTTTGCTTGCATCTAGAAACCTAATTGTTATGCTTTGTCTTCAGAAGTTCCATGACAGTTTGTAAAAAGATCTATAATTATGCTCATGACTCTATAGAGCCCAAAAAGAAAGGGCCCAACCAGCAAAAATGTTATAATTTATTTTAAAGAGTTTCTTGTGAGATCTTCAATGCTACTGCTGTTCTTCCTACACATCACAATACAGCTAAAAATACTTAGCTGTGGTATCCCACTCTGCTAAAGAATTTTGCCACCACGCCCACCTGCACTTCCACACCAAAACTTTACTGTTGAAGCAACACCTTACGCTCTCTGAAGTCAAGAAAGTAGCAGATTAGAGCAAGAATCCAAGGGCTTAGAGATTATTTTAGACTCTCATTCACTTTGTATGTAGAAAGACAGCAAGCTTCTCCACTAAATTTATCTGTACTTAACCTGTTTCTATTCTTTGATTATATCACAAATTGCTACATCACCATAAAAGCTCCAAATGGCAACCACCATTCAACATTTTTGTTACATTTCTGTCCAAAACACTTTCTTCTTTATGGTTTCTCTTCTAGACTCTGTTATCATTCTTTTTAGATATGGGAGGAAGTGCAACAGATAATAGAAATATAAGAGATAAGTAAATATGTAGCCTTCATTCAGATATTTTTTGAACATCAACCATATCTACATGCCAAACACCCTTCAAGATAGTTAGCAGATATTAGTGAGGAAAAGTAGTTTGTCCCACAGCTTATAAAACAGTTTCAAAACTATTCTGTTTTTCTCTCATTTTGATTCTACCCGAGATCTCAATTTCTAAGATGATACTAAATTAGCTGCTGATATTCAAGACTTACCATTTTTCAGGTGCTTGGTTAACATTTCACAACAAACTAATAATTAAGAAAACTTCATGAAATAAACATATAACTTACTATTCCTATTATAGAGTTGAAGGAAAGAAGAATTAGATTAATTTTCTCAAAGCAATTCCACTACTGATGGAAGAAACTTCTAGTTTAATAGATTATCTTCCAAATAAGTATACCTCTGGAAGCCATGTTTATGAAGATCTTTTTCATGGCCTTAGTACAAATGTTAGAAATTTGTCATAACTGGAATTAATGTACATGTGTTGCAGTGTGATATATGAAACCATGTCTTGGTCTGATTTTTGCTATAACAAAATGCCACAGACTAATTCATAGAGAACCTATATTTATTTCCTAGAGTTATGGAGGCTGGGAAACCCAAAGTTAGGAAGCTTACAACTGGCAAGGGCTTTCTTGCTATGTCATAAGACACTGGAAGGCATCACACGGCAGGACAGAAAGACGCGTCAGGTAGGTCTCTCTTTCTGTCCTGATAAAGCCACCAACCCCAACATGGAGCTCTATCCTAATGATTTCATCTAACCCTAATCACTTCCCAAAGGTCTCACCTCCCAACACCACAACGACTTGAAGATTGAGTTCCTAACACATGAGTTTTTACATGCATATATTTTCAACACTTGAAGCTTCCCATTCAGCACGGCCTCAAAGAAGAAAAGTTATTCATGTTTAAATGATTTTAAAATACTATGAGAATTTCAATGTTGTAAAGAAGAGATCTAATTTCACAATTGATATTTGGGAGTTAGATTTGCCAAATCCTACTGAATGCATGTTTGTTCCCTCCGTGAAATTCATGCATTGAAATTTTAATATGCAAGGTGAAATTTTTAGGAGATTGGCCTTTAGGAGGTAGAACTCTCAGGATTAGGATTTTTGCCTTTATAAAAGAAATCCCAGAGAGCCATCTGGCCCCTTCTACAATGTGAGTATATAGCAAGACATTACCCCATCAACAAGCAAGTGAGCCCTCACCACACCTAATCTTTCTGCCCCCTGACCTTGTTCTCCAGCACTGTGAGACATGAGTTTCTGTTGTATTGAAGCCACCTCATCTGTGGTATTCTGTTACAACAGCAGTCTAAGGTAAGCCGTCCTTTCCCACTTATTGCCTTAAGGTTCCCTCCACCAAAAATAGATGAGAACAACTCAAAAAAGTAGAAGGGAGCAACCTGAAAAATAAGAGTAGACATTGCTCCAAAATATTCCTGTACGTAGACCTGAACTCTGGATGAGGTTGGATGAAGATGGGGTCTACCCTTCCTTAGAAAACCAAGAGAAGAAAGCTGTGTGACTGGGGCTGTATAAGGAAACCTGTCCATACTCCTTTGTTCACACTGCATAAAGAAGAATAGAGAAAAAAGGAACTAACATCAGAAGTACCGAAGTCCTAGGGTCGTGTGCCTACAGCCCAAGAGGAAGTGCTGGGAGTCAGCTTAATCTGATTCATTCGTTTAAAACCAGGTGAGAATACCAACAGAGAAAGCTGACAGACAGAAGCAGCAGTATGGATTGTGACTTCAGTGATACTGATCATTCATACAGGTACCATAATAAAACCATGAACACGTCAGCCAAGGCAGAAATAGTGAACATGAGTGAAGGTCATGGCTAGTCCATTGTACATCTCAGAAAGAAGCAGAGGAGGAGGGAAATCAATCTTCCCTGCTTACATGGCGGCAACATATAATTCCTGGCCCCTAGAAATCAACCCTGAAGTTATCACGCTCACAACAAAAATTTAGAATCATGACAATGATATGTCAGATGTTGCCCTGAGACACCCATTTCCATGATGTTCCCCATGGCTGGTGGCTTCTATTGTCTTCATCATCTCCTTTTCTCTCTGCTACATTCCCTCCAACACAGGAATCTAGACTTCTTGGGCTATATTCTGCATTCCCTGTGTTTTATGCAATATGTAGTTGATAAAATATAGCTTTAAAAGATGGCAAAGGGAGAAACCAAAGTGTGCTTTCTTTGAAAAAGTCAATTTTTTCTCTTCCTATTATATGTTAGTTGTTTGAAAGAACCACTCATAATCCTTCCCAAACCTCACTTACCAGTAAATGCACTGGGCAACCTTCCAGTTCCTACTTCCATGAACATTTGTGTGTTTGCTGGAGGCTGCAACAACCTGGGATTTCAGGGTCACATAGCTTTCTCAGCACATGGCCCAGTCAAGGGGCTCAAGCTACCAAGTCACAATGAAAACCTTCAAAATATTCCTTACACTGTTATTCCAAATAGTGTCGTCATCCACATTATGGGAATGTGTATATAAATCCATAAAGCCACAAATGGTGTTCCGCTTCTTTCCTGTTATTTTTCTTTGATTTACTAATTACCCCGGCACTATCTTTATTCTTCCCAAGTCAGCTTGTTTTCCTCCATAGGGTGCAATTTAACAGCTTGTTTGGTCCTTTTACTCCACCCCACTCATACATCAATGCCTTCTTGTTCCAGTCAGCAAATCTTCTGCCAAGCATGTTCTTTCCACTCGTCATTAGATGCACTGTTTCTTTCTCCAGGAGCATGGGTTTAGTATCATGCGTTGTGGTCCAGGTAACTAAATTCTGTTCTCTGACACTGTCTACAGAGCCAGCTGCTTGCTTCTCAGTTACCTCTTTGTCTTCCAAAGTCATGATCTTCAATTAGAAGAAACTGAGCCACCACCTGGGTCCCTGAGACCTTCAGTTTCTCACCAAGGTTACTAAATATGCCGTATATATTTTCCAGGCTTTTGCTTTTCCTTGATTCATATTTTAATAGTCCTGAGCTACTAAAATGCCTAATTAAAAATTATAGCTTTGTGAAGATTAGAACTGTTACCTAACTCCCTATCAATCCGTATTTTCTTGTCCTATAGTCTTCAGTGGCACTAGTGCATACTGACATCTTCATCCTTGTTTTTTATCTATAATCATTTCTCTTCTAAAGAAAATCATCTCAGCCTTAGCACCAAACATGTGTGGCACTCACTACTGGAATTAAATAATTTCTGTAAAAAATTATTTTGTAATTTTATTCTGGTGTAAGTTCAAAAGAACTAATTCTTCAATGTTTCACAATTTTCTTACATCCAAGACTAAAGCTTTAAAATATTAATCTCCTCTACTCAAAGACTATCTGTTATGTTCACTAATTGTATTCCTTTATTCAAACTATGAAATTCTACACAATTGAGATGAAAGATCCTATTTAAAAAAATTAAGAGGCAACAAGCTTAACTATTATTGAAGTAAGCTAAGAGTGAGGACTGTAAGTTTGCTTTACCTCTTAAGCAATACTAAAGACTTTGTATGACTGAAAGACATATGTATTCAGGGCACAAGATATCATAGGTTTGGAAAAATGCAATTTAAAAGGTCTTTACCTCAATCTGATCAAAGCCATCTACGACAAACCAACAGCCAACAACATACTAAATGGTCAAAAACAAAAAGCTTTCACTTTAAAGCCAGGAACAAGACAAGGATGTCCACTGTCACCACTCCTATTCAACATAGTTCTGGAACCATTAGCCAGCACAATTAGACAAGAGAGAGAAATAAAAGGAATAAAGTTAGGAAAGGAAGAAGTGAAATTATCACTATTTGTAGATGACATGATACTTTGCATGGAAGACCACAAAAACTCCACAACAAGACTCCTTCAATTAATCAACAAATTCAGTAGTGTAGCTAGATACAAAGTCAACACTTAAAAATCAATAGCATTCCTATACACAAACAAACAGACTGAGAGAGAAATTAAGGAAACCATACCTTTCACAATAGCATCCAAGAAAATGAAATATTTAGGAATCAATCTAACAAAAGAAGTAAGAGACCTATTCAGTGAAAACTACAGTACTCTTAAAAAGGAGATTGAAGAAGATTTCAGTAAGCGGAAAAATATTCCTTGCTCATTGATAGGAAGAATCAACATTGTGAAAATGGCCATACTACCAAAACTGTTCTACAGATTCAATGCAATTCCCATTAAAATACCATTAGTATACCTCACAGATCTAGAGAAAACATTCCTAAAATTCATCTGAAATCAGAAGAGACCCAGAATAGCAAAAGCAATCCTGGGCAACAAAGACAAGTCGGGTGGAATCACAATCCCTGACCTGAAATTATACTACAAAGCTACTGTAATAAAATCAACATGGTACTGGTTAAAAAACAGACCAGAGGATCAATGAAACAGACTGGAGGACACAGACACAACCACAAACACACTCAGTCACCTAATCTTTGAAAAAGGGGCCAAACAAGCTCACTGGAAGAAAGATAACCTCTTTAATAAATGGTGCTGGAAAAATTGGCTTGCCACTTGCCAAAGACTGAAAATAGACACATCTATCACCATGCACCAAACTCAAGTCAAAATGGATCACAGATCTCAACATTAAAACAGAAACACTAGGTGTATTGGAAGAGAAAGTAAGCAAAAATCTTGAAGACATAGGGGTAGGCAGAGAGTTCATGAACAAAAACCAATCAGCACGGGAAATACTATAAAGAATCAACAACTGGGATCTCATCCTCATGAAAAGTTTTTGCACATCTAAAGAAATCACCAGCAGAGTTAAAAAAAAAAAACCCCCACTAATTGGGAAAAAATTTTAGCTGGCTGTCCCTCAGACAAGGGTCTTTTATCTAGAACATATAAAGAATTAAAAAACATCAATCCCTCCAAATTCAAAGACCCAATCCTAAAATGGGCATCTCCTGAACTGAGATTAATACACACTTTTCAGATAAAGAAATATAAATGGCAAATAAATGCAAGAGAAAATGTTCAACATCATTAGTCATTCAAGAAATGCAAATTAAAACAACACTGAGATTTCATCTCACCCCAGTAAGAATAGCTAGCATTAAGAAATCAACCAATAACAAATGCTGGTGAGGCTGTGGAGAAATAGGAACTCCTCTCCACTGCTGGTGGGAATGCAGACTTTTGAAACCACTGGAAATCAGTTTGGAGATTCCTCAGAAACTAGGTCTAGTGGTCCCATTCAACCCAGCTATTCCCCTTCTGGGTATTTTCCCAGAAGATCTGAAAGCATCATGTCACAGTGATATATGTGCATGTTTATAGCAGCACAATTTTTAGTAGCTAAATCATAGAAGCAATCCAAATGTCCATCCACTGAGGATTGGATAAAAAAAAAGTGGCATTTTTATATAATGTAATATTACTCAGCTGTAAAGAAAGATAAACTAGATAAACTCGAGGCTTTTATAGGTAAATGATCATAAGTGCAATAAATCAGACCTGCTTGTGTAAGAAACATAAATAAAATAAACTGAGACCTTCCTGTCCTAAATCATACTCATAAGTGCAATAAATCAGACCTGCTTGTGTAAGAAACATATTGTCTCACTAGTGTAAGAACTTGAAAGAGTGAATAAAAATTAGGAGGTATGATAGACATTGTGAAATGAAACTATACTGCTCAAAAGTAAAGAGCAACTGGAATGAGGGAAAAGAGAAAAGAAAGAAGGAGAAAACTATGTATATCTATATACAGGATAGTTAATATAGTTGTACTGCTGACATATCACTTTATTGAAAGGAACAGTTAATGATTAATTATTTGATCAATCTTTCGTGTCTATATTTGTTTTCTTGAGTAACCACTTTGAAGTTATCAATATGTAATACAGCAACCAATGTTAATTTCCTGTCACCTTGTCTGTAATTCAGTATTGCTTGTATTGCTCTTGTGCTATTTTGTAAATGGATGTCTGTTAATATATATTCATTCTTTTATTTTAAAAATAAAAAATAAAAGTAAAAGGAGCCCAACATTATTTTCAACATGTTTTTTTGTATTTTTAGCTCTCGCTTCTTTCTACATAACATGGAACAATGTAATTTACAAATAGGATTTTGAGCTAAACTGTAGCTCAAGACATTTGGAAGGTTTAATGCTTTAAACCAATATTCTCGGTTATTGTTAAATTAGTACTCTCTTATGTACTACTTAGATTAACATACTTCAGAGACAGCACCAACATCCTCCTATCTCTTAATATCTAAATAAACTCAAGCTCTCTACTATCCCTGCCACTTCCCATTAAAATACAGGGAATCAATTAAATTTGAATTATAAGCAAACAATAAATTATATAATATACATATGCCTCAATTGCATGAGATAAAACAATAAAAAGTGTTTGTTCTTTATCTGAAATTTGATCATAACTGGGCACCTTATATTTTATTTGTCAGACCTGGCAACCCCATCTTCTGGTGAACTATGGCAATTATTTCCCTAAATGGAAATGAATGCAATTTTCAACTCTAACCGTAACCCTGCAGTCTTTCCTTCAGGGCCAGGCTCACAGCACTCAAGAATCTAGATAAGGCATTAGCAGTGTGCTTCTTCCACGCTGGTGCTTTGCAAGCATTATAAAGTCTATGGATTTGTAAGGTCAAGGTTGAATCTCAAACCGGAGAGAAGAAGTACTTTTCCCAGAAGGTATGTATCTAACTCCCATCACCCTCAGTGACCTTTTCCCTTTGCAGCACTCAGACAAAGACCTGCTAAAGTTCTGAGGACTCCATCGGACCCCATTTCTATATGAGAATCACCTTAGTATTGAAACATGTGATGCTTAACTTCCTTCTTAGAGCAACTAAATTGTAACTTCTAGGGTCAGTGTACCAACACTGATATTTAATAACCCCTGGTGATTCTAAAGTACATTCAGTGTGGGGAAATGCAATAAATGTCAGGAACAGCAATACTAAAATGTGTCTGTGAGTTAGAGTCACGTGGAGAGCTCTACAGTTCCCATAGTGCAGACTAATTACACCAGAATACTTGAGAGTAAGGAGAAATCATCATCGCTATTATTTATTAAGTCTTCCAGGTAAATCCAGGCAGAGCTTAGAATTGCTGCTTCCAAAGACAGGCAATGATTCCAGTGAATCTTTAGTGTCATTCTCATATCTTCACTCACAGAAAAATCTTTGTTTCTACCCCTTACTAACTTAGATCTCATCACATTTTCTATATCTCCATTTCCTCCATTTTTCCCCCAAACAAGGTCACTAAATTGTGCTATTTCTGTGATTTGTAGAGCATGCTGAAGATTTGAGGCATACAAAGAATTTGTATTTAGAATACAAAGAATTTTCCCCAAATGGGAAAAAACCCTGCACTTTCATATTAGACATCTTTACACCTCCTAGTTTTTGGCCAAGATACCATTTCTCTTACTTAATTTGTTTTCTAACTATAGCTATCCTGACCTGTCAAATCCACTCACAGTTTTACATAGAGAAAACTAGCTCTCTGCCATACTGATGAACATTAGATTCCCAAAATTCTCTGAAGCTGTTTTTTTTCCTTTGTCTCTCTGCAAGTCTGTAAGTATAAAAGAACATTACAAAAAGTCATACAGGTTGCCATCAATATCCTTATCGTCAGCACTACATACACACCTAGCCTGAGGAGGAAGAGATGTTAAAATCAACTTGAACTTTAAGTGACATTTTTTCCCAAACAAGTACATAAATAACTGCTGCATGAATGAATGTAATTACACAATGTGGTAATGAGACAATCCTCAATTGAATTCTCAAAGTAAATTTCAAGACAAACCTTAAATAAAGTTTTACAAACACTTCTTAGAGAGAGTCAAAGGATATACAAACTCAGATTCCCCAAGCAGTAAGGCTTTTATGAAGCAAAAGTTAAAAAACAATCAGTGAAGAAATCTAAATACTAATTGTCATGACCTGTATCTAGATGTCCCTCCAAAGCCTCATGTGGTCATAGGTGGCATTTCTAAGAGGTGGCTGGACCTGGAATGTGTGGTGCTAGAATTAAGTGTGTGATACTAAAATGTATGTGATTACTAAATTAGTCCACTGATGGGTGGGCCATAGTTCTCGGTGTGGATCACGGCCCAACATGAGGGTGAGTGCCATCTGCCCTAAGGTGAATAGCCTGGATAGAATGTAAGAGACAGAAAGAGGGCTGCTGCACATGCTTGCTGCTTGCTGCTTTTGCTGCCTCCTGCCTTCCACACCATGAATTATTTCTCCTCTGCAATGCCCCTCTGCCATGCCACCCTGCTTTGCAGCCAGCCAACTAGGAGTTGAAACCTCTACAAACTGTGAGCTACAGTAAATCTTTCTCCTTTACCTTTTGGCATCTGGTATTTTATCTTAGAAATAAGAAAAGTATCTAAGACATCAGTTGAAAAGATGTTCTCTTCCACAATTTCATTAGTTTATTTTTAAACCATTCAATCTGAGGCTATTAATTATCTTTGGAAGTGCCGTCTGTCCTCTTTAGTTATTATTTGAGGTTTTAATAATGTTTATCCACCTGCTATGTCTTTTCCCATCTAGTAGATTCCCCATTTCTTTCTCATTTGTCCTATTTCCCACTTACTCTGAAATTATTTCCCAATTACTCACTTCTAAATAAACAAACTGTTTTTAAACCTAATGAAGGCTCTATTCATGCAATTTTTGGACAATGAAGCAAAGCTATTATGAATTTTCACATTAATTTTTAAGGAAGTACATTGTTACTAAATGAGATTATGGTAACAGACATGAAGAATACTCAACTATCATTTAGTACTGCCTAGAAACCACACCAAACTTCAATGTTATTACAATAGGGAGAATTACCTTCGTACCTATGTATCAGCTGTGGTTAGGGTGGGTTCACTGAGCTTGGCTCTAGGTTGCAAAATTATCGAGGTATGTCCCATGAGTGCCTGCCCAAGGAACATTCCTCCTGTGATGGACTTCAGGAAGGTCATGCAGTGAACCCAAGGGCACAATCACATCTCAAGCGTTTGCTCATGTCATACCCACTAGCATCCCATTGGCCAGAGTAAGTCACATGATCAAGTCCAAAGTCAAGAAACTGAGCCAAGACTGCTGAGAAGGAGGTTGTGATAGATATTTCATAGTACTGGGGAGACTAATATTGAGATTTACCACAATATCCTAGAAATACCCATTTCTGGGACTTAGGGGGATAGGTTGTTAGTATTTGAATTTTTGAATTTTTAAAATTTTTCTCTCGGGGCTGGGGATTTAGCTCAGGGGCAAAAGCGCCTGCCTGGCAGGCGCAAGGTCGTGAGTTCGGTTCCTGGTACCGGAGAAAAACAAAAAACAAAAAACAAAACAAAACAACAAAAAAATTTTTTTTCTCTCTACTTATTTTCTATCCTCCCTCTTATTTTTCTACCAAGGTAAAGAAAGATCTCAAATATCAGAGGTAATAGAGAATGCTGAGTAGTTCAGGCTCTGAGGTCAGACTCACTGAGTTTTAACCCTTGTTCTACTATTTCCTAGATTTATAACCTCAAGCAACTTTTTCTATGTCTTGGTCTCATCTCTAAAGTAAGGTTTATAATGCTAACTACCTCACATAAGTTATAAAGATTAGATGAAATTTAAAGCTCTTACAGCATGGCTAGTGGGGCTGGGGATATAGCTCAGCAGCACAAGCACCTGCCTGGCAGGTGCAAGGTCCCGAGTTAGACTGTCAGTACTAAAAACAGCACTGCTAGCAAAAGCAAGCAGTCAATAGTTAGCTACTTCATGGAGGGATTATAAACAGACTTAGATCAGAGTTAAATGTTTTTATCTTGTTTCACTGTATCCTTGAACCTCTTGTTTTTCCTAGTGAATATTCACTTTCTTTCTTCCTACATATATACCTTGATGAGACTAGCCAGAAAAAAACAAAGAAAACCCACTGAGAAAGGAACCTGGGTTCTTATGTAGCTGTAGCTCTTTTCCTGAGATGTACACAGGAGTTCTTTGCTGACATGGTCTTTCTCTTAATAGTTGGGATCCTGTGAAAAATATTTTCTGTGTACAATAACAACCGTAGTAATTTGAATGCTTACATTGAGCCAAGAACTGTAAGCAGTTTACATGTTTTATCTTACTGAACCCTCCTAAAGACCCTAGGAGGTGAATAACATTAGTGGCCCTTTTAGGAATGAAGACAATTAAAGGTTAATTAATCAGTCCCAGGACTCAAAGTGAGCAAGCCAAGTTTGCATTGAAATACATCTGAGAGTCTCTTTGAAATAGTAACTTTCACTCTTCAAAATGGAATATAGCTTCTAATTACGTTTTCTGAACATAAGCACAAAATAGGTAGAATGTTGTAGTGTTTCATGTAATCCAAGTATAAGAAGGAAAAAAAAAATCACTTTGACAGTCCAAGAATTTAATTTTATCCTTATTTACCAGGGAAAATCAGGATTAAAGTTTTCTTTCAGGTACTAGAACTTCCCCAAAGGGAACCAAATCAAGGGGTCCAATTGTTTCGCAGCTGAGTTCCTCTGAGCACGGTGGTTTCCCCAGGTCAGAATAAGTGGTTTGCAAACCCCTAATGGAGTCCAAATCCCACATTTTGTACAGAACAGAGAGACCCAGGAATGTGAAAGAACCTGTCTGGTATCACATTGCTAGGAGAAGATCTGGTGTTAATATTTAGATATCATAATTAAAGACCAGGACTCTTTCAATCACAGTGCAATTCATGAGTTTTAAAAGATTACAAGGGAAGAAAACCATATTCATTTATTAAATAATTAGTGCTGGGCACTTTCTAAATTGTCTCAGCTGAGGGTTTCTTCCAATCCTCACTCATGTCCCAACGTATTGCTAAGATTATGTCACTACACCCAGGGCCATCGTGAGTACAAAACAGGTACCCACAACACTTCTGGGGCATGACAGGGAGGACACAAAACACATACAAATTTATTTATTTATTTATTTATTTATTTTTATTATTATTTTTTTTTGTTTTGTTTTTCTCCGGTACCCGGAACCGAAGTCATGACCTTGCGCTTGCCAGGCAGGCGCTTTTGCCGCTGAGCTAAATCCCCAGCCCAACACGTACAAATTTAGCGGCTCCCTCTGTTTTGCAGCACGGTGGTCTGAATCACATTCCGCCCAAATACAAAAACTCGAATCACAGAAAATGAATGTTCTCATACCCTCTCCATTGATTTTATGATGCTTTTACTGTATTTTTAAAAAGGGAGCCTTTTTCCCTGGAGCATTTTTTCAGATTGATTTGCAAACTGTAATAAGCCTCCATAAAGAAATCTGAAAATATCTTGCTACAAAAATTCAGGATATTAGCTTCGCTTCGGTTTTCTTCTTTAGTTGGAGAGCAGGTGCGAGATCTGAGAGTCTGTTACAGGTAATGGCAACTTCGTATTAGTTTTCCTTAGGTATGTATAACATTCATCTCAGTTTCAAAAGACCTCAAAATCTTGTTACTTGCAGGTTTATTCTTTGCATTTTATCTATTTGTAGGGCCTGCCAGCTATATTAAGTGATATTGTAGTCTGTACATGAAATAGAAAGCTATCAGCTTAAAATAGACTATAGTATTGCACTTTTATTAAAAGATGCAAGTGTATTTTCTTCTAGAGGCCGTGACTTACAATAACGACTGTTATCAATATGCAATTACTTCTGTTACCTTGGAATGTGTTGACATTCATTTATTTAAAGATACTGTAACACATTTGTATTCATTGAGATAATCTATGGATGTGATTAAATATGGATGCCCATCTTATACTAAGCAACAAAATGAAAAAAAATTGCATTCAGAGCTTTTGCAGTGCTAAAAATAGATCATATCAAATTGAGAAAATTGCATTATGGCTTATTTCAAACACAATTGCAAGTTATTATAAGGAAACAAAATCACAACTTGGATAACTGCTATGCCAGAGCTTTCGTTCTACCCAATAATGAGACATTAGAACTAGCCTAACAGGGCAAGTGCTTCCATCAGAGAGCATCACTGACTATTCACTAGTGATTACTCATTTATCTCCATTACAGTAGATGGGTACAAAGAGCGGGTCAGGCAACAGCTAAGACATATCACTGAAGTGATCATAATTGGACACGATGCCATGGAACAAACCATATTAATATTAACTAAAGAATATATTTGGTGGAATATTAGAAACACAGCCTAAAGATTAACTTTATGTCAGAATTTTCTTCTTTTAAATGTTCTAATTCATAGAGCTGCTCACTGTTAGGTAATCAATCATTAATTAATTTTCAGAGATTCCTATCTATGAGCAAAAAAGAAGTGGGTATTAAAAGTGTATGGAAATGCAAAAAAAGTCATTTTAATGCAGTTACAACCTTTTTATGCTTTACCAAAAATTATTTTGAGAATATCACCAGAAATCTATTATCATCCATCAAAAATAAGAATTTTCTTATAAGTGGCTCTAATTAATGTCCCTCTTGGAACTTGAGAACAAACCTACTTTTATTCCATGCCACCCCAAATGTTTTCTCTCACCATTATTGGTCTTTACCTTGAGTGCATTAGGGCTCTTTTGTTCCAAAGTTAATGCCAGCTCTTCTAGGTAGGATTTTCTGTAGTAGAAATGATTAAGTAGCATCAGTAGGTCAAAAAAGTCATTTTCAGATAAACGACAAAGTTGCTGGAGAGATGAAAAATTACATTTCATCTGCATTAAATAGTTAAAAAGTATTCCATATGTGACAGACTTTCTTCCATGTTGCTGTTACTCTAGGATAATAATGAAAAGGAAAAATTTACATATTAACATGTAAGTTCATTTTACTTTCATCATCAGAAAACTTACAGGCTCTAAAATGTGCAAAACATTGTCTAATCTAAAACCCATTCATTCAATAAAAGTATGCCCTGATAAGTTTAACTAATATCTAATTCTTATGATTCTTCTTTCCATAGCATTTTGATTAGAAAACCACTATTACTTGGTGAGAGGTACAGAAGTAAAAGTCAGGGCTTATATATGATAACTCATTTCATTCTTCCGCGTTTTTAGTTATGGAGCTTTGATTCAAAGGATCCACCTGAAGCCCCCAGCCTTCAGCCTGCACTTAGGTCAGGGTAGGGGGGAGAGAGTAGAGGTCCAGGCAGCCTCCTGTGCTGAGCCGCTAAGTCATGGGAGCAGGAATTGGCAGCTTACGCCTCCATTCCATCTTCCTTCTAGCTGCAGATGTGAAATCTGCACTTCCCACATCCTCCAACCATGCTCACAGTATAAAGTAGGATGTGTGAGTGGGAAGATGACAGTGACACAGGAGTCCTCTGCCTTCCTCTTCTCTTTCTGGCCAGGAAACAAAGTTCCGGTCTTAAGAATCCCTTCTGCATCCTAGGGGTTTGGAGGTAGCAGAGACACCTACTACTGATTCTGCCTTTCTCTTCTCAGGTCACAGCTACAGGGTGTGTCTTGGCATCATAGAACTGGTGGAGGTCAAGGAGGTAGTAGCTTCATTTTCCTGGGGAGGGAGTCATTTCGGAAATCTACTGTCCACTTTTAGTTGGCATCTGCTCTCCTGTATGAACTCCCATTTTCCTTAAAACACCATTTCATTTCTTCACTGAGTCCTCATCGATATACACAGCCTGTCCTTCCAAGCAAGGAGAGAAGTCATTTCAGAGAAGACTTCACTAGCGGCAAATTCGTTCTTTTCAAATACAAAAATACTTCACAGTTATATCTACCTTCCTATTATTTATAAAACATAGGTATATTTCATTTACTTCACTACATATTTATAAACCATATATAGATGTAGAAATCTATTTAAAATATACTATACACATTATAAATTTTATATATATATATCTTCTACATTAGTAGGAGATTATGCAGAGAAAGCTTTTCTTGATCTTTTCAACAAACAAAGGAAATAGCAAAGAATTTGCACAGTAAAAAGCAAGACATTGTAAGTATCTAGTAAAAAAAAAAACCTCTAAGTTATTACTACAGTACTATTTCAGCCTGTTTTAATCTTTGCGTCTTTCTGAGATTTCTTTGGAATCATTCCTAATTCTGAAGGACGCTTTTTGAAAAGCACAACTTTTATCCAGAATATGAAAATTATGTTTAGTGCAAGCAGCAAAATTTCTTGACTCTTTTCTTTTGTGTATTTTGGCAGTGTGTATTTTAAAAGAGAAAATGCTAGACTATTAAAGTGTAAATTTACAAATAAATGTCAATGTAAATAAAATTCAATATGCTATAAGGGTAATTGGCACACTTACATAAGTATAAAATATAAAAAATTTAGGGCTACATTTGTGTTATTTCAATGGATGCTTTTCCTCATGTAAGAAAAGATGTGCTCATGAATAATTTGTATCCACATTATATTACCATGGCTTTGTTTGCAACCCAGCCAGTTTAATAAAAACTAGACAATAGAAAACAAAACCAAAAATGTTTTGTAGGAAGAACAGTGGCTGTTCTAAAAAGTCTTATCTCTTCTCGGACCCATCTATGGCTTCAGCTGTCCTTTTATTGCTCTATAATTACTTTGATCCACTGAGTTTTATGAAATTACACATTTTTAAACAGGCATGTCATATTCCTTTCAGTTTCATTTCAGCTTACACTGCTAGAATGAAGTCTCCTCTTTTGTCGGGTAGCATTTGCTATGGAACATGCTCAGATTCAACCCAGGAAAGTTAATTGCCAGCCAGCACGGCTGCACTTGAACTTTATCAGTGAAAGAGTCCCGACTAGGTGTCTGGATACCCTGGTCAAGTTTCTATTCTGAATGACCTTGTACGAGCAGTCAGTTCTCAAGTTCTGTATTTCCTCACCTAAAAAACAAAGACCTTGGCTTCAAGTATATAGGACTGCTTCCAGCAACAGAGTCTATTATTCCAGGGCATATTTTGCAAATGTCAGATATAATCTATGAAGTGTAGTCACGCATGCCACGAAGGGGAAAGTAGCTTTTGCAACAAGTACAAGTATCACCCAAATGGGTCAACATTTACAGAAGAAAAGAACCACTGTAACTGATGCCACAAGAGATAATAAATCCCCAGCCTTAGGGAGGGCAAATCAAGTGAATATTTCAAAGTATTAAGTGCATAAAGCAAGGATCCAAAAGACAGATTCTTAAGCACAGGTTACAAGAGGTGAAATGGCATCAAAACTATGAAAGTCAGAGGGAGCTAGTGACAAAGGTTTCCTAGAGGCGACTGTGCTCCAAGGAATCATCAGGAGTAAAGCTTGTGTTCTGAAAGGGAGGTGAGGGCTGAGAGCCGAGGTAGAAGGTGTGAAGGCACAGAAGCATACACAGATATTTAAAATGCAGGAGCAACTGTCAGAGTCAAATGTACCTAGTTTCCACCCTACTGAAAAGATACCTTTCCTCCGTGTGAGGAAACTAGAACTTCAGCTCCTCAGGTTCATTTGCACCAGGACCATCTTGGCCAGAGGGATGATCTCTCTGCAGTATTCTAGCTCTTCTCCGATTCCTGGGATCCCTTCAGTCCTGTGTTTCTACCCTGTGATCTGCCTGTCTGGGTAGTCAGATCCAAGGGTAGTTCTGATCCAAGGGTTCCCAAATGCTTCTACAGAGCTCATCAGAGAGTGGCAAATAGACTGTATATTGCTCTGCCTCAAGTACTGTTTACTTAGTTCATATGTGACTTCCCATAATGTCATTAGCATGAAGTTGAGATGACCAAATGCCTGCTCATGTCAAAAAGTCACTCTTAATGAACCCTCTGCGTTTACAGGAATTCCCATAGCTGCTCTTGACATACCCCCCTTTTGTGGTAGCAAGAATGTAAACCTTCTAACGTTCTAGCAAGATTCTTTATCTGTCTTAACCCCTTTGAGTCATGGAATTAATCCATTCTAATTCGATTCACCACACCTGATATTTTACTCCTCTAATAAAACATACTTTTTACAGTACTGGGGATCAGACCTAAGGCTTTGTGCATGGTAAGCAAGTGCTCTACCACTGAGCTACATCCCTATCCCCACTACTCTTTTGATAGGACTATCCAATAAGGAGATTTGTTCACCATGGAAGACTGAAGAGGAGCAGCAGACATTGTTGTGCATGAATTTGTTTTCGTTACAGATTGATAACAAATCTATGACAAAATCTACATTTCAAGAAACATTTAGTAGCTATCAGTGTTATGGGTGGGTGTTGATAAATCAAGTGTGAAGCCAGTTGGTGGCTATTCTTGGCTTCTACACATAAAATAAAGAGATCCACTGAGGCTGGACTGATGAGATAAAAATAACAAGAAAATGTAAATCCATAGTATATATGTCAATAAATGTTAAAACTACTAATAATGCATTCGACTGCTGAGGAATACTAAGAAGATGTAGAGTTATAATACCAGAGGACTAAAGATGCTCACTCTTACAAGCCAAATGGAGAAACAGCTAAGGATATCAGTGGAAGGAAGGAAGGAAGGAATGCAACATCTGCCCATTCTTTCTAAAATTTTCTGCAAACTGACTAAGTGCAAGGTCTTTCACTAGACCCTAAGAATAGCATAGTTGCTAAGGCAACCCTTCATATAGCTTGCAAACTACCAGCATATGATTTCTTTTTCCGTACGATTGTTAAGTAATCAGTTCTTGTTTAAAAGTACTACATTAGGAAAGTTCAGCTCTTACAGGACAGGGATCTAATCTAGTCTGATATCAAAGACCTAGAAAGTATATATGAAAAAAATTTACTAGGAAGAGCAATGCATTCAAATGAAAGTTATTTTCAGTGAAATGTGAGGTGTTTGTGAGAAACAGAATTATTGTTGAGTGATTTTGCACCAGACTCTTCATGTATACCATCCATTCAGCTAGTATAAGAGCGTTCCCAGTCCATAAATCCAGAAACTGCACTTCGAACACATGATATAGAACATGGCAGCAGGGCAGGTAAGTCCCAAAGTTGCAATTTTCCCTGAGCCTGACAGCCACAAATGCCCTGCTCCTAGCACATTAGGCAAAGGGTTTCCTTTTATTCTGAAAGAATCTACCTCCATCGACACTCCCTTTAACACAAGCTCCACTCTGAGTAAATCCAATTCTTCCTCTTTTTGACAGCTTTTAAAATATTTAAAGGCGCAATTACATTTGCCAACCTAACCTTCAGTCTTACACCACATCGTAAGAATATATATGTTTGCATGTGCAAACATAATCACAAGCACGGCGAGCTCACGCATCTCCTTTGCCTTATTTGTTCCTGTTGGTGAGGCACTAAGTCATATCACGTTGAGATAGGACCTGACTCCAAGTAGGAAACTATGTATTTGTCTCAGAGCTCTGCCCCATCCCCTTGTACAGTCCCCAGTCTCTTTCAATCTCCTCCAACCTACATTTTATCTCCTTCACTTCCCTTACTGTTATGCGCTAGAGCCTTCTGTCATTGGTTATTGATGAGCATTTGTCACAACCTTCACTGCCAGTTCCTTATATCCTTTCGCCCCCATCTTTCACCTCTGTTACCTGACATGTGTAATTCTCTCCCTTGCCTCAACAAGCTTCTCAACTGCCATTGCTTACTCATTAGCTCCCTCAAGGTTCTGCCCCTTTCTTGAGTTAAACTCCTATAAGCTAGGCTGAACTTTCTGTGCCAGAACTATTACATTTATTTCAGTCTATTTACATCCAGGTTCTAATTATAATCTACGAGTAAAATGTGGAGTGAACTTTGAGATAGAAAACATCGGGTGAGTCTGTACTGGAGAAAACCTCTGTTTTAAAGCTTGGCACTCATACATGAACAATCAGACCACTTTCTCCATTTTATTTAAAAAAATATAGATCATACACATTATTGTCCTATGCTTATGAGAAGTAATGATCATTGGTTTGAAACAATAAACCACATAAAATGACAATCTTTGGGGAATATTTAAAATCCTGTCAAATGCCTGTAGAACAAATGGGTGTATGATTTCTAAACATTGATTTTAGAGTCACTTTCATCTTGTAAAGTCAGGGACTTATTCGGTCCCGTTGCATATTGAATCCCATTAACGTTAATATAAAACATAATGAACCTCATGATCTGGAAGGAAGGAATGAAAAGTTAAAATGGGGGAAGCCTAAATTTCTGTTGCCTCTAAATGAACAAATTCTACTAGATGATTCATTACACCAGAAGCAGCCCATTTACGTTACACTGAATATCACCAGTAGCATTTTTTCATATCAAAGTCACTATTAACCAGTGTTAAACATACACCTTGACCATTGTGGGGAGCCAAGGCTGATTTTATGAGTGTTTTCTCACATTTGACACACATGCTTGTTCCACTTCCGAGAAGACAAAGTGCTGGCTTTAGGAAATTCACAAGATACAAGTGGTTCTACTGCTGTGAAATAATTTCCTTATTCTTCTTATTTTTTTATTTTTATTTTTGGTCTTTTTTTAGACAGTTTCTCACTCTGCAGTGCAGGCTGGCCTTGAATTCACTTTGTAGCCCAGGGTGGCCTCGAACTCATAGTGATCCTTTGCCTCAGCTTCTCAAGTGCTGGGATTACATGCGTGCACCACCTCTCCCGGCTGTGACTATAGTTTTCAATAAAAGACCAGACACACAAAGCACATGGGCACTTCACAGACAACTGAATCCATTTCCTCTAAATTGACACTTGGCTTTCTTTTTCTACTTTGTATTTTCTCTCTTTTGAGTGGTAAAACAAGTAAGCCTGAGACTCCCATCCTTGGCAGAACACGATGAGTACAGGAGAACCACTCGTCCCTATATTAGAGTTCCTGACTTGTCACATGAAGAGTTGCTTTGCTTTCAGAAGTATCAAAGAGAGAGCACTTCAGACGTTCCTACTCCACTCACTCCCCCCTCAAAATAGAACTAATAAAAGCAGCACTGGCTCCCTGTAACTGTTAGGGTGCACACTCAGCACTGATTAATCATGACTTTGATATGAAAAATGATGTTTGTTTTAAAATCTCTGACTTTTGCATCACTACTCCTGCTCTATGATCAAATGTATACCAATAAATTAGATATAATGGACAAATTCATAGAAAGACACAAACCACCAAATTTGACTCAAGAAAAAGTAAGGATTTTAATAGGCTAATAAGAATAAATAGATTGTATTCAAGATTTTAAAACTATCCACAAAGAGAAGCCCAGTCCCAAATAGCTTCCTTGATAAACGCTACTAAACATTTAAAAGAAAATTAATACTAGTTTTTCATAAAATTTTCCAAAACATTGAAGAAGAGGAAACACTTTGAAACTCATCTTATGAGGTCAATATTACTTGTTACTAAGACCAGACAAAACATTACAAGAAAATCACAGACCAATATCTCTTATGAGCATACCTTTGAAAATCTTTACCAAAATTCTAGCAAACCAAATTCAACATAAAAAATTTATACGTAAAGATTAAGATTTATTCTAGGAATTTGGGTAGATTTAATATCCAAAAAATAATTAATGTAATACATTATACTTATAGAACAGAGAACATAATTCACGTGACAGCTTTTATTGACTAAGAAAAAAACATTTGGAAACAATTCAACACTTTTATGATAAAACTTTGATAATAAGAAAAGAACTTAACCTGGTAAAAGGTATCTATTCAATCCCTACCAAAGTCACAAAAGTTTTTTTTGCAGAAATTGGCAAGCTGACCCTAGAAACAATACTGAGATGTATGGGACCCAAAAGAAACAAATAATCTTGAAGAACAGAGTTGGAAGATGTATATGTTCCAATTTTAAAACTTACTACACAGCACAGGAAGCTGGCCAGTGTGCTACTGGTTTAAAAATACATGGAGACCAACAGAACAGAATTCAAAGTCCAGAAATAAATCCTTATATTTACAGTCAATTGATTTTTCCCTGTATGTGTCCAAACAATTCAATGAGAAGGAGTACTGTTTTCAACAAATGATGCTGAAAAAATAGCCACATTAATAATAATAACAATGATAACGATAATAATAATAATAATAATAATAAAGTTGGACTCTTTATATCTTAATCCCTTCAAGCTGCTACAACAAAATACAAAAATGTGGGTAGTTTATAAACAAGAGCAATTAATTTCTTACAGTTCTGGAAGCAGGAAGCTGAAGAGTAGGGTTGTCTTGGTTACTTTTCTCTCATTGCTGAGACAAAATACCCAACACCCAAAATGAAGGAAGGAAAGGTTTATTTAGCTTACAGTATGTGGAGGTTTCAGTCCATACTTGGCTGGCTCTGAGGCACAAGGCAGCAAAGCAACAAGAGCACAGGGGAGAATGGCAGCCAAACAGCAAAGCAGCCAGAGCAAAAGGGCAGAATGGCAGCAAGCAGCTTCTTTCCCTGCCTTACTTTGTAAACAGGCTACCCCCACCTAAGGGGTGTGTAGCTTCCACATAATTTCCATGCCCTCCTCTTCCACAGGCTCAGGATGTATACAAAGTAAGCACCCTGGCTTCCTGCTGAGTCACTTAGCCAAACCTCTAGACTCCCCAAGTTGACACAATGTATCAACCATAGCAAGGGTTCTAGCCAAGTTTGGTTCTGCTGAGAGCCTTTGGGGCTTTGCAGATTGTCAACGTTTTGCTATGCCCTCACACAGTGGAAGTGCCAGGTATTCCCCTGGTGCTCCTTCATGAAAGTACTCATCTCATTCATGAGGGATCTGCCTTCAAGACCTAGTCTCATCCCAAAGGCTCTACCTCCTCCACATACCATGACCTTGGAGAATAGGATTTTAACACAGTATTAATTTTAGTAGATTATAAACATCTTTGTATGGAGCAAAGACCTAATTATAGGGGCTAAAACTATGAAATTCCTAAAGAAAATGCAGATAGAAATCTTTATAGCCTTGGGATAATTAATAGATTTTTTAAAATGTGATATTCATACCTAAAATGACTAAAGAAAAAAATTGATATATTGGACTTCATCAAAATTAAATATATTCATGCTTCAAAACACCTTTCAAGATAGTAAAAAGACAACCCACAGAATGGGACAAAATGCTTACAAATCACATCTCTAATACGAAACTCCTGTTCTGGTGTGTCTGAATGATTGATATGTAAGGTATAAATGGAGGAAAACCCACCATTGGTTGGATGGTATCAACCAATAGGATTGTAGCCTGTATGGAATAAAAAAGGAAAGAAGGAAGTCTTCCATTTTTCTTCAGAGGAGCTCTGGTCTTTGCTATTACCTTTTGACATTTGTCTCCAGTTCCTTCAGGTTTGTAGCACAAACACTTCAGTCTTCCAGTGCAGACCTTTCTGCTTTTGAAAACCATCTTTCACCAGACTCTGAAATGAGCTTCAGGCACTTTCACAGCATTACATACTTTCAGGGGCATACTGCCTGGTCTTTCAGGCCTTCTTCTAAAGTCTGGGTAGAACTTCCCTCACCCCACAACTCTTCCATTCTACATGCCTATAAAACCACCACCATGTGAATGATTCCAAGATCTTCCACAAGTTCACACAGTAGCCAGAACCCCTTGAATCATGGTTGCAGAAGCCTCTGAATGATTGCGCACTATAACCCAAATCTGGGGAACCAATTATCTAGGCATTACCTCTTGACCCAGGGGCCCCAGGGCTCTCTTCTGGAAGCAATGTCTTACAGTCTTGCAAACTTGAGTCTTCAAAGGGTGGATCTTGTTAATTCAAATCTTTTTCCTATTTTACTAATCCAAAGTACTTGACTTTATTTTAATTCTAATCTTTTCCTCAACCAAGCTCTTCCCTGGTCCATCTTTGTAGGAACTTTCTTTCTGATAAAACTGAAAAACTTTTAAAATTAGCTTTTTCCTCTTGACTTGCCTTATAAACCTGCCAAAAGCCCTGAACATTATCCATACCACAACCTCAGTGTTGAACCACCCTGAAATTTCCACTACCAGATTAATTATTCAACTACTCTTAATCAAAGGCTCTCACACAGTCTCAGGACATAACCAAAATGTCATAAAATCTTCTGTCAGAGAATTGTACACATGGCCTAGAGTCCAGTTGCCAGTGGAGTCCTTCTTCCCAACTGAAACCTCCTGAGCTTGTTCTTTACTGGCTGTGTTACTATCAGCATTGTGGTCATCTGACCCCTGACTAGAATCTCCCACAAAACTCAGCTTACAACATTTTTAGGGCTGCTTCTCTAGGTAGAATCTCCAAACCTTTCCAAGCTCCTCCAGTGAATCACTTCCAAAAGCTTCTGATCCACATAGGTGGTCACAACAATGACTCCACTTTTCTGATACCAAAATCTTAATCACTTTCTCTTTGCTGAAGCACAATACCTCACACCCACAACTTAAAGGAGTAGAGGTTTATTTGGGTGCACACCTTGTGGAGGTTTCAGCTTTTAATTGGTTGGCTCCAAGGCAGAATGGCATGGCTGACAAGAATGCTCATGGCATGGGGGGAGAGGAAGGAGAGAATGACAGAAGCAGGTTGAGAGGGAGATAAAACCCACCAGGTCATTCCCTCATTGGCCCTCCTCTTCTGATCAGACCCTACCTTCTAGCAACAAGAGAGGTATAAGCCCCATAATCTAGTCAATCACCTTCCAAATGCCCTGCCTATAATTACATGAGGCTCTTGAGGGACACAGAGATATAATCCATAACAGTTATTCTAAGCAAAAGAAACCAATCACAGAAGACCATGTCATATATTTTGATTCTGTTTATATGGAATGTCTAGTATAGGCAAATCTCTAGAGACAGAAATTCAGTTAGTTGCTGCTTGGGATGAAATAGAGGAAAAAATGGGTGTAAGCCTGCTAAGACTATAGAATTTGGGGGGGGTAATAGAAACATGATAAAATTGATGGTGGTGAGATCTGCATAACTGGTGACAATTTTTGCATATAAAAGTTGTCAAATTACACTTTACATAGGTAAATTTTATGCACTGTGTATTATATCTCAACAAAATGGTTTTCCAAAAATATAGAGAAACATCACCACAATCTCTGCTCTTAGGAAATATTCTGCCCTCATTTTCCCTCAAGATTGAGTAAGATGCCATAGGAAGACACAAGAAGTGCACATAACCTTCACTTGGGGATAGGATCTTAGAATTTTCTCGAGAAAATAACAAGTTAGCTAATATGAGTAGAATAAGCAGAAGTTATTGACTAAAGAGAATAAGTAAAGAAAGGAGAATATTTCAAATGAAGGAATTTATATTGCTCAGGGATAAAGCAAAAGCAAGTGTGAAAATTTGAGAGATTAAAATAAATTCTCATAAAAGAGCTTAATATTAGGTAGGGTATGTCTGTCGTGTGTGCCAGGTAAGGCTGGAAAAACTATCATGAACAATCATGCAGATCATAGTAAAAATAAAAATGTGTATTATATCCCAGGAAAAATAGAGAGCTACTGAAGAGTTTTAAAAAGAAGGGAGACAGACATTGATAAGATATGGTTTTATATATGTACCACATTTGGATTTTTTTTACTTACCTAGTAGTTCTTGCATTCCTGTGCATATCCCTAAAAAAAAAAATAAAAGTAGCTCTACAAACATGTAAAAGTTAGAACATGTAACTTTTCCAATTGACAAATTGGAGAAATAATTTTTTTCTTCTTGCAATTATCTCTAAAAGTAAAGCCAAAAGACAATTGCTAAATAGCAACAAGAGCAAAATTAGAACACCTTTGCCAGACTGCAAGAATATTTGCAATTCTCTGTCAGATAAAAATTAATTTTCCTAAACTATAAACACCATATAAATCAATGAAAAAGAACGACTTTCTGTAAGAAAACAAACTCTAATAACAGAAAGCTCAAAGGAGTACAAACCACACAACAACTTGCTCAATTTCACCCTTTGTAGATAGTAGATAAAAGTAACTTATATATGTGTGTGTGTATGTGTGTGTGCATATATATATATTTATATATATATAAAATTTGACTAGCAAAACCCAGACATTAAAAACACTCTACACTGGCAAAGATATGAGTAAAAGGTATTCTTGGGCATTGCTGGTGAAAGTGAAAACTGGTACAAGTTCCACAGAAGGCAATTTAGCAAAAGTTATCAAATCAAATGCATTTTGATGTGGCAATTCAATTTCAGAATATTTATCCTATGAGCAACTCGCAGACATGCCAAAGACCTACTTATGAGACAGATTTTTAATTTAAAGTTATTTTTAATATGTAGAAACATAAAAATTGTACATATTTATGGGGCTCCATATGATATTTTGATACCTGTGTACACTGTCTAATGCTTAAATCAAGATAAGCATATCTATTTCCTCAAATACTCATCATTTCCTTATGGGGAAATATTCAAACTCCCTTCTTCTAGATTTTTAAAATTGTAGTACATTATCATCTATAGTCATCGTACTATTCAATAGCACAGCAGAATCTGTTGCTCATAAAATTGTAACAACATGCATGTATCACACGCTCACATCCCTACCTCTTCCCCTTCCCCTCACCCTCTGGTGACCTCTGCTCTACTCTTAACTCTATGATACCAGCTTTTTTGTAACCTATGTATGAGTCAGTTCATGTGGTACTTATCTCTCCATGTTTGGATTGTCACTTAACATAACAGTCTCCAGTTTCATCCAGGTTGTCACAAATGACAAAATTTCAATCTTTTGTAGCCGAACACTGTTCCATGGTGTGCATATATATTTTTGTTATCAGTTCACCAGCTGATGGACACTTGAGTTGTTTCTACTTCATGGTGAGTGTGCATAGTGCTGCCATGATCCTGGAAAGAAATATATATATATATGAGCAGAATTTCTGGGTTATGTGGTGGATCCCTTTTTACTATTTTGAGAAACCCTCGTACTGTTTTCCGTAATGGCTATACTAATTTACATTCCCATTAACAGTATGCAAAGATTCCTTTTCTCCACATCCTTGCCAGTATTTATTATGATTTTCCTTTTTAATAATAGTCACTCTTACTGGGATAAAGTGGGGTTTTTTTTAACTACAGTGTGCATTGTTGTTTTATTTGTACTTCCTTGATAATTGCCTATTTTGAAGTGAGTTATTTGGGGGGGTTTTCTATTGTTTTTGAAGACCTTATATATTCTGGCTATCACTCCTTTATGAGATGCATAGTTTGCAAATATTTTTCTTCCATTTTGTAGATTGCCTCTTAACTCTGTTAATTATTTCCTTTACTATGCAGAAGATTTTTATGTAATCACACCTATCTATTTTGATTTTTGTTTCCTATACTTTCTTGTCCAAAAAAAATCTTTGTCTATTCCAGGGTCTGAAAGGATTCTCCTATGTTGTGCTAGTATTGTTGTTTCAGTTTTAAATTCAACTCTTTAATTCATTTTCAGTTGATTTTTATAACTAGTAAGACTAGTCTCATTCTCCTACACATGCCTATATTGTTTTTAAAAACATTCTGCTTAAATAATCAAAGGGAGTTCTGTAGCATCTGACCACACTGATGAATACAGGAGGCATAGTATTTAATACAAAGAAGATATGTGGGCCACATTTTCCAGTAAACAATCTCCAAAGCAATTAAATTGCTACATTTTTTGTGTAATACACAATCTGGGATTAGGAAAGAGTCTTGGGAAGGTTTTTTTTGTTTTTTCTTTTGTTTTTTTTTTTTAAATCCAAGTGAAAAGGAAAGAAGACATCTGCAAAACAAACTATAATAGGAAGTTGTTTCCCCACTCCAAAAATGTCATGATAGATAGCTGTACCCTTTACTAGATTGAAGAAAGAGGAATAAAAATAGTAGTAATAATAAATCCTACATGCTTTACATATGATATAATATTTAAACCATAAAACATCCCACATAAAGTCTTAATTTTATATATGATGAAACAAAAATAAGAAAGCTTTACTTTACAGTAACTACTAGCTTTGAACCTGGCCAGTCAAGTTCTTTTCTTTTTTTTATTTTAAAAGAAAAAATAAATAAACATTAAAAACAATGGTAAAAAATTTCAAAACATGGTTGTAGGAGAGTAACATGGTTAGTACATTATGTATTGTTATCTTCAAAGTAGTTGCTCAAATTACATGACAGAGGCATGAAAAACTGCTCAAACAAAACAGGCATAAATATTTCTCTGTTACCGTAGCTATACTGCTAATTGCTATTAGTTCATTGAATTCTTTTCTTAATCAGTACATTGCATAACGTCTCTTAGTTTAAAAAGAAACCCTTAAACACAAAGTCAATCATTTAAAGTCATTTAACTGTCTACCAATTGTAGCTATGTTCATGAATGGAAATTGTATCCTTCTGACCTAAAGGACCACCTAGGGACTAGCAATGATACACAGCTTCTATTAAAGACAAAATGTGTGCCTTGGATGCCCTTTTAGCTTCTTACCATCACCATTAATGTCCTTGCAACACATCCAGAGAGTACGGGAGGCACATTACTACTAATTACCCCACTGTACCAAAGGACTCCCCGTGTACTCTCTACCTTTGCATCCATTAAGTTCAGGTGATTATTTTTGCCTGCATCAGTTAGTGCTGTTTCTTTCATTTGTAAATTCCTTTCTTAAAAACTATGTAAGGTTTAGATGTAGAAGGACTTAAGCTAAGGATGATAAAAGCAAAAAGCAGCCAGTCTATAAGAAGAAAATAATTCATCAAGAGTCTGCCACTCACACTTGTGTGTTTTCCAGTCCACTGGAAAACATCTTTAAAACAGTACCATCTTTAAAATGTATGTCCTAGGAGCCTGTAATAGATACTTTCCAAGGTGGTATGAAAAATGCAGGAATAGCTGGCTAATACATTGCTTATGCTGTCACAAAACCGGCAACCTAGTAGAAAAGATAGAACATGTTCAAAACTAAATATAATTCAAGTAGAAAATACATACCATGAAAAGGTATAAATGTATCATTTTTGACTAAGAATGGAAGCAGATAAAATGTTCCAGAGAAGTGCAAATCAGACGCGCAGAGCTGTACAGTGAGGGCATTCCAGATGGAAGGAGCACGGCACCGATAAACAAAGAGGAATAAAAACCTTTGAGAATGTGCCTAGGACAGGAAAGGCTGGTTTCACCATAAAAGATAGGAAGGATTCAGCGCAAATACAGTTTGATTTGTGAAAACATCCAGTGCCTGACTCTGGAGTCGGAATTTAATCATAGGAGCCACACTGATCTCAACCAGATGCGGATACACTGCATTCTGACTGTGTTCTGGCCCTAGCTGGTGCTCACTCAGCATTGCCAACTGCATCATTACTTATTATGACATATCTTTATACATTAGTAGAATTAGCGAAGTGGGCAAAGGAAATGGTCCATCAGTAAACAGATACGTTTAAATTTCAGTCCTTATATCTTATATTTATTCACCCTGACATGTGGAGTTTTAAGAATTATGTGACATGCATAATGCCTCTCAAAATATTCTCTTGATAGGTAACAAAGTTAAATGAGTCCAAGTGCTCAAAATAAAGAGCTAGATGTCCTCAATGCACACTTACATAAACATAAATCTGGGCTTTTTTTCATTTCTGTGCCCAGCATGAGGCTATTAGAACAGAGTTGTTTTATACATCATTAAATAATAATATTTATCCTGCAGAGTTAAACCATATTAATTGCATTTCTCATTTTTTGTATTGAAAGCAAAATGAAACAATGCAAAAAATGATAATCATTTTAAAGTTGTTGACTGTTCTATCCAAAATTCAATTTTTCTTCCTGAGTTATATTAACAATCTACATCCACTAAACAATAAAGTTTTAGACACTTGTTAGTTTAATCCAATACCTCTTGTAGAATGCATTAGAGGATCCTTAGTTCCCTAAGATTTGGAAGAAGATGTTTTTAATTACTATTTAAATTGTATGAGAAATTAATTTTGAAATTTAGTTTTTCTTTTCTAACGTGTCTTCTACCTGATGACTTTTCTTGAAAGAATTATTTTCCAGATGAAAAGTTACACCCAAAAAAAATGCTAATCATTTCTCACTTAGGAAAATGGAGGACATACATTGTTTGTGCTTTTTGTAATAAAAAATGGTTCTTGGATAAACACTAAGCTCAAAAATTTGTCACGTGATACACAATTTATATGCAGATTTTTCTTATTAAATTATTCAGTATAATTGAAAGATTATGACAGACAATTGTAAATTTTCCTTCTATACCTCTTGCTCTGAATAAATTAAGGTCCAAAAGTAGGATTCAAGTCAAAGTTCAAATGTACCTGTGCAAGAAACTAACTATGCCTTTATAACTAGTTGGGTGGAGCTGGGACACATTTAAAATAGTCATGGTAGCCTCCATCCTTCTGCTCCAAAAGTGAGTGAAACAATTCATGAACCCCAAGGCTGAAGGGCAGACAGAGCTTTCTTCCTATTTAGCCATCTAAACATCTTCCCAAGTCTGGTTCTCCTCTGTGAAATGATAGTGACACTAAAGGTAATTAGTTCTAGCTACAATGCTGTATCATTGGATAAAGCATTTATATGGTAAGCTTGTACATATGCTAGAACAAATAGTACCCATCATGAACCTATGGGTGTAGGTATAATATAATGTGAAATGCAAGAGGCTTGCAGCAAATGCATTCATTTCAGCAAAAATAGCTCCAAGGAAGCCTAACAATGTTTGCCAAGCAGCCTGGCATGGCCTAATTAAAATTACCATGGTCCAGGGTCTGGACCCCAGATTTAGGAGTTTCACAACTCTCATTTACTGACAGCAATAATCAGTGCATCATTACTTCTAAAAAAAAAAGCACCCTTGGTTGAAGATGTCACAGTTTAGTAATTTACTCCACGATCTAAATGGAAATAGGTAAAGAAAACAAAGAAGCTGCTATTGATCATAATGAGCAGAGCGATGCAAATTTGGCAGGACAAATCAAATTTGGTTGTAAAATGAAAACACTTTACAAGCCTGGTAGAGAGGTTGCCGTTGTTTGTGTGCGCAATGTCACTCTCATTAGCAAAGGTTATCTTGCAGCTCCAGTCTGTAGTATCTTATTAACAAAATGGAAAGTGAATATACATACTAAATTAAACATTTCACCTCTTCAGGGCCGTATCTGACAACTGTGTTTATCCATGCATTCACTCAGTTCAACAGTCATTTATTAAGCCTCTGCTGTATGGAAGGCAGCTTCATTTTGGGGAACACACAAAAAGTCAATACTTTCAGAAGCAGTTTAAATTTTTTATTGAATCATAAAAATGTAGATTACCAAGAAGATATACAATAGTGCTGCTATCTCTGGCTGAACTAGAATGCTCTTCATTCAGAACTGGTCTGTGTGCTGTGTTGTACACTCTGTCTCCATGCCCCAGCACCTCCACAGCCAGGGTGGGGGGCTCACCTTCCCAAGCCTCTACAGCTGCATTGTCTCTGTCCCAGAAAGAGACCCCTTCCCCTTTCACCAAAAACTGGTGTTTGCAGCTATTGCAGGAAGGAGGTTTGTTCTGAGGACTATATTAAGGTTCTGAATCAAAGTAAAGCAGCCAAGCCACCATTATCATAAAATAATATGATGAAATGAGTAATTTTATAGAATTTATAAAAATTGCCAGATAGCTGTGTCTTTCTCTTTACCTCTACTTATTTGTTTGCTGCCAATTGTTCAAGAGCAATTTAGAGCCCACTTCTTGCACAAAGAGCCTTCGTGTTCCTCAGCCAAAATCAAGTCATTTTGTAATATTCCTCATCCTGAGAAGGGTTGTGTTAAAGCTTTCTTCTCATAAAAGATACAGTGAAATGGTGTAGGCTTAATGTTAACAATCTCAGATATATTCTATCCAAGCTTAAAGGTAGTCTCTGGAAGAATTAAAAATAAAGTATAATAGAGATTATGAAAGTAAAAGTGATACTACCAGAATTCATAAACTAAGTATACAACAAAATCATAAAGTGAAGCATATCTGTTATAACAGTAAATATAAGTGGCTTAAATTCTCTCTGTATATTTTTCTGTATTTTTAAAATTAATTCTCAGATTAATTTATAAAATGAATGCCAACTGTTATGTTTTGAGTCTAGATGCCCTCTGGAAGCCTTATGCAGTAATGCTGGAATTAAGGGTGTGTGACTACTAAATCAGTACTGATTGGTTTGGTACCACCCTAACCCCAGTGGCTTGCATACAATATAAGGGAAAAAAAGAGGCTTGTCTGCTCTCTTGCTTGCTTACTTGCTTTTGCTGCCTTTTCTCTGTCATGAACTGTTTCTCCTCTGCCACCTGCCTTGGAGGCAGCCAACTATGGACTTAAACACTTTACAAACTGAGCTAAAATAAACCTTTCTCCCTTTAACTGTGGGCATCGGGTATTTTGTCTCAGCAAGAGAAAAGCAACTAAGACACAAACTATGTAACTTACAAAATACACACTGAAAACAAAGCAATACTAAAAGATACTAAGAAGGAAAGATTAATCACAAATTCAATCCTCCTTCCCAGGGACACCAAGGTGGTTTTTTACTTCAGCCAGAACTCTCCATTGTACTGATAGAATTTACTAGCCCCCCCCCAAAAAAATTTTAAGGCTCTTCTTATGTTTCTTATGTACTTATTTCTTAAGAATCTCTCTGGCAGATACATCTGGTCTGAAGGAATTGTTGAATTTTTAATCTATATAGTTTCTAAGACCCCCAGCTTGAAGCAGTCCAAATGCTCATCAACCGGTAAGTGGATAAACAAAATGTAGCAGTCACACAATGGACTATTATTCAGCACCATAAAGGAACAAACTCCTGATGCCTGCTACTATGCGGGGAAACCTTAAAAACATTTTGCTGAGTGCAAGAAGCCAGACACAAAAGACTGCATATGTTGCATGACCCTATTTACATGATATTTCTGCAAAAGGCAAACCTGTAGTGATAGAAATCAGATTATTAGCCACCTCCAGCTGCAAATGAGAACAAGACTGATGGCAAACTGGAAGAGAATCTTTTAGGTTGATGTGACAGCTGTGAAATATCATGATGATGCTTGCATAATAGCACAAACCCACTAAAACTAATGAATTGTACAAAATTGTACTGTATGTAAATTATATCCCCCAAACTGCTAGATTTAATAAGAATAACGCTTACCTGTTTTGAAGTTGCTCTTTGGTTTTACTTTGTCTTTTTGTTTGTATCTATTTGCAATGTGTAATACTGACAGTCATCTTGGGGAATTGCTGAGTATACCCACTGCACCTTAATCATCTTACCTCCTGTCCCCCTCACTGTTCTCTCTTCTTCCATCCCCGGATCTCCTTCTGCTCTCCACAAAGTCCATCCCCCTGTTTCTATCATCTCGCCTCTATTTCACTCTTTAAATTATTCAGATTTTGGGTTTCGTGTGCAACAGAAACTATGCACTATTTAACCTTCTGTGTCTGGTTTATTTCACTTAGCATCTTAAGACCCTTCACTAAGTGAAGCTGTTCGGAATGGTAAATGCAAAACCAAATCAGGATTTTCAGCCACTTAACCGCTACACTCATAAGCCTGGTCTCATACAAGATGGAATATAAGAACAGTCTTAGCTGTAAGTAAATTTGAGAAAGTTGAAGAAAACTTCTGTTCTTTACATGGGGAAAAATGCTTCAGTAATTTTTTAGAAGTACTAAAAATAATTTTTTCAACTCTTTGTGTGTCCCATGGTCACTATTGTTAGAAAATCCTTCATAATTTTACTCCTAATGCTGTACAACATTTAAGGAAATAAATATTCTATGACTCTATTATTAATCATTGATGTCAAATACTGAAACAGTATAATCATGACTCTACATAGCCATTTAAAAACAAATAAAACCTTACCTCTGTCCGATACCATCCTAAAGAGATAAAACCCCTAGCAGTTCATCAAAAAACAGTCTGTCAACATAAGTTAAGAAATCATCACCTTTTCTTCTTTTATGTAAGATATACAAGAACATATTTTATATTTAAAGTTACATACAATGTTAAAATAATTGTTCCGAAGAGTAGCTTTGCTCCTGCAGTTATAGTAATGCTTAGCATAGATACAACACATTCCAGTTTCAAGGTATTTTCATATGTAATCTTGGCTGGTATTGAAGAAAGGCAAAGCACTTTATCTCCAATTTCATGAAGAAATTGAAACTTGAAGATTCTTACGTATCTTTCCCAACTCACAGAGTTGGAGCCAAAGCATACACCTAAGGCTTCTCATTCTCAAATCCTTGCTTCTCCCAACTACGGCATCATGTTTGCCAGTGAAGTGTCATTGTCTTCCATGCTGTGATGTGTAGCCTGACTCGTCAGAAAGATTGGATTTTGAACTTTTACCATTATTTGTTCATTTTAATTAATGGACATTTATTGCCTACAATTAAGATTAATTCTACAAGCTAGAAGCCAATATGTCAAAAAATTAAAACATATCTCTACTCTTTGAGATTTGAAAGTAAGTAGATGAAGAGTCTGATAGGGCTACATCTCCTCTGAGAAAAATTAAGCAAAGACAAATTCCATGCCATCTCTGTTTTCCTTAGCCCATAGCAAAAGACTTCCAAAACTGAAAGAAAACTGCCAGGCCTTTAGACTTTAATATTTGTAATGTAAAATGATTAATCCTCCTAATAACATAAACCCATGGTAAACTTCTGAGATTTTCATATATTGGATGAATGTATGCATAATGAATTAATTATAATCAGAGATGGACAGCCTCACTTTAGCATACCGTTAGCATATTTATCTAAATGGAGAGAAGATAGAATAACTTGAACAGTGACATTATTTTCAAATCATTCCAACCAAATAATTCTAACTCCAAAACCTCTGATCATGTAGAACCCTGCTAAAAGGCTGAATTGTAATCAGCCTAAGATTCATTGTGTTGCAAAGCTGTGGTACCAGTGCATAACAGAATCTGAGTTTCCATTAATTCATTGCTTTCTCAAAGTGCAAACACTCCATATGCTTAATAGCCTCCAAAAAGAATGTTCTCACTTTTTAAGATTGCCCATTTGTGAGTATTTTATTTAAAAACACGCACACATACAAAAGTGACTCTCAAAGCTGTTTTCTGAAAGCTGAACCTATATGCTAAAACAAGAATAGTAACCTGTTAGAAAGTATCAGTTCAATTGTATATTTTAGCAAAAACTCAGCAACATATGCTGTGTTTACAGTGACTTCTGAACTCATTTAATGTGTTATTTCCTTCACAAGTCTGGGTTTGGAGGCAAGATACAAGAAAAATGAGCTTTAGAGAAGCAGAATTAGATGTGTGAGGGAATCTCTACCTACTACAATAAGAATCCCAAAGCAAGAAAATCCTACTGGAAATGAACACCTTTCTGTACACATTAATCCAGGAATAAGAATAGGAGTCCTGGGACAGAAATACTGCCTCACATCCTCAGAGCTGTGCTGTCCAAACCACAGTAACTAGCCACATTTAGCTCTTTAAATTTTTTAATTAAAATGAAATAATATTAAAAATACAATTCCTCAATTAACCCTGTTTCAAGTGCTGAAAATCCACACGTGCTTTGTGCCTACAGTACTGAAAAGCGCAGAGAAATTCCATAGCACTGCTAGTCTACATAAAATAGGACCAAACCACCACAGCCTTGAAGATCCACTACTTCATCTAAAGGTGCAATTTCTGCGACAGAATGGTTGACCTGGAAGGTGGCTCCCAAGAGCAGTAAGGAAATGCTCCTTAACAGGTCCCGGTTAAACACTGTCGGTAATTGATGTGCCTTGTCTCTTTTGTTTACTATAGATATTCGAGTCTTCACTGCTCAAGTTGGGTGCTGCGCTGTGATTCCAACTATTAATCACTAGAATACACAAAGTAATCTTTTTACCTCATGTCTTCGTTACTTTTCTCATTGCTGAGACAAAATACCCAACACCCAAATCTAAAAGAGGAAAGGTTTATTGTAGCTCAACTTGTAGAGATTCAGTTCAGAGTGGGCTAGCTCCAAGACAGGGTGGCGAGGCTGAGGGACATTGCAGAGGAGAAAGAGTTCATGGTAGGCAGAAGGGAGAAAAGCTGCAAAGTAGCAAAGCAGCAGCAAGTGACCAGTGACACTCTTTCTGCCCCTTATCTCCTATCCAAGCTCCCCCCACCCACTTAGGGTGGGTAACTCTCACCTTCAGGTTGGGACAGCCTTAATCCTAGCATCACACCATGAATCAATCCCAGCATCACATACCCTGCATCCACCTCGGAAAGCCCCACCTACGACTGCGTGAGGCTATGGGGAAACATCTAGATATGAGCCATAACACTTCAAGTGTTTGTTTTTTTAAAAAAAAAGTTGGAAGTGACTGAACTTTCACAATAAAGGAGCCTATAATCAGGTATTTACATTATGCAATTATGCATTAATAATAGGATGCAGAGTGCATTGGTAGCAGATTCTAATTCTCCTCTGGAGGAAATTCTGAAACTCTTAAGCAAATGTGATTAAGATAACTGTCCGTGTTTGGGTTTGCTCTGGATTTCTCCACTGGATGTTTCTATGTTCTTCTGTGTAACTTGACAGAAACAGAGATGTCTATGTTTTTGCATAATTCTACTATTTGCATAATTCTTCAGATTTAGCGAACAATTGCACTGTTACCTTTAAATACCTAACATAGTAAAACTCTTGGATGGCAAGTAACTTATTCTACAAGTGCTCTACAAGATGAGCAGATATTTCTAATAAATTTTAGCTGGATAAACAAGCAATGTCTCATAACACAATTAGTACATGATGCCGAATGTCACATGATCACAACTAAGCCAGTGGCTCCTCCCTCACTCTCTCTCTCTCTCTCTCTCTGTGGGTTTGTGGGTGATCATATCCCAAGAGCAAGAGGGTATGAGGAAATCTCACCTGTTAAGGAAGAGAACAAAAGGCAAAGCAATCTCTTACTTTAAATGAGATGTGTAAAATGTAGAAAACAGTACAAAATTTTGTAGAAAAGCAACACCCAAATAAGCCTGTAGAAGTGCAAGCAAGGAATCTATTCAACAGCAGTGCAATGCCACATTTCCTCACAATCCTCAAAACGAGGCAAAACCAAGTGTCACTGAATAGGCCCCTTGTTAAAGTTGTACAAATAGACTCCATTGAGCCAATAGACAACAATGACTCCACTGGTGACAGTGAAAGTCATCCTACACAATAACCCTCATCTCTTTTGAATCCCTACACCAGCAATGAAGCTTTTCAAAGGTAAGTATAGATAAATTTGTTTATTGTTCTCTATATTTTGTATATTCTTTATTATTTTATATTATATTACAGTACTGTAATTTTTATGAATATTTTTGGGTTCTGGAACAAATGATCTGAGCTTCCATTTTATGGGAAATTTGCTTTGATATAAAAATGCTCTAGATAATCAGCATGTTTCTGGAACAAATTATACTCAGAAACCAAGGTTTTACTGTATGTTTCAACAGTTACTCGTGGAAATATTCCCTGAAAACTCTCTCATTCCTTTCATATGTTTTGATCAGAGTTCTCTTCCTTTTAAATTAAATGCTCTATAATATCTAAATTTTGTTTCTTTTGATCTATAAAAGCAGTATATGACACTGATGAATAAGATTCATTCAATAGAAACATGGCGGGGCTGGGGATTTAGCTCAGGGGCAAAGCACCTGCCTGGCAAGCGCAAGGTCATGAGTTCGATTCCCGGTACCGGGGGAAAAAAAAAAAAAGCATCAATAGAAACATGGGAGACAGCCCACTATTTCCTTTGTAACCCTGTCCCCAGGATTGTAACCCACAGCACTCCACGTCTCTCACACCGCCTGTCAAGAGCAGGAAGAAGCTGGCTAGGGGAGATAAGTGTCAGTCAGTGGTCAGGAAAGACTAACAAAATAGGCTGAACTACTACCCATCAGCAACTGTCGCCATTTTGAGAGATTTTCATCAGTAGTTTCTGAAATAACTGATTCTATGTGCTTTTCTGCACGTGGGTGCAGGTGAGCACCTACACATGCGCACAAACACATACGCACACCCAGCTATTGATTGTGAGTTTGGGAAATATAAAAAGGACACCAACCTCACCTCCTATTCTTTACTTACATATTTAATAAACTATATATAGAAGAGACTAAATATTTCCTCATAAGGAGTTCTTACATCTAATTCCATTGTCACAATTCTGACTTCTCAAGCACTGAATATAACTATTTTCCATATAGCTATTTTAATATAATAAATACACATATTAACACACATACTTTTTTTTCAGACTCTGCTGTATTATTAAAACTGTTAACATAAAATTCCAGGCAAAAGATTCCTTAAAAGTAAGTATATGGACCAAAAATAAGAAGTCAAAATCTAGGAAGAAAAAGACTATCCAGTAAAAAAAAAAAAAAAAAAAAATCCTCCTGTTTTACATCTAGCAAGTATCTAAATAAAGTAAAAAATATTTAAAGGCCAGGATTTGCTGGGTTACTATTCCCTTTTCTGTCCAGAATCAGCAGCTAGGACAGACTAGAATAGTGGCTAGATGTGGTTATCAGGAAAGGTGAAGGGTTATCACTCTTCATGGTGGGAAGTTCCAGCTTATCTTCATAGTTCGCTTGGAGCAAAAATCATTAAAACAACTTAATCTCCCTCGGGGATCTTCACCCTCTGCCTCAGCCAGAACACACCAGTTTTTACAGCATCATTTGTTTCTCCGGCGTCTCAATTTTCCTCTCCATGGACTCATGAGATTTAATCACACGTGTAGCAAAAGCCTTATGTTCCATTTCCTCCTTTCAAGGGCTACAATTTCACATCTGTGCGGACTGCCCACACCACTACAGATTTAATTTACTTGTCTAACTCATCAAGATGTCAGACATGTTTCCCTGCTTCTTTCTCGATGATCTTCTCCCTTCCTTCTCTCCTTCCAGACAACCAGAGCTGACCACAGATCTGGGCCTCAGGCTCACAGAGTCAACTGTCCACCTCACCCTGGGCACTCTCTCTTCATTTCTTCTTGTTTGGAGAATATTGTTTCTCTACATAGTAGCATTTACAGCCTGAATTGTTAATAGTTATTTTCAAAATCATAAAGTTATCACCCTGCATTAATGTCAACTCCCTAATTGAACAGTGGTCTGTCCATGATCTAACTTTAATTCATGTCAGATTTCAAAATATGATGCACTTCTTACTATAAGAAAGGGGGGCCTGGGCTGGGGATATAACTCAGTGGCACAGTGCCTGCCTGGCAAGTGCAAGGTCCTGAGTTTGATTTCTGGTACCAAAAAGGGGGGCATATTGCCATTGAGTCCAAAGTATCCTTGCACTTGGGTTTACACATGTTCAGATCATGCTAGAAAATCAAGCTTGGGATTACCACAGATGAAAGTACTATTCTCTTTTTTCATCATAATCTTCCTAGGAAAATTCCATCAAAGGAATATTTATATAACCAATAGAAAAGCATCTAAGTGAAGCAAAAATTCCAGTTTGCCAGAACTGAAAAAAATGGATTCATACATTCAGTGTTTCAAAGACACATCATTGTACCGTGGAATGTCCCTCTCGTATGGCTGTAATTCTATCGCCTCTACAGTACGTTCCCTCCAGTATCAAGGAAGCATACTGGGATTACTGTCTGAAGTCCTGCCCAGCCTACCACAGGGCCAAGAAGAAGTTTTCAAAGATAAAAGAGTCAGAGGGGCTGTAAGAAATGGCACCTTTACTCAGCAATGCCAATTCCATCATGTTTCCTTTTTTTGGCAAGACTACTTTATCACTTTAAGAAAAATAGCTAAAAACAAGTGCATATGTAGATCAGGTCTCAGTTGCTGAGCCTCTTGACATGTTAGAATATGTATGATAGGGACTCAGGCTTCGAGACAGTTGTAATGAGTGCTTCCATGTGCATCAGAAAGATATTATAACTACATAATCCAAGAAGAAATCAGAGAAAGTCATTTTCCCCTATGTAGCTAGTAACTCACCTGAATTTGTAATGGTTCTGCTGTTTTCAAAAGCCAGTGATATCGTGGAGTACGTTAAGAATTCTCCAGAGGTTGTTACTTTACACTGACACTCTTCTCCTTTGTGTAAGATACTATAAATTCCCTCAGAGATTTGAGAGAGAAAGCCTTTTTTGACTCCTTCGCAAAATCCCCATTGATCCATTGTCTTTCACTCCAGCCAACCCTTTCCCAAAAACTGAGACAAAGCAAGCTGTGAGAGCCCTTGAAAAAACAGATTGAAAAATACAACCTGCTTAGTATTTGCGAATTGTACATGTTCTTGATTGGGAGTTTCAGTAAAAGACAAGAATCATTTTTTGAAAGGTAGTTTCACAGTTCTTTAAAAATACCTAAATTATCTGAAAGACTTGTTAAATTTCTGCAGTAAATGTGTTTCAGCCAAAGCTGAATATAAATAGGGACTTCCTTCAACTCAAGCATTTTTCAGTGACCAAAGTCAAGACAGTAGAAGGCAAAAACAAGCCAGCCTTCTGGTCCAGACTACCTCCAGAAACAAATTCTTCACAAAATTAAAGGCCAGGATCTCAGCAGAGACATGTGCATGCATATTTTAAGTTTTCTCATGAATTAGAATTGATAATTTTCAGTAAATCAGTATGCAAACTGATGTGATGATCTTATGCTATGAGTATACTAAAACTGCATTTAGGTTCTTGGATAATAAGGTTTTGCACAGGGTAATAATATTACAGACAGTTAAGTTAGGTAGAAATATTATAAGCAGTAAGACAGGGATAGGCCCTCAAGGGAGTCAGGGCAGAAGATGGGAACACTTTATAGCTGTGGGTGGAGGCACATTTGTTAGAAGGCTAGTCCTCAAAATAAAGTTGGAATGACCAAGCCTACATGTCTTCCAAAGGGATAAGCAATAAATTGAAGATTATATATAACTGACATCACCTAGTCCAATGAAGTCTACATAAATATCAGTCACCTAGGTGGGTAACCAGGACCTCCCAACCCATCCCAAAGACATCCCAAAGATGTCTTTGTTTTCTTCCTTGTACCCTTGCTACATGACCTGATGACCCACTGGATCAGTATTACCTAAATGGCTACCCTTGTAATTTTACTGGTTAATTATAGTTTTGAGCCACATTGTAACCACCTTGTGATTTTGTATCCATCTCATGATTTTGCTCTATAAAACTTTCTATAGAAGTGGGAGCCATGGTAACCCACTTCCAAAGGATCCCCTCCTATCTCTCAAGAGCTTTCTCCTTCTCAATAAATTTTTCCTACTCCTAGCCTATGTTGTTCCTCAGAATCCATTCTTCAACTTAAGGGAACATGAACTAAGTGTATCTGACATCCAGCAGGTTAAATTCACTTCATAGAGTATCTTTCAAATACTCTGATGTTTTGCTGTCCATTTACCTGCTCCATAAGTCTTTTTCACTAAAAATGAATATAGACTTTTACCTTTCTTTTATCAAGTAAAAGATAAATACTACAGACTGTGTTAGTTATTGTTGCATAACCTGTTACCATAACACTTAGCAACTTAAAGCAATGCACATTTAATATCTAACAATTTCTGTGGGTGAGGGAGTCCTTTCTCTCAGGGTCCCTCAAGAAATAGTCATTAGTGTCAGCTCAGGGTCCCTCATGGAGCTGCAACCGGAAGTTCCCAGGTCACAGTCTTCTCAGTGCTCAGTGGAATCAGGATCCATGTCCAAGCTCACTGGATGGTGGCTGGGTTGATTCAGTTTCTCACAAGCTACAGAACTGAGGACATCACCTCCATATGGGCTCTTCACCAGGGCTGCCCAGGAAGCCTGCTCCATTACAGCAAGCACAAGAGACAAACAAGGGACAAAGGACACCAGCAAGACAAACCTGTCTTTTGTAACCTCAGTATAGAAATGAAAACCCAGTATTTTTGCTATGATCTATTCATGGGAGCCAAATCACTAAGTCCAGCCATGCCCAAGGGGAAGAAACTCACACAGACCATAAGTGCTAAGAAGTAGGGACCCCTGGAAACAATATCAGAAGACACATATTGCAACCATATCTACATTTTTACATAGTCTTCTTCCAAGTTTTTCATATGGGAATAATTGCATTAGTTGCTTGCTGTGAGTTTATAAAAGGCTTTTTCAAATGAGTACATAATACTGTTATGTGTTATACTATAATTAACCAATTTTTATAGCTGGGAATATAGATTACTTTCCCATATTTTATTCTTATAAATAGTGACACACAGCAGAATAGATAGAACAGAAGGACCCTGTTAAGTGAAATAAGCCAACTGGGAAACACAAGACAAATACTACATGTTTCCTAACATATGTGGAAACTGAAAAATATAAAGCCCAGTCACACATAGAATAGTAACTGTAGGAGGCTATGAGGAGTGGAGAAAGAGAAGCTGTATTGGATTAGTGCACTGTCTTGGTTACTTTTCTCTCGTTGCTGGGACAAAATACCTGACACTCAAAATTAAGGAAGGAAAGGGTTATTTCGCTTACAGTTCGTGGAGGTTTCAGTTCATACTTGGCAGATTATAAGGCAGAGTGGCACATGGCAGAGGGCTACAGCTCATGGCGGCAGAACACAGCAAAAGCAACAAGCATACACCAGGGCAGAATGGGGGAGGAATGGCCTCAAGCAGCTTCTTCCTCTCCCTTACATATGCAAACTATCCACCCCAGGGTGCATTTAGCTCTCACACCCATCAAACTCTAAAAGCCTGCCCCATGGCTGCTCGAGGCTTTGTGGGGACACACAGATTCAAACCATAACATGCACCTATCCACATATGCTGAAATGTCACAGTGAACACCATTAAAATACACAATTTATACAAGTTAATCAAAAATAAATTACTTTAAAAGAGTGACACAATAACTCTGTATATTTATTATTTTGTATTCATGTAAAAATACCTTCAAGATAAATACTACAATTGATCCCCATATATTTAATTTTATTAAGTATCACCAAATTTTGTTCCAGAAATTGTAACACTTTGCCCCTACGAAAAACATGAGAGGGTCTCTTTCCTCACAGCCTCATCAATGAATTATATTGTGAAGCTTTTACATTTTGTCAATCTGAAAGGTACAAAATGTACTTTTGGTTTTCTTACATATTTAAAGGTCCTTAGATATCTTTCCCTGTAAATTACTTACGTCTTTTGGCTATTTTAAATCAAGTTTTGTCCTTTAATTTCCCCTTACCTGCTAAGGGCGCCTTCTTCACTAAGTAAATTGGCATTTTTTTCTTTTGACAATTTGTCTTTTGACCTTGCTAATGGTTTTCCCATGCAAATGCTCTATATAGTCAAGTTTTAACAATCTTTTCCTTTACTACTTCTGAATTTTGAGTGCCACTCAAAAAGCTTTCCCATTTAAAATTATGAAGGAATTCGTGGATGCCCCACTTCTGTACTTGAATGATTTCATTTCTGTTTTGTTTTGTTTTTTGTTTTTTTTTGTTTTTCTCTGGTACCGGGAACCGAACTCACGACCTTGCGCTTGCCAGGCAGGCGCTTTTGCCGCTGAGCTAAATTCCCAGCCCCTGATTTCATTTCTTACATTTAAATCTCTGATCCATTTGCAGCTTATTCTAGTGTTTTATGTAAAGATACAATTTTATGTTTTTTGAAATGGCCATTTTTCTCAACACCATTTATTTTAAAAGCCCATCTTTTCCACAGGGAATTTAGATACCATCTTTATTAGATACTAAATTTCAAGCTGTAATTGGATCTGTTCATGGAGTTCCAGTTCTTTTCTACTAGACTATCTGATCAGCCACTAACTCCACACTGGTTTAATTACTGAGGCTTTATAGTATATTTTAATATCTCCCTTATTGCTGTTCCTTTATTGGGATTCCCTCATTCCTTTTTCATTTTTCCCTATCAAACTTTATAACTGAATAACAGTAATCTCTGGAGTAGTCTAATTCCTTCTTGGAGAGACTGACATCTGTATAATATGGAGTTGTCTTATCTAAGGACAAAGAAATCATTTCTTTTTTTCAAGTGCTCAGTTTTTTCTCATATAATTCTTTATTGTTAATATTATTCTTATTTTATATTTTATGCTGCCATGATACACAAGTTTTCTCTTTCACCAAATCTCCTAACTAAAATGCATAGGCTATTCATTTTTGTATCTTAACTTTCTATCAATACATTCAAAAACCTACAGGCACAATATCACATCTCTATAATTTCAGCAAAGAAGAAACTGAAAAATTTCACATTCAGCCAAAATTTATAGCTAACCTAAATGTCAAATTTCTAACACTTTTAAAAGTTCTGGTTCAATAATTCATTACTGTTAGTTGTAAGGTGAAGAAAATTTGATGAACAGGGCACGTCTTGAAGTGCTCTAATTAAATTATAAGCGGATTAAAAAAAACCTTTTATTATACATCCCTGATCAGTTTTCACTAAGATTGACTTGATATTTTGTTTTTCTCCAGTACCAGGAATCGAACTCACAACCTCGTGCTTGCCAGGCAGACGCTGTGCCACTGAGCTACATCCTCAGTCCTGACTTGATATTTTGAATGACTAAATACTTTTAAAACAAAATAGCAGAATAGATATTATCATTTTGGGTACTATATTGAAAGGAATAAAGTTTATGCATAAGAGTGAACAGATGGATCATACTCATCGGCACGTGGCCATTTATCCATTACAGTAATGAATGCCACCTCATACTCATTTGGTCAGGAAGAAAAATCTAAGCAGTTTCTGTCCACAAACATCAATATTTCACGCTGATAGATGAAATCAAGTCATGAAAGCGGGCAACTTTTATTGATGTTTTTCCCCCCAAACTACTAAATCTGCTTTCTGACAAGCAATGAAATAATAACAAATAATATTGGAATCAAATTTCATAATCACCAACAGGAACTCTGAAGCATAAACGAAGATGAAGACCCAAGCTTGCGGTATACTTGAAACCTTACATGGTAAAATGAGATCACCTCAGTTATTTTCAGCCCAAACACGTGAGCCAAACAGTGCAATACACAAATCAATTAAGTTGTCAGAGACTCTCTTCCACTCTGTCCCTATAATGTGAAAGCTATATTCTGCAAAATTGCCGAGGTTAAAATTACAGCACTGCTTTAGAAAGAATGTAGTTTTTAATGCACATTAAAAGCAGAAGTTGAGTTGACGTGAACGTCCCTGAGATCTTTATGTAAACAAGGCCTGGATGTGGTAATGACAAAAAGTCCACTGGCTCCACATGAATAGAATTATAGCTCATTTTCCTAACAGAGCAAAATCAAATTATAAAGATGCTTTCTTTCCCCTTTACCTAATTCCTTACGCACCTTCCACATTTACATTTAACAGTCAACCCCAAGGCACTTCAGTCTATCTTCCTAGACGTTCTTTAATGCCAACATATTTATTTATTCTCCTCAGTGATAATTCCCTACCTGGAGTGAATAATTTTATTTCACTTTTATTTCCTTGAGAATACTTTGGGAAATAACAACAGATAAAGCTTGTGACATTTGACAAATTTGGCCATGGCTTTACTGAACTATATTAAATTCATTTTTACATAGGGCTAAATAGCATAACACAACTCTAAAACTAATTCTTATAGCTTCTCACATTTTACAGGTCCAGGTGGGTTGAAGTGTGGCTTTTAGAACAGGCCAGCCCCAGAAAGGAGAAGTTATGGGAAAATTTAAAAGGATGGTACCAAACCTGCAAAGAAACTAAACTTTAAAAACTATTAAGCCCATATGATGCTTGGAAGATAGGGAGAAACTGGTAGCTGTAGTTCGGGACGGAGCTCTCCCATCTGTTCTCGTTTGCAGTCAGACTCACCTATTTCCATTATAAGAGATGCGTCATTCCAAAATTTTAAATGGGCCTTTTTTTCCCGTAATCAGAAGCCTGCACAATCATCAAAAACATATCTGACAAAATAAGCCTCTTGTCATTTATTGCTGTTTACTCTTGAGTGCCTTTCACAGCTTGAATAAGTCTTTGTTTTACCAACTCGAGCCCACGAAAAGCTCACTTGTCAACCCACATATAAAATAACTCCAATTGCCTCTTTACAGCCCGAGATTATAGAGTGGTGGCAGCCCTTTCATCCAGAGCACCTTAGCAAATTCATTTCTGACTTTTACACGTTAAAGCATCCAAATCAGATGATTGGGTAACTCTCAATAAAAATTCCTCGCAAGCATTAAAAAAATAAAAATAAAAAATGCTCTTTTTTAGCACCAAGGTCATACAGAAAACTGTAGGAGTAACCGACTCCTCAATGAGTGAGTGCATTTACATTAAAGGTTAATATATTCAGTCTTGCAGTTCGAGAATAAACCATCTGGTTTCAAATGCAGACTTGGAGTGAGTCTATAAAAGGTAAGAAGTCTTGAAAACAGATAGCTCAGAAATATACACCAGCAATTTCAAATATATCACCGTTTCTTTGTGCAGGAAGAAAACTTTATAATTTATATCCAAACCTACAAGTGAACACCTGCCCTCTCCTCATCGTTCACTGACACACAGTAAATAAGGTGTTGCTATCTCTAGATTTCATTTTACCCACAGTCATTGTGGTTTTAATGTGGCAATAGAGCAGTCAGTTATCCCTCTCCTAGCCCTAAGGTAGAATTACATTTCTTTTTTTTGTTTGTTTGTTTTTGTTTTTCTCCGGTACCGGAAACCGAACTCATGACCTTGCGCTTGCCAGGCAGGTGCTTTTGCCGCTGAGCTAAATCCCCAGCCCCTAGAATTACATTTCTGAGCCACTCATGAACGCCCCGCTTCTCAGCAAGCCATCTTGTGGGCATAGGGTCAGAGACCTGCGACAAAATAGGTAGAACCTATGGCCTCACCTCCTTAACACTGCTGAAAAGCTCTATAGGAGTTCATGTGTGCCTTAGGGTACTGACTGAGTCACTCATGTAGCTATGGGGTGCTGGGTGTTAGCTGAGCTGGGTTAGACATTTCAAGATCTCACTCAGGACTCCAGTCTTGGTCAACTGCCTTCCTCAGTTTCTCCTTATGTGGCCTCTCTTTCAGCATGCCTGTCTACCCACAGGATAACCTAGACTTAATTTTTTCAGCTCTAGGGATTGAGCCCATGGCCTTAGTATTAAGATGCCTCCCAGCCCTTTTTATTTTTTATGTTCAGTCAAGGTCTCATGAAGTTGCTAAGTGACCCCGGCTGGGCTTACACTTGTACTCCTCCTTCCTCGACTTCCCAGAGTGCTGAGGTTACAGTTGAGAGCCACAATACCCATCTAATGTCCCTTTTTTAACCTATACTCTATCAGTCAAGGAAAATTACAGGCCAGACCAAATAAAGGAAAAGGGGTGCACTGGAGGATATGTCCAGCTCTTGATGGGTGGTGTGGAATACACATACAGGAAATGAAAGATTTGTTGGTCATGATCTACCCCAACCTAAACACAAATCAGATGATAATAAAAAAAAAACAAGTTTCTTCGTATAATAGGATAGCAAATATTTGTTACCTTTTTTCTCCTATAAAAAACAGATATTAAGATAGAAAGAAGAAATGGCAAGGAATCTACTTTTATATAATACTATGCTATTTAGAAATTGATACAGTTTACAAAATGCTTCCTTTATTCTTAGTACAGATTAAGATTACTAACAATTATTATAAATGCTACTGATTACAATACTAGTGAATGTGAGATATCAGACCTTGCCCTGCTTGGCTTGCTTTCCATGTCAATCAGCCACATCCTACCCCACAGCAATTAGGACAGGAGGGAGTCAGAACACCATCCCAAGAGCCACGAATCACTTCAGAGTGTCTATTGCTCTATTGCTAGCTACATTAACATTTAAATAATATACTACTACCTTTACCTCAAAATTATCTAACTTTTCTCAGAGTGCAGACATATTTGGAAAGAAGATGATACCATAATATCAACTCTGAATTTTACACCATTTCAAATGCACAAGCAAAGGATGCAACTACCATTCTCCCTATAACCTCTTTGCTATCAGGAAGTCAAAGGAAAGGTAGACAGACACATTTCAAAGCTCCCCAGAAATGAATAAGAAGAGATAGACGTCAATGATACACTTCTTATACATTACAATCCTGATTGTCTCTGACAGTCTTTCTCTTTAAAAGAAACAACAGTGATGAGACTATGGCGGAACAACTTTTCCAAGGATAAGCAAGCCCATCGTACCAAGCAATGAACACACTGGCACCATTACTCCGGGACGCATTCACCCACTCATTCAGTGCTCTGACATTTATTGGTATCTACCATGTGCCAGAGCGGCACCTTGGGGTAACAATGAGCAAAACTGGCAAAGGCCCCTGCACACACTTACAATCCAACAGTTAGAGACAAAAAGATCACAAATATGGTAAGTAAATTATACAGTGAATGAGAAGGTAATAAATACTACTGGCAAAAAAAATAGAGGAAAATAAAGGAAATGTGCAGTTGGGTGATGAAGTGTGGAAGGGAGGATGCTGCCTTAAAGAGACTGCTTAAGAAACATACGCCTCCTGGGAGCCCATCATTTGGGAAAAGATGCTAGGAAGTTCAAGGAATTAGATGAGGAAACGTAGGGAGAGTGTTCTGCACAGGAAAAGGCTGGAACATGCTTGTGCATTGAGAAAAAGAGCGCCATAAAGGAGAAATAATAGAAGCAGGAGTAGCTAGAGGTAAAATCAGAGAAGTGACAGATAAGATCCTGAAGCACATTCAAGGCACTGAATTATTTTTACTTTCTCTGAGTAGAAAAATAAATCATGTCAGGGTCTTGAGCAAAGAGCAGCATGATCTGATGCACTTTTTTAAAAGATTGTTCTGACTGCTTGGCCCACACGAAACCACCAAGGAGGGATGGATGTGGAGGACAATGGTCAGAAGAGAAAGACAAAGTTGTTAGAAGGCTGTTCGAGTCATGTAGGCAAAAGCTCCGATGATTTGGAACTGGACTGGTAGAAAAGAGGTGGGAAAGAGTGTGTCCAGCTGCATGGGTTTTCAAACTCCAGCTGACAGGATTTCAAAGTGGATGGAGACGATGCTGGAGCAAAGGGCAGATCCTCAATTTTGGGTTTAGCAACTGGCATAATGAAAGTGCCATCAAATGAAGCAGAGAAGACTTCAGATGGAATGGGCTCAGGAGGAAAGAGTTTTGGACAGATCTAGTGTGAGTGGTCATGAAGACTCCAAGTAGAGAAGTCATGTCAGCTGGGAGACGCACCCGTGGTCCAGGCTAGAGCTCTGGGATGGACCTGGGATTATTGGCACGCACTTGGTATGTAAACAATGAGAGTGGATGCCGTCACAAAAAGGCTCAGTGTCTTAGCCACATTCCTGTTTCTAGAACAAAATAGCTGACACCTGCAGCTGAAAGAAGGAGTGCTTTATTTTGAGGAGAGGTTTCAGTCCATGGTCAGCTGGTTTCAAGGCAGAAACAGAACCACAGAAGAGCATGGAGGAGGAAAATGTGCTCAATTCATGGAAGCTAGGAAGCAGAGAGAGAAGGGAGGAGCAGCATGATCTGATGCACTTTTTTAAAAGATTGTTCTGACTGCTTGGCCCACACGAAACCACCAAGGAGGGATGGATGTGGAGGACAATGGTCAGAAGAGAAAGACAAAGTTGTTAGAAGGCTGTTCGAGTCATGTAGGCAAAAGCTCCGATGATTTGGAACTGGACTGGTAGAAAAGAGGTGGGAAAGAGTGTGTCCAGCTGCATGGGTTTTCAAACTCCAGCTGACAGGATTTCAAAGTGGATGGAGACGATGCTGGAGCCAGGAACAAGAATACAGCTTTCCAGGTTACACCTCCAATGACACAACTCCAGCCAGGCCTTGCCTCCTAACAGCACATCTAGGTACTGAACTCATCAACGGATGAGTGCACTGGGGAGTATGGTGGCCCTGACGACCCAATCATCCTCCACTCACATGAGGTTTGGGGGGAACGTTTTAGATCTAGACCATAACAGTCAGTGTGCTGAGATGCCCCAACAGAGGACAGGGACAAAGGAGGGTGCATCTGTTAGTGAGACTGAGAACCAGCCAATCCCATAGGATGAAAATCACAGATGGAAAAGGTCCCAGAAACCAGGTAAGGAAAGGGTATCAAGGACAAAATGGGTACAGCTGTGTCACATTCTTTGCAAGGTAAATAAAATGAAGACTGAGACTTGGCTATTGAAAAACAAATCCCAAAAAGTGCATTATTTTGCAACCCAGTGCCAAACTGCCCCGTGAGACAGTGCCTAATCATGCTCTAATAGACATATATATACCAGTTTTCTACTCTCATCTTCTTCCAATTAAGGTTAAGGACAAAATAATTAAGGAAACTTATTTTCCGTCAGACACAAGTAAAAATGTTATTTTTTGATTCCCAAAATCAACATGGCATGACCATGATGCCTTATGCTTAGTTACCTCAATAACAACATTTCCTGCCATGTAGGATGAGGCCGCCGTGCTAAGATCAGACCCAAGGCTCCAGGGCTCATCTGTCAGACTTCCTGATTACAGAAATGGCTCTGAGTAAAAGGTAAAAGAGAGAGATAATAGAAGTCGAAAGCTAACCATATATTGTTAGAGTAGCAAACTAAAGACAAAATAAAAATCTACTGAAAAAATAATTGAAATACTGTCTTGATTCTTCACTTTTCCTCAAAATCATGTAATGTGATGCAAAAGTTTACTTGCAAAAGGAATAACATAAAACTCTGCAAAAAAATTTTATTCACTGTGTGACACCCATTTGTGTAAGGCAAATAAATAACACACTTCCACAGACCTCACTGTTATTTTCCCAAAGCTGTAAGGATGGACACTTGGAATTCTGTAGAAACTTATTTTCCCAGAAAGAAAATAAAAAGTTTAAAAATAGTGAATTCTAAGGGCTGGGGATTTAGCTCAGTGGTACAACACCTGCGTGGCAAGCACAAGGTTGTGAGTTCGATTCCCAGTACAGGAAGAAAAACAAACAAAAAATAATGAACTCTCTAGCATTTTATCATATTTCCCTTGCTGTCATGATTTCCTACAAACTAGTTATGCTATTATCTTTGCACTTATCTTCTAGCGCAAAGCTGAAGAAGTGTTCATTACCTACACGTGATATATATATATATATATATATATATATATTTCTAAAGAAGCTCATTGTATAAATACAACTTTATTTTCCCTATGATCAAAGGTATGAGTTCAGAGTTCTGCTCACACTGAAGCACATCTTTTTACATTTCCTTTCAAAATGGAAAAGAAATACCAACCAATAACAAAATATGCACTGAACAGCAAGGTATGTCAGAGAGCTCTGCAGGTGCCTTGAATTAAAACTGTGGTTCCGGCTTAGAAGGAGTATGATCTCTGCGAGGTGATGAAATATCTAGACATAAGCAGAAACAGCAGAAAAAGACCCAGTAGAAAGCTGACTAAGATTATTTCAGTAAAGTAATATAGGAAATACCTCTTCTGGAGCCTCAAGGATACCAAAGATGACTCCCAAGAGATGTGGTCTAGACAGCTTCCAAATGCTGACGTGTCTTCTTCAAACCCTTACAGAAATACTAGGAATTAAACCCAGAAAGTAGGGACAGGATATAGCAGAAACAAAGGCACAGGGATAGGGTAGTTCTGGTCTAGTAGGGATAAAACCAGCTGAAATTGAAAATTCAAACTTGAAGGTGTTGTTCAAAAGGAGAAAAAAACTAGTAGCTATACGGCAAGGACAATACCGGTACTTTTTTTTTCCTCCCTCTCTCTTGTTCTCCTCCCATCTCACCTCCAATCCTTCCAGAACCTTAAATTAACCACAGCTTTGGGAGTCAGAGACACTTAAATCTTAACTTTGCAGTTCAGTGTCTATATAAGGAAGTTATTTAATTATGTAAGCCTCAGTTTCTTTACTTATAAATGGTGACAATTATATCTACAAAATTATATTTTCCAATTCCATATTGCCTTAGCAATATGTAGTATTATATTGGCCACACTCGGATTACTTGTATGTTCTGAATCCTTACTGCTAACATTGACAGGCATATGATTATTTTCTTTGAACAGATGAGAAAGCTAATAATTAGGTTGAATTACTTTCCCCAAGTCAGACAGACAATAGTAGCACAGTCAGGATGGGCCAGAGATTTTACCAGTCCCCAAGTCTTCATCTTAGCCATCCCGATACACTAGAGATAATCACTGTAAAACTTGAGCATAATGCTTAGAGACGTAGTTGTTAGTGGGTGAGAAAACTAAAACCCAGTGATTTTATATAATTTGCTCTACAAGATTCAATAGAACAAAAATAGAAGTGAAGCTGATAAACAAGTTTCTTAAACTTCTTGTTCAGAAATGGAAATTACTGTACTAATGGAGCATCTTTGCATCATTTTGGATGTAAGAATCGAAGGATAGATGTGTAATTTTAAGAAGATTAACCAATTTCTTCAATATCTTAATATTCTCCTAAGAATCAAAAATTTTCATTGTGGGCCTATTTTATAGCCCACAAATACCTGTAACACTACGTACACATGGACATATTTTCTCTCTCTCATCTAGACTGTGAGCTCCTTAAAAATAGAGTCATTTCCTATTTATCTTTGCACTTTAGCATTTAGCTAAAGCACACCAAATTTAGTGTCTGCTCGAAAGCTTCTGATGGATAAATGGACAGACAAATGAGATAGATATGACAAATTCAAACAGAAGTACTTTTAGGAGTCCACAGGTCAGCCTTAGGGAATTATAAAGCCCACTGAAGTTTGTATGAAATGTAGTCTGTGTGAACTGAAGTGCATTTCCAAAGACGGGGTTCCATAATTTTTCATCAGATTCTCAGAAAAGTGCTGGACTCCATAAATGTTAAGAGCCATTAGGCAAGCTCTAGATAGGGAGACCAGTGAAAAGTAATTGAGTTTGTACAGAAACACAGTTACAAGTACTAAAATATGCTATGGTAATAGATATGAAAAGAATAACACAGAAGAAAACAGCATTCCACAAATAAGACTGTGGAGCTTGACCCTGAAACCCAGTGATCATTAAGACTATTACTATATTGAATATTTAATACTATACAGTATCATTTTATGGTTAATTTCATTAAGATGTGACTATTCTCATAATCAATTTTTTTCATGACAATAAAAACCTTTTTCCAGTTTTATTCAACAAATGTTTATTGGATTCTAATGCAAGTGAAAAACTAGATATTAGAAATATAGAGAAAGGGGTGAAGATTTTCCAACGGAGAAATTTTACCTTTCAAGAAGAAAAAAGCACCAGATTCTTTCCCACAGCTTGTATGTTTAACATATATTTTATTAGTGTATATTAATTTCATAAAATATTGGGCGTCCTTGTGGCATTTTTATGCATGCATATAACATATTTTGATCGTATCTACATCTTCTATTATCCTTGCTTATATCTTCTCCCCATTCTTTATTCTTCTTTTCCAATATTCTCCCTTCTATTTTCATGTCTTTGTTTTTCTTTTCTCTTTTTAATTTCCATATAGGGGAAACATACAATTATATACAATATTTGTCTTTCTGAGCCCGGTTTATTTCACTCAACATGATTATCTCTAGTTCCACCTATTTTCCTGCAAGTGACATAATTTCATTTTTTATGGTCCAATAACAATCTATTTTATATATACTGTATTTCCTTTACCCACTTGTCAATTTACAGGCACCTAGGTTGATTCCACATCTAAGCTTTTGTGAACCAGACTGTAGTAAACAAGGGTGTGCAAGTATCCCTGTGGTCTGATGACTGTAAGCCCTCAGTGTATACTAAGGAGTGGTACAGCTAAATTCTATGGTAGTTCTGCTCATAGTTTTTTAAGAAACCCCCACACTGATTTCCATAGTAGCTTAACTAATGTACATTCCCACAAGCAGTGTGTAAGGGCTGTTTTATCCCTATATCTTTACCAGCATTATTTTTTGTATTCTTGATTTTTTTTTGGTTTTTTTGGTTTTTTTTTTTTTTTGGTTTTTCTCCGGTACCGGGAACCGAACTCATGACCTTGCACTTGCCAGGCAGGTGCTTTGCCGCTGAGCTAAATCCCCAGCCCCATTTTTTGTATTCTTGATAGCCATTACTATTGTGGTGAGATGTAGTTTTGATCTGCATTTCCCTAATAATGGCAGAGATGTTTAAAGTTTATTTAGTAAATCATAATGAGATGAGGATTGAATTATATACAATGGCTTATAGTAAGATTAAAGTTATCTGTGCATTGTGAAGTTACAATAAGTTATACTAAGCTGTTCATTTATATACATCCTCCTCTAATATTTTATAGCATTATGTTAATTTATGAGGAATATCCCATGAAAGCCCAAAGAAAGTCTCCAAAAAGGAAACCAGAGAAAAGTGTTAAGAAAAAATAAGAGCAGCTGATCATGCTGCTAGTTGGAGGTCTACAGTTATAGATTCATATGAATGCCAAGCTTTAGAGTTTCTATGAGTAGACAGATATTTTTTCATTGTTTTCCCTCTGGATTATTACTAATACAACTGTATACCTTCTGCCTTGCTTGAGATCTGGTTGTAAATTAATGTAAGCATTCTAAAGAGATCATTTATGTTGAATAAATGAGAAGGAAATACTTTTTACCCTGGAAGTTTTCAAAACTCTCCAATACTTCAGTGTACTACAAAAGAAAAAAGGGGGCTGAATCTTGGGACAGAGGCAAAGGCCTATAGCTAGCCATGCTCAGATGTTACTGAAAATCAGACACTAACTAAAGAAGCCTCCAGACTAGCAACAAAGTCAACTATAATCAATGTGCAAACTTCAGCACACACACATGTACACACACGCACACACACACACACACACACACACATGAAATATAAGGTGACAAAAAATGCCTCCAAAAACAACTCCTCCAAACCTGATCTCTGTGTCACTAAAGGGGAGGAAACAAAAAGTCATATAACTGAATTGTTCAAAGTTATAAGATGGGGCCAGGGATATAGCTCAGCGGCACAAGTGCCTGCCTGGCAAGCACAAGGTCCTGAGTTCAATTTCTGGTACCCAAAATAATAATAATTGATAATAATAATAATAAAGTTATAAGATGAAAGACAAAACAAAAAAGGTTCTCAGTGAGCTCAAAAAGATATAACTAAACAGATAATGGACATAACGAAATAATCAGTGAGTTTACAGAAGACACTAACATAAAGCTAACTGATGTAAACAAATGCTGCAAAACATGATTGACCAGTTTACTAAAAGATTAACAACCATGAAAAGACACCAAACACAAATCCAGATTTAAAATTCTATTGAAAGTACGGGCAGAAAAAGTGACCACAACAAAGACTGAGTGCCAGAACTAGAACATAGGGAAGAGGTCAGTAACTCTTCAGAAATACTTTAAAAGCAGCAAAAAAAAAAAACATGAAAAACGTATCCAATAGCTGTTAGATGATGCAAAGAATAATCTACAGTTAACTGTAATTAGTGAAAAATCATAACACAACTAACATTAAAAAGTCCTGTTTATAGAAATAACAGAAATTTTTTCAAATACGGGAAAAGAATTTAACATACAGATAAGTGAAGCATATAGAACCCTAAGTAGCCACAAACAGAAATGAATCTCTCTATAATACCTCATAGTCAAAATTTCAAAAGTCCAACACAAAGCACAAAATCTTAAAAGCTGTTCGAGAAAAGTAATGAATCATTTATAAAGAAAAATGTACTTGAACTACAGCAGACTTCTCACCACAAACCTTAAAGGCTGGAAGAGCTTGGACTGAAGTATTTCAGGCCTTAAAAGAAAACAACTTCCAACTCAAACTGATATATTCTGGAAAACTATCCTTTAAAATTGATGAAGAAATAAGTTATTTCCATGAAGAAAAACATCTTAAGAAACTTACGACCTCCAAACCAGCACTTCAAATAATTTTCAAGTATATCCTAGAGGCAGTGAAAATAACAATGCCAAAAAGTCCGACAGAATGCCTACGCCAGGCCAAGTGGGCAGATAAGCAGAAGGGGAAAAATAAAAGGCTATCAGCAGGAGGATAGTAGTGCAATCGTAGGAATCAGTCAATACCTTTCAGTAATAACTGTCAGTGTGAATGGTCTCAATTCCCCAAACAAAAGATACACATTGGCAGAATTGATCAAGAAAAAAAATCTAACAGTATAGTGTATTTAATCCAAAAAGAAATCCATACACTAAATATCAAAGGATGGAAAACAATATACTATGCAACAAGAACTTGAAAATAAGCCTAAGTAGTTATTCTATCTTTAGGCAAAATATACTTCAGCCAAAATTGATCAAAAAGGCAAAGAAGGTCATTATATATTGGTTAAAGGAAAAATTCAACAGGAAAAGCTAACAACTATGAACATATATGCACCAAACACCAGCATACCCAACTTAATAAAACAAACACTACTGGACATAAAATACCAGATAAATATCCATATTTATAGGGGAAGACCGCAACACCCCACTGTCACAAATAGACAGGAGAACTAAAGTACCAATGAAGAAATATCACAGTCAAACAAAATATTCAAATGGACTTAAAGACAGCTATAGAGTGTCTCACTCAACAATAGAACACACATTCCTCTCAGAAGCACATGAAACTTTCTACAAAACAGACCACTTACTGGCTAAGGCAGCATACCTCAGTAAATACAAAAGAACTGAAATTTTACCATGCATATTATCAGATGACAGCACAGCAAAACTAGAGATCAATAGCAAAAGAAAACATAGAAATTATTTTAAAATATGCAAATTAAACAAAACACTCTTGAATAATCAGTAGGTCACAGAAGAAATCGAGAATGAAATCAGATAATTCCTAGAATCAACTGGTTGTGCCAGCGCATACCACAATCTATGAGACACAACGAAAACATTCTGAAAAGGGAAGTTTATAGCTACAAATGCCCACATCAGAAAACCAGATCAATTCCAAATAAGTAACCTAGTGTTCCCCTCAAAGTCTTAGAGAAACAAGGACAACACAAATCCAAAGCTGACCCAAGGAAGAAAATTACAAAGATCATAGCAGAAATTAATGAAATTGAGACTTAAAATAATGCCAAGAATCAATGAAGTGAAGAGATGCTTTGAAACAATAAACATAATAATCACTTAGCCAATCTTATCATAAAAAGGAAAATAATACCCAAATCAGTGCAACTAGAAATGAAAAAATGGTGACATCACAACTGATACCATTGAATTCCAGAAGATTATTAATAACTATTTTGAAAACATGTACTCTGAAAAATTAGAAAATTCAGAAGAAATGGGTAGATTCCAAGATGCATATGAATCACCAAAACTGAGCCCAGAAAATTCAAAATCCTTGAGTAACCTAATAACAGGCAATGAAGTTGAAGCAGTAATAAAACACCTACCAATTAAGAAAAGCCTGACCTTCTACAAGAACTTCAGGGAAGATCTAACACCAATCTTCTTCAAACTCTTTAAAGAAATTGAAAGGGAGGGAGTTCTCCCGAATTCATTCCTGAAAGATGGCATTACCATGTTTGTAAAACTTGATGAGGATTCAAATTAAAATGGGAACTACAGTCCAATCTCTCTAATAAACACAGATGCAGAAAAACTCAACAAGATATTGGCAAATAGAATGCAACAAATCATCACAAAGGTCATACATCATGTCTAGGTAGGCTTCATCCCAGGGATGCAAGGATGGCTCAATATACACAAATGAGTACATTACATACACAGAAGCAAGAACAAAAACCACATGATCATTTCAATAAATGCAGAAAAAAGCCTTGACAAAATACAACATCAACTCAAGATAAAACTCTGAAGAAGTAAGAATACAAGGACCTCATCTCAATTTGATAAAAACCATTTAGGACAAATCTACTGCCAGAGACATATAAGAAGGGAAAAAAGGAAAACTTTCCTTCTAAAATCAGTAACAAGACAAGAATGTCCACAGTCACCACTCCTGTATAATACAGTACTCAAATATTAGCCAGAGCAATCAGGCCAAAGAAAATTTATGGATATGTATAGGAAAAAAAGAAGTTAAATTGTCATTAATTTTAGATGACTTGATTCTTATATTGAAGACCCAAAATATACCAACAAAATGTTCCTAGAGTTAATAACCAAAGTCAGTAGTACAGTACAGTACAAAATCAACACGCAAAAATCAATAGCATTCTTGTACACCAATAATGAACTGTCCAAGAAGGAAATTTTTAAAAAACAATGCCATTCAGAGCAGCATCAAAAATTAAATAGTTAAAAATTAACCTAACCAAGAAAATGAAAGACCTCTACAATGAAAACTACAGTACTTTGAAAAGGGAGATTGAGTAGAATACTGTATCAGAAAATAGAAAGATATCCCATCTCTGGGTGAGCAGAGCCAATATAGTCAAAATGGTCATATTTTCAAAAGTGATACACAGATTTAACTCAAACACAAAAAAAATACCAATAGCATTCCTCATAGAACTAGAGAAAATAATCTTAAAATTCATGTAGAACCAAGTGAGTCCCAAACTATCAAAAAGCAATCCTGGGTAACAAGAGAAAGCAGAAAGCATCATAATCCCAGACTTCCATTTATGTTATAAAGCTACAGTGCTAAAAATAGCCCAGTGCTGACACTGAAACAGGCAAATGGATCAGTGGAACAGACTAGAGCATACAGAAATCTCCCCAGAAATTTGCCTGTTTGATCTTTGACTCTATGAAAAATGGGTTTTTAAATAAGTGGTTCTAGGTAAACTGGGTATCTACCTGTGGAAGACTGACTCTACATCCCTGTCTCTCACTATGTACTAAACTAAAAGCACAGTGGATCCAAGATCCACTGTGTAGTAGATGAAGTGTACCCTTATTGAGATATACAGCAAAGTCAGACTCATTGAAATTGGGAGTCTTGTAAACCCCCATAACTTGTTTCTTTTTTTAACTTATTAGTACACATATGCATGACACGATGCTCACCTTCCCTGTGTGGAGCTGGTATATGCACATACCACATCTTAATTCCTTTTTCCATCCCCTTTCCCTCCTCTCCTTCCCTTTCCACCCATCCTTGATCTATTTCTTTTTTGGTTTCTGGGGTTTTCCCCCTTTAGTACATGTTTGTAGCACATAATGTTTACATTCCTTGTTGGTGCTGGAGTGCTACTCTCCCACAAAAAAAGGAACACTTGAGTCATTTGTAGGAAAATGGTTGTACCTTGAGAACATAATGTTAAGTGAAATAAATCAGATACACAAGCTTAGGTATCACATTGTTTCTCTTAAACTCATCAAAATAAAAAGCAAAATAAAAGGTAGATAATAGGAAATAGAGAGATAGATCTTTCTCAAAGGGGTGGAGATCTAGAGATGGTGGTAAGGGATGAAAAAATAATTGGGATGTGTTATGTACATGCAGCAACTTGTTCTTAAAGACAGTTCAGCTATATGAGACACTCTAGAAATAAAGAGTAGAGAAGAAGGGAACAGAACAGTCTCATCAGAGTAGACACTAACCTTTCTAGGATCAGTGGCAGATCTCCGACAAAACTCCAGGACAGAGATCACCAGCTTCATTGTAAGGTTTGCATCTGGCTGGCAGTAGACTTTGTTGAATAATGTAATAGTAGTGAAGCAAGAAAAAATAACATGAAAATCCCCCACAAAAAGATGACTTTGCCAAGCAAAATTCCAGAAACCCATAACCATGTCTGAAATGTCAAAAAAAAAAAAAACAAATCCAAAGATTCAGCCATTCACTCAAGTAAGCTTAGTTTCCTGAGCTAATGTGGCAAATGGCAAAGACTTTTGTATAAATATGTTTAGATTGCTCAGGGAGATGTACTAAAGAATACTTTACACAGAAATGACAAAGAAGTATGAAGTAAAAAATACAAGAGGAACTATAGCAGATATGTACAAATGCAAAGTAGAATCCTTATAAATGAAAAAATTGATTTTTCAAGTTTCTAATTCAATTGATTGGATAACCCAAACTAAACAAAGAGATTATATTTTTAACAGAAAGAACAGTTAAGAAATATAGTAGAGGCTCCAACAAACACATAATAAAAGTTCCAGAGGAAAGAAAGTTAGGTTATATGAGTAGAAATATTGAGGAAGCAATGGCGAACAAATTTCCAAATGTAAAGTGCATGTACCCTCAGGTCATAAATGTACTCTTAGTACCAAGCAGAATAAATAAATTCACACCTTGTTGCATCACTGCTAAAGTAAATAACACAAAGAGTAAAATCTAGCATGACAAAATATTTAGATGTTTTACGTATTTTATTATATGTTTAGTCTCTCACCTAATAGTTGACTATTTCATTCCTCTCTATTATTTTGTCCTATAATTCAATCTTACTAACTTTTGAAGATGAATATATCATTGGGACAAATGTTATCCCACTAATCATGTTAAATCCATGAGAACAGAGACAAGGAAGTCATTCACAATTGTGAAGAGTGTCTAGAAATGTCTGGTACACAGCTCTAGTGCTCAGTAATACGTGATAAATGAAAGGGCAAATATGCTAAGAGGTTGAGCGACTTTCCCAAGTTTAACTGCTATTAAATGATCCAGCTGCACAGCTGACTACAGTCAAGTCTGCAGGCACTCTTTCTGCATAGCCTGCTCCTCCACCAGTTCCCCTTTTCCCAGTTTTTGGCCAATGGCTCCTTTTAGATCAATGTTCTATTTAACCTTGCTTTTATTTAAAAGTCTACCTACCTTTCTGGTTACTTATTTTGTCATTCAATATATTATTATCAATCACAGTCATAACACGACCCTCAGATTTGTCATACATACCTTCATATTTGTATATAAGTTACCAAAACAAGTATCTTTCAGAGTGATGGGGAAACGGTCAAAAAAAGATGAGTCTCAAGAGGTAAATGCAATGCAACAAATATTTTTAAAGCTGCATGTGCAAAGCACCATGCTAGGGTTAGCCCTCAAAGAGATTAGCGATGTGTGCGAATATTAGGGAAAAATTGGGAGAGGCATGGCCGAAGACGATGGGGCAAAATAACATGCTGTAGCACTCTCGGAAGGAAAGATGATTTATCTCTTTGAGGAGAAGGGGGAAGACAGGATAACTTAATGGAGCAGGTGACTATTAAGAAAGCCATAAAAGGTGGTAGCATTTTGACAAAAGAGTAACCAGATAGGTAGAATTCTGCCCCAAGACACAAAAATAAGCAAAGGAATGAAAGCAGAAAGGATGAGCACATTTAGAATGTCACTGTCTTTTTTTTTTTTCTAGTACCAGGAATCGAACTCATGACCTTGCGCTTGCCAGGCAGGCGCTGTGCCACTGAGCTAAATCCCCAGCCCCTTAAAATGCCACAGTCTCTTAAGCTGGTCTTCGCGATGTGTTGAAAAACAGAATGAAAAAGAAAAGACTGGAGCTATGGCTGGAGGATACATCATGTAAGACCTTGAACATCATGCTGGAGACCTTGTGTGTAATTTACTGGGCAATGAGGAACCATTAAAGATTTTTTTAAAAAAGGAACTGCATCATATCAAAGCTGTACTTTTGAAATTTTAGTAACCAGAATAGAGTTTGAATTTATACCTAGAGTTTAAGGCTTGGCAGACCTGGAAGGAAGTGCTCAGTTTAAAATAAAAGATGCCACCGAGGAGTTGAGGCTGGAGATGATGATGAACATCTCGGAAATGAATAGGAACAAAAGACAAATGTAAGACCCATTAGGCAGCTGTTCGAAGATCCAGCCGATGGGCTTGGGATGGGCAACAATGATGCGTGCTTCATTGAGTCAGAAAGAAATAAGATTTAGTAGCAGATCCTAGATTTGGCCTCTGGAAGATATTCTTCAATGCTAAAGACCAGAGCCCTCAATGAGCAGAAGCCTGGCTGGGAGGAATAATAAATGAAGCGGTTTCTTCATTCATTTGGGCCGTTCTGACAAAGTACTCTAAACCGCAGGGCTTACACACAGACATTATTTCTCACAGTGCTGGAGCTCACGGATGGTACACTGTCCCTGTGTCCTCACGGGGCAGAATAGGCCACTGGCTCTCCAGAGTCTCTTTCTTTTTCATTTTTTTTTTTTTTTTCCGGTACCGGGAATCAAACTCACGACCTCATGCTTCCCAGGTAGGCGCTGTGCCGCTAAGCTAAATCCCCAACCCCCAGAGTCTCTTTTATAAGCCCACAAATTCCAAACATGAAGGCTTCACACACATAACCTACTCACTTCCCAAACGCCTTATCTCTTAACACCATCATTTTGAGGGTTAAGATTCAACACTTGAATTTTGAGGGGAAACAAATATTAAGATCATTGCAATCAATCAGACAGAAGAGAAAGCCAAGGCCCATGTAAATCTTTGGTTTAAAAAAAAATTAAAAAGATAGCTGGGAACAGTGGTACATGCCTATAATCCCCCACTCAAGAGGCTGAGGCAGGAGGATCATCATGGATTCAAGGCCAGGCTGGGCTACATAGTGAGTTCAAGCCCAACTTGAACTTTAGATAGCAAGACCCTATCTAAAAAATAAAACATAAAAAAACACAGAAATAAATATATAAAAATTTTTAAAAAGATAAACAGTAGTGGACTTGAGTAGGAGTTACTCAGAATAAGGAAGTCCTGAGCATTTTTTTGACATAATGGGAAGAATTAAGTCTTCTCCCCTTGTGTTAGTGTCCCAAAGTCTCCAAGTACGCACTCCTTCATTTTTAAGTGCCTGTTTGCTTCTAATTCTTCCACACTAGACTGAAAACCTTAAGGACAGAATCTATATCTCATTCATGATTTTTCCCAAGCAACTAACCCAGTGCCTACTACAGAAGACACTTGACATAAATATATTAAGATTCAACAAAAAAGTTTAAAGATGGCATGAAAATGCAGTTGGTAAGGCAAAGTCCTGAATGAATTATGAAGGATTAGGATCAAGCAAGAAGGTGAAGAACTGACCTTCAATGGAGAGAGTGCTTTATTATCTAATTGCCCCATCAGCTGAGTTGAAGGATTCAAATAATTCTATTTATAAAGATTATTGATATAGAAAAGCAAGTCCTAATCACACACAGACAGAATATATTCCTTTGAAAGTAGAATCTAGGTGCTCTGAGAGTTGAATCACACCAGAGTCTCCTAGGATTGCTTTCACTTTTAAAACACTCATTCAAAATAAATGGTGTGACACTAAATAATATTTTAATGTAAATAATAAGCTTAAGAGTTAAGGAGAGAAAAAGAATGAGGGCTCAAAGGAAATAACCTGGGGAAAGAAGAGAAATGACCAACAAGGACAAAGACGCCAAGTGGCCCTTACGGTGGGAGACTTAGCACCTCTCCACCAGCTTCACTGCTCTGCACTTTTAGGGTTGCCCAGAAGTGCATATACAGGAGCCAGGACATGGGTTTCCGTACCGTAAATCTGCAGGAGTGTCCAGGTGACAGCGGGAAGCTCCATTTCCATGCTACCAAGGGGAAGCTCTATTTTTAGAATATGAGAAAAAGGATCAAAGGCCTCACCATGCCAAGAGTTGGGTTCAGTCCAAAAGTAACCATGCACTAAAAGCCAGCCCCAGGAGGGCCTGGCCCTGATGCACCTTGGCATCCAGGGTCGCGTGAGGTAGGAATGGCTGAATGGGAGGATGATTTCCAGCCCTAATTAGCAACGTAAGTAGACTTCAGCTAATCGTTTGTATACAGGGTTTCCGCAAGGCTCAGTTCCTATCATTTCAAGTGTGAATGAAGTGGGAGGGAGTGATGGCAATGAACAAAGAAAGCTACAAGGAAACAGTGGTGTCTGTCCTGAGTTCCCAATTTTGGAAAGGGAAAACCGGAACTGGGGAAGGGAAAAGGCAGGGATGGGGTAGAAGGGCGATCAAAAATGATCAAGATGATCTACACATGTGCATTCCCCAAAATGAATTATTACATACCATATAATAATGAAATTAAAATTTAAACAGAAACAGAGTCCATGTCAGAAGAGCAAAATATACCCACAGGTATGCTATCATGCTCTGCACTTACGCAGCAGGAACCCTGGATCCCAGTCAGTTGGGAACCTCAGGAGACGGTTTGCCTATGCAGATGCCTGTGTGAGCTAATCACTGGGCCAGGAGCAGAATTTATAGTCTTGAATTTTCAGTCTGTTTCTGTGTCTTAAGCCATTAAGCCATATTACTTTATTCTCTAATTTTAGAGATACTTTGATTGTACTTCTATTGTGTGTCTTTTAGTATTTCTCTTTCCACCCAAGCAGTCTCTCTTCTAAAGCCCCACTGGTCTTCGTAATTATCCCCGCTTCTCAGTGTGATGCTTTCCTCTCCCAGCCCTCCCAGTGGGCCAGGTGAGTCATAGCTCTGTAGGGATTGTTCAGGTTTTGAAGAGGGAGCTGATTTCTTGTGGAAACACAAACCATTACATTGGTTTCCTACATCCCTGGAGCACTAATCACTTTAGAGTTCTGGTCCCAGAAGAATAGATGTATTTCTCCAATGCTTAGCAACAAAATTACTCTTTGGTAGCCTTTAATGTTGCTAAGGACATAAAGCACATCAGGACAAAGCATCATAAATCAAATGACCAGACAAGACATTGATATGTAATCCAGTCCAGCCACTAACTTCCAGCAACAAGAAACTCAAATTACCTTAGGTAGAAGAGGTGGGTTTTTTTTTTTAATTACTGCTAAAAACATAGGCTCTTTCTTATATTTAACAATACAGGGATTTAAATAATAAGTAAACAATAAAACCTTTATATCTATTCTAAATCTCTTAGGGTACAACATTTCAAAGCATTAGGGTTTTTTATTTCAAACCACGTTGCTAATTTTTTAATGATATATTTGATGACTCTGGTGGTGAAAGAAAAATTACATATGTACAATTTACATGACTCACAATTTATGTAGCCTTATATTTCCAGATATGTAATCCTGCCTCTTAAAACTTACAGCTCATCGATTAAGGTGATATAAACAAACAGCATGAACCAAGCTTCCCCCAGGACATGCTGCTGTTCTATAAAACTTAGAGGAAGTTATTCTGAAAGCAACTTTGTATCATAAAAATATTTACACTTAGCAATAGAAGTGAAATCTGAATTAATTTGAATAAAAGATTGAACTGAGCAATGACTAAATTATGTGATTTTTTTTCTCCATCATATATAGTTTGGATAAAATTCTCTTTTAAAGAGATTCTGAAGGTGAATTATAGTCAATTTCTAAAAGTATTTCATTTTTATGGAGAACGATTTCACAGAGACTATAACTATAGTAGGCACTATTTAAATACTTTTTCTTTACATTAAATCTCCTTTGGTTTGTGTCACCTGATATTTACAGTTGATAGACCCAGATTTGCACCTTCCAGAGAGAGCATTATTTTTCTGAAATCACTGATCACTTTCTTGTTACAACAGTGGAAACGGGGGCTGGGGATTTAGCTCAGCGGCACAGCGCCTGCCTGGCAAGAGCAAGGTCGTGAGTTCGGTTCCCGGTACCGAAAACAACCACCCCCCCCCAAAAAAAAAACCCAGTGGAAACGGTGTGCCTTTCATTAAAATTCCTTGCCCGTGCCTGTGCCCCTCTGTCCAATGTGACTCCGGTCAGGGGACGCAGAGAAGTGACAAAGCCGATGATGGAGGTCAGGAATCCCCAGGAAGAGACCATGCAAGGCTTCAGAGGACCGCAGCATCCCTGCAAGCTGTCCTCGCATAGCACCGAAAAGCATGATTCCTTGGGTCATTGACACATGGGCTATTTAGTGGCCCTCTCTACATTATGGCCTAGAATTTTACGTGCAATCTTCACTACAGGGGACAGATCCCAAACCAGACTGTGGTTAGCATTCAAAGGACCAGTGAGTGCAGATTAGAAAACTGTTCATTTTTATTGTCAGTGACCTCTAACTGAAATTTAACATTTCCTGAAATTAACATAGACAACAAACTACAAGGGTATTAATGTCCCCAGGACTTTTTCACCAACAGCCATCCTAGATATTTCCATGTCACATTATTGTTCTTATAGATCTCCCAAAATATAACCTTCAGTTATGTTCATCTCTACCTGAAAGCATGATAGTTACTTTTCTTTTATTTTTTTATTTTAAAGATAAAAAAAAAACTAACAAAATAACAACAATGAAGACAAAATCAAAACAACACGAAGACAACAAAAATGATACATGACCTCAAAACAAAATGACAGGAATTAACAATGGCTGCTACACTACATGCTGTTATCTTCAATGGCACGCTTGAATCTGGTAATCAGAACGACTGATCTGAAAACAACAACATGCAGTATAAGAACCATTGTTGAACTCCTACCATCTTGTATGGTGAAGCTCAGCATCATTTCCAATGGTTTTTTTATTATTATTATTATTACTTGTTACTGTCTTTGATTGTTTGATCAATCTTACATCCTTATGTCTGGTGGGTAGTTACTTTTTGACAGTCATGAATTTTAAATTGAGTCTAGGGGACTCCAAAGCTCGCTCTTGTCCTGCCCTTGAGCAAGCTTGGAACTGAGAAACCCCCTGCTCTTTCCTGTTCACACCGGGAAGCCATAGGGGTAACAACTGCTGAGGTGCTCACGGGGCAAGGTGAGACACACTGGAGAAAATAAGGCTTCTGGGAAAGCTAGTTTCCTTATTGCCCACCTGTCTCATCCTTGTCCCTGTCCTTGGGAGAATACTTTGCTCTTCTTCCTAGCACCTTGGTCTGTCATTACTGCTCCCAGAAACACCCCCTGCCCCTCACCCATTGTCCTTGACTCAGATGTAAAGAATAAACACCAATGTTCTGGGTGCCTTGTGGCCTTTTGTTACCCAAGAACAACTGGTCATCCCAGATCCCAGTCTCCACCCCTATTTTGTCTCTTGCTTTTTCTTCCCACTGTGCATTATAACACTTGGCAGGAGACTGGAGGCTCAGTGCTAGGGTCCCCAATAACTGCCACTGGGGAAATGGTCTCCATTAGTTACTAGAAACACAGTCAGATGTAGCTATTTAAGACATTAAGTACTTCTATGTGTCAGGATGCTTCAATGTTTGGATAACTACATTTAAAGTGGTTGTTTTGTAGTGCTATGTGTTTTATTCTATATACATAAATATTTAATCTTAAGAAACTGACTCCTGACATTATAGAACAAAGACCTTCATTAACTTACTCCCCAATAAAACCAGCAAAAATTATTTTTAGAAAGAACGTAAGGGGCCACAATACATGATGTTTTCATTTGCTGGGGGAATTGGAGTGTATATAACACATGCTGCTCATTTTCCATCCTGTTTCACCTCTCCTCTCACCCCTTCCACTGACCCCCTTCCCCATATCCAAAAAAAGCTGCCTCTATTTTACTCTGTAATTTACTTACACTTTGAGTTTCTCATGTAAGAGAAACCGTACAATATAAAAACAACTTTACAAAGACTTTAACAAACACAGTACCTATCACTTCAAAAAGCTGGGGATTTAGCTCAGTGGCAAAACACCTGACTGGCAAGCCCAAGATCATGAGTCTAATTCCAGGTACCGGAAAAGAACCAAAAAAAAAAAAAAAAAAAAAAAAAAACCAAAAAACAAAAGAAAGAATCTGCAGCATTTAAACTAAGACTTCTCCCTTCCTTCCCTCTCTTACAGTAGCAAGGTGAAAGCAGACTCCAGAATAAACACAAGAATCCCTTTCTCCTCAGCATCCAGCAAGAGAACTATCCAGCCTTCTCTCAACTCTGTGTTGCTGAGACTAAAGTCCAGGGAGTGCTGTGGAGAGACCAGAGTTCCCTTCTCCCATCCAAACCCCACTGGCAAAATGGAGGCTCTGCCTTGGGCACAGTGCCCAGAAAGGACTGGGGTCCCAACACCCCTTTCCCAGCTCTGGGGGTCGTGGTTTTGTATCAGAAAGACCTAAGCCTGAAGGAAGACTCCTGTCCATTGAGCACTTAGCTCCTAGAGCAGGGATGTCACTCAGAGAGAAGCTTGTCATTGTCCCAACCCCACCTCTGAACGAGAGTATGCCCAGACAGGTGAAATTGATTCTAGCAGTGACCATGTTGCAGAGAACATCAATAAAGAGATCAACACTATTTAAGAAGAACCAAATGGAAATATGAAAGTGAAAAGTACAATAACTGAAATTTTGAAATTTACTAAGAGCGCAACAGTAAATCTGAACTGGCAGAGGGAGAATTAACAAATTTGAAGACAGATCAGTAGACAGTAAGCAAGATAAAGAAGAGGACATAAAGAATGGAAAGAACAGAACTCCAAAGAGACAAGGACACCATTAAATACTCTCATATGTGGGAATAAACCTGGTGTTTCTGGAAGTACCAGAAAAAAAGAGAAAGACCAAACAAGAAAAAATATTCAAAGGAAGACTGGCTTACCTCTTTTAAAATTTACTGAAAAATAATGGCTATAATAATAGCACCCACATCTAGGGAGCTAAAGAAATTCAAAGCAGACTAAAGACAGCTTCACAAACACAACAGAGGAAAAATACTCAAAGTCAAAGATCAGGAGAAAAATCTCAATATAAGCAAGAGAAAAAAATTACCTGAGCAGAGATTTTGGCACCAGATTTCCACAAGATCATTGCTTGGAATAAGCTCAAGAACTTCCAGTATCACTATTGAGACTAAAATATCTAGAAGACACCTGGTGCCCGTATCCAATACGCTTTTATCAAAATGATACAAAAGAAAACTTGTAATGTTTAAAGTGGGGAAGGTGCTAGGTTAAACAAAACTCAAAAGGTTTTGTTACTGCAAGACTTGTTGTAAGTTTCAGAATGCTAACTGTGAATTTTCAGATGTGGGTAATCATCACAGTATTTCCCAACTAGAATGACCATGAAGGCTGTGGTGGAGTACATCTAAAGGCTCAAGGTTTGAAAAGTACTTTGGAAATACTGACCGGAAACTAAAAAAAAAAAGTGCAGGATGCTGGTCACTGCTACAGTTAATTGGCATCTTTGTTTCCTGTACATCTATATCAAGCACGACTCTCTTGGAGGCACAAATGATAGAAAACCATCCATATTTTCAAGGACATTCTAGGTCAGAGGCCATCTGAGGTCCCTGATGATGCTGCTTGCCAAGGCAAGAATTTGAGTCACCCGGAGGGTGGCTATGCCCTAGCCTGTCTTTTTTGATTTTTGGATCACATTCGGTTAGAAATCTTTAGACTGTACATTAATGAATGCAGAAAAGGACAACCACTGCTAACGGGCTTCTATGCATGGAAAATTCCTTCCTCTTGCTGTTTCTAGTCTTAGGTGCTGGTTTATAATAACAGCCTATCAAAATGTTGCATGCAGCTCCAATAAACATAGTCATCATCTGAGAGCTATACTTAAAATGCCAAGGCAGATTTATCAGCCTCTGAGGCCTGGAGCACAGCCAGATCACAGCTCCGAAGCCTGCTCAATGCGGCTCCCCATTGCAGGGTGTATATTAGAAGAGTGTGGACTCGAGCCAGATGTCAAGAAGCTATGGCTCAGCAACTTGAACCAGGGGGACAGCAAACAAGGAGGACCGAAGGGGCCACGGAAATGCACACAGAGACAACCTCAAGAAACATAACCTTGCTGCTGCCTGTCAGAAAATACCAACAGCAGCAGATAGACCAACCAACTTTAGTGCGCCATTCGGGGACAAAGCAGCTATTACTCTTTATGAAAATGCTTACAGCCTGGCACAGAAAGCAGTGACTCATAAGAGAACTAAACTCTTCCTGAGATACAGATAAATAGATGAATAGTCATTGTGGAAATGCCCTAAGACCTAACAAGGATACTGTCATTGACAAATACTCTGTAGACAACAAGGGTCCTATATATTTTATGTGGCTATTGATATCCCCTCTTCTAATTCCTCTAACAGTTGTGTAAGCCTGTAAATCTCTGAATTGTCTTATCCTGCCCAAAATCTTTAGAATGCTGTCTGTCTTCCTGACCAACATTACCACATTGCATGATTCCTAGTCAGAGAGCTTTGGACAATCAACTGAGTGGTGATAGAGGGAGACACTGTACTTTCCTGAAAACTCTGCTCAAGTTAACAAATGTTAAATTGATAGATTAATGAAAGGATCAAGTCAATGTCTCCTCTCGTGCCAGTAGCCTACTTGAAAGCAGCCCACTTTCTGACTAGAGAAAGAAACAAATGACAGGAAAATCTAATGCATTATAAGAAACTGACAGACAAATAACTGCTCCAGCAAGAAAATCAAAAAGATCCCGAGGAGCCAGAGAAAGTTTGCATAAAGTATAGTTGTAAGAAGAAGAATAAGCATCATAGGTTTTTTTAAAATCTTGAGCCAACAAAAATATATTTGAAGGTCCCAAGGTCCATAGCCAGAAGAGGGCCAATGGACAATCAGAAGCTCTAGGACTGCATCAAGAATCTTTATGGAGCCATATGGAAAAGGATCATCCATCAAATTGAAAGCTTAAAAAGCAGATAACCATCTTGCAAATTCATAAATACAACCACTTCTGATGGCAGGAGTGCAAGTTGCTACACTGATTTAGGGTATAAATTTGATTATATTTTTAAACGTTTAAAAATGTTCAGATTCTTTAACTGTAATTTTTTTTTTTTTTACTTCCAGAAATTTTCTCTACCAAAACCCCAATTTTGTTTAAAGAAAAAGAGTGCAGGAGTGATTTAAGGGTGAGTGGAAAAACTGGGTCTCCCAAGTAATCAACAGTGGTTCTATTTATGTTGAAGTGGCATGGTAACATTTTACTTTCTGTTTTTCTCTCCTCTTTTTCTTTGGAATCTTCTTTGGTAAATAGATACTAATTGGAAGGAAGGTGGAAATCATGAAAGTACATTATGTGCATTTACACATCTGCAAAAATGAAACCATTCATCTCTCTATAATCAATAGACAAGTGAAAAAAATACATGAAATTCTAAATAGTATAACTGGTGTTCCAAATATATAAATACATGGGGGGAAAAGATGCTGTCTATAATATATAAAATGCTCCATAGAATTAAAAAAGCAATCAAGTGAAAATGCACACAATAGTTATAAAAATCTGATCTTAGGTTTATGTCATTTCTAATGTATTCTATTGCTCCAGGGAAGGGAGAGTTAATTTTGGAAGGATTACTTCAGGTCTCACAGTTAGAAACTGATAAAAGGAGAAACATAAGCAAAGTGAGGAAGCAGAGATTAAGCAGCAGCAATTTCTACTGAAAATAAAAAACATTCCAAATAATAATTCCAGTAGTCTCCATCCTGAAACAAACACAACCTCCATCTGTGTCTCTCCCTATGAAATACTATATTGGGGAACTCAAATACAGGTGGACACTCATGTGCTGCAGAGCAGGAATTGGATGGAAATCATCGCTTGCAAAATCTTGCATCTCTCTAAAACTCTTTCACCTTTAATGTTAAACCTTTTGAGCAAAACCAAGCAAGTATTTGTTATGGTTGATACACTGTGTCAGCTTGGGGAGCCTAGAGGTTTGGCTGAGTGACTCAGCAGTTCTGCATCTTGAGGTAAAAAGGACACACCCTTACTCTTCTGGGATGTTGTTTATTGTGTTAATTAGAGAAGTTTAGAAGGTGAACTAAGTGACCCAGCAGGGAGCCAGGGTGCTTACTTTGTATTCATCCTGAGCCGTGCCAGAGGAAGGCATGCAGAGGGTGTGGGAATAGAGGACCACATCCCTCCCAGAGGGGGTAGACTGCATAAAAAAAGGAATTGAGGAAGGACTGGCTGCTGGTTCTTCGGAGGAGCTCCAGTCTTTGCCCTCAGCTTGGACATATCCTGGCTTCTGGTGCAGACTGTTGGGCTTCCGTCTGGACTCTTCAGCCTTCTGGTGTTGGCTCTCTGGCCTTCATCTTAGATTCTTCAACATTCCGTCGCAGACCCATCAGCCCTTTAACACAGTGAGCTCCAGGCCCGGGGCTGGGCTCCTCAGTCTCCAGCGTGCAGACACCCTCTGCACGCCTTCTCATCACTGGGCTTTGTAAGCCAAACATAATTTCTTATACATTTGTATATCTTGTGTTATATCTGTTTCTCTAGTAAACCCTGACTGATACGGTATTCTTAGAGAATGAATAAAAAGGCAAATTTCCAAAACAGAATAATATTAATTTTTGTTCATCCAATTAAATTCTGTTTCCCAATAGTCTGTAAGGCCCAAGAGAATAGGAGGCCAAGTCTTAGTTGTCAATGTATTTTAGTGCTTATTGTAGCAGATCCTCAACCACAGTTTGATGGATGAATGAATGACAATTGGAGTCCACTTCAACAGAACTCTAAAACCATCCATTTTAATCTGAAGAGGACCAGTAACTAGTCAGATGCCTTTGGAGTAATATACAAATATACAAGATTAATTTCTTAAAATGCTCATGCTTCATTCTTATTCATATTCATGTTCAATTTACATTCTACCCTCATTCATCAGGTTCCTAATGTAGTTATCATAAAAATGCCAGTTGCCACACTTCTCTGGGTATTTCTGGGCCTTATGTTTTATGATCGGATCGGAACATTTAGGTAGTTGACCCACGGTGAATTTAACAAGGGCTTGACACACATCAGCGCTATCACACACAGATGAAACTGGTGCTGACTTGGTGACAGCGTGTATTATAGGACAGTAAGAGGCTCGAGGGCCTTTCAAGTGAGTGGGAAGGACAGCACTTCAGAAAAGCCCAGTACGAATTCTGTGACAGGCTTTACAGTCACGTACAGAAGCACTCTTGCTGCTGTCGTGCATCATCGCCTCTTAAACATGTCAAACCTGTACTACACTGCGTTAAAAAAAACACAAAGAAATTCTACTTGCAGTTACATGTGAGATGATAAATTAAAAATGATTTCAATGTCAAATCCAGATCATGAAAAAAGAAAAACCAGTGACCTCTCTTGTTCTCATGCTAGGCCTTTAAGATATGATAGGATTCTTTTATTACTAAATATATTATTTTGAATTTCATCATTCTAATTATTTAATTGTTAAATATTTTGCAGCACCAATGAATTTACAGGAATGGTAGTGGTTATTCCCAGGAAGGTTGTTGGTCAGATTCATTCACACTGAGTGAATTTAGTCTTCTCGTTTCAAGGCTCTTGCCTTCATTTTTTGTTTATGACCTCCCATGTGGTCATAAAATGCTCTTAATATTGTCTTCAGATTTTTCTGCAGTCTACTCTACCCACCTGGACTCTGTAGAGCACCTCCTACTAGATCTTCTTAGCACTGTGCTCTATCCACCCATCTTTTGGAGCACTTACTGTTACCTCTTCAGCCAGAGTTAAAGCTCTCACTACTGAATGTAAGTGTAGTCTAGTCAGTTCACAGACATTTACATACATCCACTATAGTCCTCACCCCCGCCCCCAAAGGACAGCTGTCATTGCTTCACTCACCAAAACACCGAGGCTGAGAAGGCTGAGCAATTTGTCCTGGGAGGTGATGCATAGGAAAGGCACACAACCCTGGAACGGAGCAAATCTGAGTCCTACTATGAACTGGAATATGATGTTGAACACATTCACTCCACCTCTCAAGCCTCCATTTTCTCAGGAGTAAAACAGGAATGAGAGTGTGTAATGGATGTGCGGACACATGTGCTGCTATGGAACTGACCCTCAGGATGCCATGCCTATGAGGTATAAATGAACAATACAGTATATATATTTAAAAGCTTAATTACAGTAAAATCCTTACCCTCACTCTTCCTCAAAATCTGCCCTCCCCCCAACTTTGAAAACACTTATTCCATCATTCTTGCCAGTTTCTGAAGCAGTTCTGGAAGTCCTCTGTCTTGAGCATCATTAGTTGAACTGTCATGGCTGCCTTGCAGTCCTGAATCAATTCAAAATGTTTACCTTTCATAGTTGTTTTGACTTGGGGGAGGAGCCAGAAGTCACACATTGCCAGATCGAGTGAATACAGTGGATGAGGACACACAATAATGCTTTTTACAAGCCCGGCATTCCATCAACAGCACAGGGCTGCAATTTCAACATATCTTTGGTCACACCTCATGGAGACAGAAAGGAGAACTGCAGAACTGCTTCAGAAAGCGGCAAGAACAATGGGATAAGTGGGTTTGAAGGTATAAGGGTGGATTTTGATTGTGATTGATGGTAATACATCTTTTACAATAATAAATGGTTTCACATTTAAATACATACTGTATTTTTCTATCACACCTTGTGCATTGATTTTTCTTTCCTGCTAAGGGAAGAGAAAATGTTATCAAATTGCTGATTGCAATACCAAAGAAGTGTTGCCTACAATGGCCACTGCATTCTTTCCTAAAAGATTCTTATGGTTCCTCCAGAAGGAATGAGTAACATTCTATAAACCCCACCCCCTGATTCAGGCATACTTTAACCTATGACATACCACTTGTCACAAGTTACTCAAGCAAAATTTTTAAGACATTGAACTGTTCCCTTATTTGAAAAACAAAGTATTACTAAACCTTAGAGGATCTCCAGGTTTCTCTGCCCTGTCTGGACCCCAGAAAAGTTGTAACAAGCAGCTGGAGCAGGAGAGTCCAGAAACTCAATAATCCAGCAGTAAATTTTTGCACTGTCCACTAATTTTCCACTGCAAACATTAGCATTTGTCATTAGCTCAGCATAGCATCTTCACACACTTGAAATCTTTCCCTTCCTGCAGAAAGCTGAAAATAAGCTTTGAGAGCTGCATTTAAAATAAGAAGTAGAAGACCACATGGAACTTTTTGATCAGCTTTTGTGTGAGCATCCATTTCTTTGCAATTAAAAGAATCAGAGTTTGGGTCAAGGGTAGCAGCACATGGCTGTAATCACAGCTACTTGGAAGGCTGAGGCAGAAGTATCACAGACTGGAGCCCAGCCTCGAAAATTTGGTGAGACCCTATCTAAAATAATGAAACAGGAAGGCTGGGGAATAGCTCAGTGTGAAGGCCCTGCCTGGGCTCAATGCCAAGTACCCCTAAAAAAGAAGTAGAGTTTAGCCCAAAGAAGACAGTCACCCAAAATTTTTGACCTTCCTAAGGCATCAGATCAAACCAAAATAACAAAATCTTGGTCATGAAGATGGAAAATACAGAAGCATGTGATTCTGCTTATAGAACCTAAGTCAGCTGTAACACTGGTAGATTCAGAGAAAACCACATGAGCTTTCATTTATCCAGAGGCCCCTCTAGTCCAGAAAGGAGCGATACTGCCCGGAATTACCAAACTCCTCTGCTTATGATCTTTCACTCTCCCAAGTTTCCTGGCATCCAAGCCCAAGAAGAAAACAGAACTCTCAGATTTGTGCAGTGCTATCTTTAGAGCAATATACATACTACATATCAAAATATACAAAAGTCTAGGTGCATATAAGTAGACAGATATGACAGGATTGCGTGTGTATATGTACGCATTTGTGTGCGTGAAAGAGTTGTGTTGTGGGGACTACAACTCTGTAAAGAGTACTAAGACATGATCTGTGTGGGAAATATTGATAAAGTATAAATTATTCCTGCTGCAAATCATTTAAGATATAAATATACACTAGTTTGCTTTACTTTCTAATTATACCACTTCTCTCTATCTTCTTTCCTCTAAAAGTATAAAATGGTGTCATTTCTGGTGTTCGAAAAGTATTACACTCCAAGCTTCTCTCCATGGTAATGATTTGTAAGCAGTTTATATTATTAAAAGCACTTCTAACAACTTCTACCCCTGAAAACAACACATAGATTTTTGTGGGTCTTTGACAATAATGTCTATCCTACGAGACTGTTGAAAAATTACTGACATATTTATAAATTAGTTAGCATTCGACAAATCATTACCATTATTTACCTAACTCTCTATCACTTACAAAATAATAAATACAAGCTTAGGCTCTTTCATTTCAATTATCACTTTGGCAAATTAACTGATTTTTTGATACTCAAGTCTCTTTGCTTAGAAAAAGAGATAAAATATAGTATCTAGCTCCCAGGGTTGTTACAAAGATTAAAAAGAAATTAATGTATGAAAAACATTCAGCCATGTGCCTAGAATATGCTAAAGCTTATGTATTAGATCCCATTTTCATTATTTTTACTATTAAAGGCAAGATTTTAAAAAGTGTGGCTTCTAGGCATATTCCTGTAATCCCAGCACATTGGAGGCTGAGGCAGGAGGATTGCTGTGAGTTTGAGGCCAACCTGGGATACAAAGTGAGTTCAAAGCCAGTCTGAACCGCATAACAAAACCCCATCTAAAGAAAAAATAAATGTGTCTTTAAAACCTGCTAACTTCCCACCTTACTGTTTATCAATTACCTGCTGCTCAGAGCATCAGAAAGTGCCTTCTTTACTGGTCCTGTCTGTTAGCGTCTCAGCTTGGGGTCAGACTCCCTCCAGACTTACTGAGACTCAGTAAGAGACTCTTACTCAGACTCCCTCTGCTTACTGAGCCTTGATTATAGCAACATCTGAGAATGTTTTGTGGCATGTTCTAAGGTTGCCAGATAAAATATAGGAGAGCCAGTCACATGTCAATGTGAGATTTTAGTACGAATGTACCCGAAGTGTTGCATGGAACATGCTTATACTCTAAACTTATTTACCGTTTATCTGAAATTCAAATTTAACTTGGCATCCTGCACTTTTATTTGCTAGACTGACACCCTACCATAATCTACATCAAGTTCTTACATGCTAAGTTAGTGGAATAACTAACCCTTGTATTTCAACATCCCACTAACGTTGCTGCTGTTGTTTGTTGTTGTCTTTGTTGTTGTCATTGTTGTTGTTGTTGTTGCTGTTGTTGTTGCAGGCTGATCCAGTTTTAGGATGAAGGACTGAGAGGGTGAGTAGAACAAAGATATATCACAGTATTGCTCATCACTGTTCCAATCTTATAGCAGCTCATTGTCCTGTACATCTAAGGTTGTTCTACATTCCCCTCATATATTCCAAACAGCTCTCAACATATAAATATAACAGATACAGCTATCATATTCTCTATTTTAGCATCATTATATTTTTAAAGGTCACTGTGGTGCTAATAATAGAGCCAAATTAGAATTAGAATGCCTCAAAAGACAGAAATCACGTACAACTATGTGTTTTGGAACTAGCAGCACACATGCCTTTCAAGAGCAACACCAGCTAGGGAGGACTGCAGATGCACCATTAGAGTGGAAGAGAACGTGAGGAATTGAAACACGCTCTCTTCCACTGACAGGGGCAATGGACTCTTCATGGCCATGTCTGCTGAGTTTTTTTGTTTTTCAAGATGTTATGGTTTGTGTCTCAATGTCCCCCCCAAAGTCTCATGCAGTCATGGGGCAGGCTTCTAGAGTTTTTGATTGATTCATGATTCATTGTTGGAATTATGGATGTAAGTGCTACATCCGCTCTGGGCAGATAGCTTGCATACAGTGTAAGGGAGGGAAAGAGACTGCTTGCCTCTACTGCTCCTCCCTTTTGCTCTTGTTGTTTTTGCTGTCTTCCGCAGCCAAGAACTGTTGCCCTCTGCCATGTGCCACTCTACCTTGGAGCCAGCCGAGTATGGACTGAAACCTCCACACACTGTGAGCTAAATAAACCTTTCCTTCCTTAATTTTGCGTGTCAGGTATTTTGTCTCAGCAATGAGAAAAAAGTAACCAAAACACAAGCGAAGTCAATATCCTGAATTTTGTGATTTTCTCCCATAGAGTTTTAATTTAGAAAACACAAGGCAGGCCAATCACAACACACCTGCCTTCCACTAGCCTTGCAAGACCTGCACCAGCTTCCAAAAGTCAGGCTCCTTGAACTCTCTCCATCAATTTCATCTGGAGGAGTGCTGTAGGCAACTAAGTAATAATTGAATTCTAAATTACTGATTAATGTAGTAATTCATTGTGAGTCAGCCTCCCTCCCCAGGAAACAGTTATCCTATTCAAAGTAAACTTTCATTCAGCATCTTGGTCAAAGCCAGCTCTGTTTCTCTGAAGCTCAGTTCCTGGAAACCACGGGTCTGTGTATTTTTCTCCTACCAACCCACAGACAGTTAACAACAATGGGTATTAAGCTGACTCTGAACTATGTAAAAATGAACACTTTTAAGCAAAGATTTCTTCATAGTTTTCTTTTTTGCTAAATTAATTAAATATTGTACTCAGTAAAATATTTTTAAATTGTAAATGTAGGACCCAACAGTGTCATTCTATTCTATAAACTATTGAATGCCTTCCAGTTAAAAATATCTTGGCTGGAATCCTTTCTCTTTATGTTTCCTGCAAAGTCATCTGAAATGCATTCTCCAGGACGGGTAAATCATCCTTTCGTATCTCCGGTAGTTGTCATGTGATTCATATGGTTTTAGACTACGTGGATCAGAAATCATTGAAAGTGCTGAGAATTGGTGAATGTAACATGGAAATCCAACATGGGAATTCCGGCTGCTGCTTTGATTGCTTGGGTCTCTGATTAATTGCTCACATAAATAGATAGATACGCAATTACTCTGAAGAAAGGCAACAGAAAAAATCCTTTCTATCATCTGATTGGGAACAATGAGTTATATCCTCAGAAACCTGCTGTTACTCATGGCCAATGCCTGCAAATTAAGAACCTCTTTTTCCCTTAAATGAAATGTCATTGGTGAAGATGAGTTTTTAAGTGTTTTATCAATTTTACAAAAAAAAAAACAAAAAGAAACTAAATGGAAGCTTTAAAGGCACTTCAAGCTAATGCTAAAATAATTCATTTGTATTCCAATATTTTTATAGTAAAGAGAGATGATTATATGGTTTGGGATAAATCAGATGTGGATTCCAACCTGTTTTTTAGAAGTCCTTGGGCGATGTCCATTAATGACTCTAAGCTTCAGTTTCTTCATTCATAAAATACAAGTAAAAATGCTTACCTGCAAATACTCTTATGAGGATTATTTATCTCTACTTACATATTTACCAGGTATCTCTTTCTGTGAAATAAATGCAGCTAGAAAACAGGATCCTCACAAATGCAGTTTGTAAATTTAATAAAACTTCTTGGCAGATAATTGCCACCCCATTTGATATCCGTGCTTACTACCATCTGCCACGTGCCTGAGAGCACGGGTGTATTCTGAACGTTCACCATCCAAAGCCTAAGGCGCATCAGCCTGATAAAAGGCCAGGGAATGTCAGGAGACAGGAAAGAGGAGTCAGCAAGCTCGTGTCCTAAAGATCTTAGGAGACACAGCACCTAAGCCATATGGGCTCGTACCTTTCCAGAAAGCAAGGGGCAAGCCTGGAGGCTACAAGTCAGGATGGAGGTGCAGTTGCGCCTCAGCTCTCCAAAAGGAGGCTTAGCTGGTGTTCTATGCCTCACACAGGAGAAACCAAGCATGCAGTATACATGCAATTCAATGCCTATGATAGCTAGGGCACCTTTGCAGTGCAAAAAGACTGCATGTTAAGGAGAGCTGGGCACTGTTTAAATTGTGACAGTGCTACAGTTCTTTGGGGACCGGCTGTCCAGGAGAAAGCAGAAAGAGCTTGACATTCACTGAATGGATAATGGCCGCCTGTCAGACGCATGTTCACAGCACACACTGACTGCCTGCGTCCAGCGGCATCAAGAGATGGAGCGCATTGATACCCAGCTCAGGGAGGAAAGCCTGAATGACAAGAATTTCATTTGTTTCTGGTCAGTCTTTTTGACTGCAAGAAACTCAAGTTGCAGGGGAAGAAAATCAGGGGATGAGGACAGGCAGATTCAAAACTATATAAACAGAAATTGCAATTGGATCAGAGTCCAAAGTAGAGCCAGCGCAGGGATCTGATGGCTCAGCCATGTCCTGAGGTCACATGAGCTCTGGTTCCGAGTCCAGGAAAATGCGCTACATTATAATTTCTGCTTTCCATAAATGCTCAGAGCCTCAGCCTAAGATGTAGTTCCCTTCTTTGCATCTTCTGTGTCCTTTTAGCCTTATCCTCCATTTCCAATTGCAGGTTTTCCCATGCAAAGTAGTGGGAGAATCTGATGCCTCGTGAGTTGCCCTTGCCAGCTCCATGAGTTTGCCTTGCAAAGACTACGATCCAGATCGGCTGATCTTGCGCCAGTGTGACCGGTTTTGTCAGTTAGTTGAGAGACAGTGGCTGGGAAGAAAAGGATCAGCAACCCACACCAACCCTTAAGGAACAGTTTTACTGGCAAAGCACCTGGCTGCTTTCTCTAGAGGTCTCTGAAAGGTAAAGCAGAAAAAAAGGACAGGACCTCCTGGCTTACCAACTCTACCTGATACTGTGAACAACGTGAAGTGCTGAAAGGTACACATAGATCCAGCTGACAGTGTTCAGAATCTTCTTTCCTAAGTTGCAGTGGAAATTTTTTTTTTTTTTTTTTATCTTTTTCAGACAGGGTCCCGCTATACAGTTCAGGCTGGCCTTGAGCTCACTTTGTAGCCCAGGTAGGTCTGGAATTACCAATCCTCCTGCCTCAGCCTCCCAAGTGCTGGGATTACTGGCGTGTGTCAGCAGTGGGAATTTTAGACTCACACATAAATGCATTATCCGAAGTTCAAAAGAAATACCTAAAATTCAAGGAAAACTAAAATTAATGCCCAGTACAGATCCACGGGATTGCAGATGAAAAGCTGGAACATGGTTTCCTTTTTAGTTAGAAAATATTAATTACTAAAGGTGTGAATCAAAACACTACATAGAATGGAGTTCACAAGCTCTTATCAAGGTCTTTTTCTCATTTTCTAAGGGAAGCTAGAAGTTTCCCAAGCCAGGTAAATGGAATGCTAGCCACATAGCTACTCATTAACCTCACATCTATTTTGACTACTTGTTAACACATCTATTTTAATGGTCTTTAAAGGATAAGGAAAAGCGAATCAATAAAAATAATACATGTTACTTCCAACTACAGGGACGGTAAATACACAAATGAGATAGCTGGACAGAGGGTAAGGTAATGTGATGTGAGACTTCACTGCTTTACTTTGCCCACAGAAGGGGTGAGTTTAATGCCAAAGGTTTACCTAGGAAGAAAAAGGATCTCAAAAAAAATTCACATCAATTCACAATAAGAAACGGAGGGCTTATACTGAATAAGGTATTTTAGCTATATTGCTGGGGAGCTCTAAAACAGTGAAATATGGGGTCAAGTTTTAATCAGCAATTCCTTAAAGGTCAGGAGAAAGCAGGCTGTGAATAAGAGCTGCTGCTGAACGGTTTAAAATTACAAGAGCATTCCCAACATACCACATTGGGATGGGAAAGAATAGTTCACCTGCTTTTTGACTTTATGATTTCTAAACCACCACTTAGGCTTGTGCGTTGGGCTGTGGATGGAGCTCAGTGGTGCAGCACGTGCTCTGAGAGCCTAAGGATGCAGGCTCAATCCCCGACAACAACAACAACAACAACAAAAATCCCTTTGTGGTGTTTACCTTACAATACTATATGTACTTTATTTCCTGCTCCCTTTGTCCTGGCACCAATATTTAGCATCCCTCTCCAGATGTCACAATAGAATATAACATCTTGATTTTCAAGATTAGTTCTAAATTTCTGCGTTCTCATTGTAATCTAAAATACACACCAATTATCTTAGTTTCAATCCAACCTCTCATTCCCCATAGGTGGTAGGCTGCCAAACAAATTCATTTTCACTTTCTTCCTTTCAATTTGAAACCAAGATTTCATTATTCGTATTTGTGTCTAAATGCGGTAAATGCCCTTTATCTTGAGGGTACTACAAGAGTGACCACAACAGGCCCCTTAGAGTAGTCCTAATAATACCCAGTGCTCATGGCAAACACTATTTATTCTCCATAACACTGTCTGATACATACATCTTTCATGCAAAATCACTTTCTGTTACAAGTTGCCTTTTGCCTCCTGAAATGTTATCTTCCTTCACCATCATTACTCAGAGCAGTCAGCCACTAATTTTCAGGATCCTGGGTTTCATTCTTTTTCTGTGCCTGGAAATGAAATACACATAAATATATATCAATAAAACGGGAATGAAGTTTGAAAGATCAAAAGATGAGCACTGTTTTATTTATGTTGATAGTAAATAACCTAGACAGTATAAGAAGAGAAATGTCAACAACAGCAGCACAACCGATAACAAAGGGAACCACAGATTTTCACTGGCTTTCCTTTTAATGTCTGTAATTTTCTCCCTGGCTAGATACTATGTATTTGATAAGATGTACTTACTTATTAGGTAATGTTCATTAGATACCAGTATTATATACATGGCCATTTTCAGAGAACAATATATAAAACAGATAAATTGCTGAACATGTACACATCACTTAAGATTCATATCTGGTGGACTGAGCAACTTCATTGAAGATAACCGTATGTAGTGTAACAACCATTGTTAATTCCTATCATTTTGTTTTGAGGTCTTGTATCATTTTTGTTGTTTTTGTATTGTTTTGTTTTTGTCTTGATTGTTGTTATTTTGTTAGTTTATTTTCTCTTTAAAATAAAAAAAAGATTCAGAGCAGGAACACCCTAGGAAGAGGGACAATGGTGCACAAAAACATTTCAGGTGAGAAAAGGTTCACCCCTTTCTTCTCCCATCATAAGGGTCATGGATGGCACCTGTATAACAAAAGGCCAGTTAACCAAAGAAGAACACAATACATTTATGTAATCAAAATTTTATGGGCACTGGAGTCCTCAGAATGATGACCCAAAGACCCAGGGTAAACCATATCTATTTTGTGCTTAGGTACTATTACACAGGGACAGACATGTAGAAATGTGATTGAATACAAAGGGTATGACCCAATGTTAATAGACTACATGAGAAAACCTAGCAAGACCTGTCTGGTCAAATTCTTCATGGCATCTTTGTGCAGTACTTCTTCCTCGCAGATACAGCAAGCACAGAATCCATTCTGAAATGCGGGCTTTATGGTCTACTATCAGATAAGCTAAACCAGAGACTTTCTGGCCAATTCCAAGACAGAAAGGTAGAAGATTAGAGTAATATTTTTAGGTTTTATAAAGGCTGATTTTGAGAAAAGGAGTTCTAGTATCCATGACTTCTTTGCAGATGAGAAATTCAGGTTTGCATGTGTGTCAGTCACTCTCCCATCTCTAAGTCAAAATACTTGACACATACATTGTATAGGAAGTGAGGTACACTTTGGCTCACGGTTTCAGGGGCTACAGTCCTTTGTTGGCTAGCTCCAAGGCAAAAATAACATGGCAGAAAAGCATTAGGGATAAATTCACCACATGGCAGCTGGGAAGCAAACAGAGAGTAGAAAACAACAAGAACACACTGTTCCAGGTTACATCCCCAAAGACCCACCTCCTACCAGGCCCACATTCTAACAGCATATTCAGCTACCAAACCCAAAATGAATGAATTTCTGATGAGTATAATGTCTTCATGAGCCAAGCAACTTTCAAACTTATGAGACTTTGAAGGAAATTCTAGATCTAAACACTATGGCTTCCCTCTGGGGCTGGGGGTTGGGAAAAAAGAACAGAACACAGGAGAACAGGAGTTCAGACATTGTTTTGTAAGGCCTGCTTCTCAATTCTAAAGCACCACACTGGAAGGTATTGTTTTCTGAACCTCAACAACACTGACACATGCTGTGGTGGGGGACAAAGCAGGAGTTGAAGGACATTCGATGCAGCTATAGGAGGCAAGATATGCATAGGAAGTAAAGAGAAGGTTAAGAAAGAAAGATGACAAGTTAGGACATTTGTATTTAATTCTGTGGAGGACTGGTTAGCAAACTTTTCACAAATGCCAATAGTGTAAGTTTTAGGCATTTGGGGTCAACTAAGGCATTGTTTGAGGGTTTTTTTGTTTTGTTTTGTTTTGTTTTTTTTTTTGTATAATCCTTTCAAGGAGCAAAAATCTTCCTTAGCTTGCAACAGTACAATAACAAGCCAAGGGCTAGATTGGTCATCTGACCCCAGTTTGCCAACCGCTCCTTTATGAATTCTTCCTCTTGTTATATTTCTAGAAACTCCAGGCCTTGAGAGAAAGAGAACCCGGGAGAGCTATCTCAAAGGAAACAGCAGGAGAGTAAAGAAAAAATTTGGAGACCCTAAAAACAAGCCACCTGTTACCCAGATGGGATGTAATGGTATCACAATCTGCTCACCCCGTGGTTCATTTTAGTTTTTGAACACTGAGGTGATCACATGAAAACAAAACTGTACATTTGGAACAATAATACATGTCTACAGAGATTTGATTTTCTTATTTTGATAAGTACTATTTTGAAATTTAGAATTCCAAAATAATTATTCAGTAGGTATCAAAAAAAAGCTTTGCAGCTGAAGCCAGTTCATCACACATCTAACATTATGTATAGTCTCCTTTGAAAAAGCTCCTGAGTAGAAACCATACCTGAGCAATATTTTATTCTTCTTGTTTACTGTATCTATCCCACAAAATGAAGTCTCAGACGTATAAATAACAGGCTTAGTTATTGAGATTTTCAGGAATGTTCATCTAATCTAAATAAATTCACAACACAAGTCAGCAGCCAAAGGGGACACATCTCCCCATTAAAAGAAAATACCTACGTGGCAGATTCTCTAGAAAGAAGAGAAAGAGATCAGTCTGTGCTATTTAAGGACAAAATTACAAGAAATTTAGTTTAAGGATCTTGTTGACTTTAGTGATGCTAGACTCTGACCACACTTGATTCCATAAAATAGAGTGTTCTGGGGGGCATGACAGAATAGTCGGTTACTGTAAGACAGGAACACGGAGACAGAACTATAAAAAAGTGTAGGTTAGTTAACATCAGGCTACTACTGGCCCCTTCTCTCCTAAGGGCTAAAACATGGGAGATATCATTACGTTGACTCATATAGCTTTATGGAGCAGCATTTATAGCTTAGAAGTTTTGTCTTTTGCTATTTACATATCAGTATCCAGAGACATGGGCATTAGGTGGACTTGTCAGTCCTTTTGTGGCAACAACCCTAGCATGACACTGTGGGGTGAGAAAGCCCACTCTTAGGGACTCCCGGGCTTCAAAAGTAAGAGTTATATTCAACACGGACATCAGAAGCTCCAGGCTCCAATATGATGGTTCCACCCAAAGTGTCAACTAATCATTTCACCAGCCCATTTCCCTGTTCAGTGTAACGATCTGATTCTTCAGAAACTGATCTTTTTATGTGCATGTAACTGGATAACCAATGGTAGTTTAGGGTGTTTATTCTACTTTTTGAGAAGACTGTGAACTTCAACACATCAAACCTTTCATCTGACCATTTTCCAGTTGCCATTTTCCTTGCTGACCTCTCTAAATGCAGTTGACAAACACAACGGGAATCTTAAAATATACAAATAGATTATCTTTCTCAATAACTCAAAATGATGCTATTTTCTTGCCATTTGCTACAATATTTGTTTTCATGCTGATTATTTTGCATCTGAATCTAATTGTGAGTAATTAAAATTTCCAACTAACCTAGAATATTAACCATTACACATTTCTATTCTAATTCTAAAAATATCCAGAAAGAGGAGTCCAGGGAGAAGAGAAAAGAAAGAAAATCTCAAAGAAACATTTAAGGAGAATTTTTCAAAGAGTTTTTCAAAAACTTAGAAATGAGCCCCAATTAAGGGAACTAATAATTAAAATTATGAAAGATAATTGCAAAATTCTCCTTAGAAGATTTCATAGTTATACCCAACTGCCAATCACCACAAACCATACAACTCAGAAATGTGAAGTCTGTGCATGTTAAAGGGGGCCTGTGAGAAATGGCACTATATATTCTAAAGCTTACATTCTTTATTCAAAAAATTTTTATAAAAGATTTATTATGCCAAGTACCAAGCTAGACATGGTGATACAAAGATGAAAATGGGATGTCTTGTACTCTAATGTCACAGGCCCCTGGGGGAGAAAATGCTTAAGAAAGTGATAAAATGGAGTATATACTAACCTAAAAGAAAGAAAAAAATAAAGCCTTCACAGAGGTGACCTTAGAACTGTCTCATGTGAAAAAAACGTTTTAGGTTATGGTTTACTACTCAAATAAAATTTCCCATTCCTGCATTTATGAGAAATGTGCATTCTTACCCCAGTGAAGTAAGCAGTAGATGTTTCCTTGCCTCACCTCAAGTCCTCTCCCTCCAGTTGGAAGCTGTCTGTGTTGAACCTCTGGATCCCTCAGGATCATCAGAGTAAACAGAATTTGAGACAGCAAAGCTGAGTCTTGCCTGGGCAAGAGGCAAAACATATGCATAATGAATCTTCAAAGTGCTGAGCATTTCAGAAGTCAAGTGAAAGAAATCTAAGGAAGATAAGCTCCCTCAAAAAAGTAATTGTAATAACTGAAAGAAAATTCCTGAAACCCGAAAGGCCTTCAAAACAGATAGAGGGGGCTGGGATACAGCTCAGCAGCACAGTGCCTGCCTGGCAAGTGTGAGGCCCCGAGTTTGATTCCTGGTACAAAAAAAAACATAAAAAAATAAAGGATTTGATAAATGAGAGCATCGGTTCAAAAGAATAAATCCCAATAGTGGTACAGAAATCATTTTCCTAAAACTATGACTTCTGGGAAAATTTTTTCTCCAGTCCTCTCCAAAATAATTTTCTTCAGACCCATAGGTCAAGCTCTAAAAGAAAACAACTTTCAACCCAGACTAATATTTCCTGAAAAACTACCCTCAAAATTGATGGAGAAATATGGACACTCCATGACAAAAGAAAAACAAAACAAAACAAAAGAAACACCTTAAGAAATCCATGACCAGCAAACCAATACTCCAAAAAATTCTCAAGGACATCCTACAGAAAGATATGATGTCAAAAATGTCAAACAGTCTGCTGAAATTAACATGCCAAGCAGGATGAACAGTTAAACAAAAGGGAAAAATAAAAGAAGCAACAACAGAAAAATAATGCAGCAATAAAAATAAGTCAATGTCTTCCAGTGATAATACTCAGCTCTCAAAGAAATGGCCTCAACTCCCCAGTAAAAAGATACAGATTAAAAAAAAAAAAAAAATTCAAACATATGCTGCATAGAAGAGGGGAGGAATGTTCCCAGGACCCTCGGAGGGGAGCAAAGGCCTCAGCATTGGAGGCATGGGAGTTGGAGGGTGTACCCCTGGATTTGAGTGATGAACTACAGGAGGCTGGGGGTGCACCCCAGGAGCTGCAGGATGGACCCCAGGAGGCTAGGCGTGGACCCTAGGAGCCTGCGGGTGAACCTAATTCCAAAAGAAATTTATAGACAAAATCAAAGGTGAAAAACAGTATTTTAGGCAACAGGACCCCAAAACAAGAAAGAGTATTATCTTATTTTCAGAAAAATTGAACTTGCAGGCAAAAATGATGACAAGAGACAAAGAAGGTCACTACAGATCAGTCAAGCAAACAACTCAACAGGAAGAGATAACAATTGCAAATATTTGTGGACCATATGCCAGTGTACCCAACTTCATAAAACAAATACTACTGGACATAAAAGATCAAATAAACATCAACACAACCGTAATGGGGGATCTCAATACCCACTTTCACAAATAGATTAACTAGACCAAAAGCATTCAACAAAGAAATACAGTGAAATCACACCTTCAAGCAAATGGACTTAATAGATATCTACAGATTATTATACCCTACAACAGGTTGCTCATCCCTCTCGGCAACACCTGGAACTGTCTCCAAACCAGACCACCCACCAGCCCACAAAGCTTCGTATACAAATGCAAAAGCATTGAAATTATCTCACATGTCTTATCACATATTGTCCATTAGTATTTTCAACTTCTCTTCTCCTTTCATGAGAAATTGTTCTCTGTTCCCACCTTCAAACACAGTTTCAAATGAAAATAATAACAAACCATCTTCCTTTCAAACGTTATTAATCCAATCAACTGTATTCTTTAAAAATTTTTCCTTTATGGATACAAAGCAAGGATGGAGTCATCTTTAAAAAACAGGAAGGAGCTGGGCATGGTGGTGCACTCCCAGCACTCGGGAGGCAGAGGCAAGAGGATCGTCATGAGCTCAAGGCCAGACTAGGGTACATAGTGAGAACCTGTCTCAAGAAACAAAACAGAACAAAACAGGAAGGCATAAATTCATGATAGATTTTCATTTTTACTTATTACATGTTGACATTTTGGCAAAAATAATTCAATATTTGACACAATAGGGCAATGATTTTGCCTTCACCATGGCTCCATGTAGGAAAATCAATAATGATACTAAGGAAGCTCTATGCTAGGCACTGTCATCTCCTCATAATCATCCAAGAAATTATTACACATGGCGCAGTTTTTAGTCCCTGGTAAGCACATCCCATAGTGTGTTGCCTGTTCAGCTTTTTAAGCCAGTGGAAAAACAATTGTTAAATTATGCTCACTCACATAGGACAGAGCCTAACACATCCTGGACTCGCCCTGTGGAACTGATTTTTATCCAGCTTGGTTAGTCAGCATATTGCACCAGTTGTTCAATATTTTATATCATCCCTGCAGCCATGTGATCAACCAAGGCAAGTCCTGCTCTTAACAGTTTCATGAGCAAAAGTTTGGTGATATTTCCCATCAAAATTGATATGGGGTACCCTACCCCCTAATGATAAATATTCAATACTGAAGATACCCTCATTTCTTCTAAGAGGAAATATTTTTATTTTATTATTTCAGTTTCTTTCCATTCTTTTAGTGAATAATTAATATCTACATACCTCAAAGTGAAAATAAATTTCAAAAGGTGTGAGCACCCCGTGGAAACTCCCACAGATGAAGTTGACATAGTTGCAGCTTCTAATCAGCTTCTAATTAAAGATCAGTGATGAGCATACCAGCATAGTTTTTTTAAATAAATTAATTTCTTATAAGATATCATTCAGGGCAGGAATCATACTCTAAGTCCAAAACAAGCCTTTGAACTGAATTTTAAAATAATACCTAAATTTTCTATGCAACTATATTTTATTAGTTGCTCAAATTCTCTTCCTGCTATAACTCCTGTATTTGTGCTCGGTCACTCTCCCAGCTCCGTTCATGCTGATTTTCAAGGTTATAGTGCAACTTCCACTCTTTCCTTGGCTCAGCACTCTCACTTATAATTAATCCTTGCTTGGCAACTATGCACATCCTCCTGATTTCTCCTCCCCTCAGGTGACTGTGCTTCCACTCTCAGGATCCTATCAAATAAATTGCACCTGGGTCTATTCCAGCTGGATCATCCCATTTGAAATTTCCAGAATGTAGTCACATCTGTGAGGATTTATCTTTTTTTTTTTTTTTTTTTTTTTTGGTCTGTACCTTAGTTATCTCTTTAAAAACATTAGGGATGAGAATAAAAAATGCATTTAGGTATCTAAAGTTTCACAAACTTTCTTGACACATGCAACTTTTATTATTGTTGGAATGAAAACAGCTTGCTTTTCTATGCATCATAAATAACTTTTCCTTGGTGTTCATTAAAATGATAGACTATCTCTAATCTCTGCCTGTCTGCCATTTAAATGAAGAACTAAGTTATGTGGATCATAACTGCCATCACCTACAATTCTTAGACTCGATCAGTTTGGCATTTTGAATTATAAGTATGGCAGCCAGGAAAATGGTAATGACTCACTTCTTTTTTATGTGGTTGTCAGATATTTCTATAGAGAGCAAATATATACATATATCTCTGGGTGTATTCATTCCACTAACCTTCTTGTTGGACCCTGTCATTTGCAAATGCTACTAATCTTAGCGCTTGACAGTGCAATAAAGGAAAAAGTTTCCATCACATTCTACTTCCTTTTCTTCTACAGAAAAATAAATAGCAAGGTAACAGCAAAATGTAATAATGACTCTCTGGTACCAGAGGAGCGCTTAAGTCTCTACATACAAACTAGTATGTCACTGAGTACAGCTCATCTTCAAAGCTTACCAGATTTTTTAAAATACCATGTGCAAATGTCAAGATTTGAAAATTACTATGGTTGTACTTAACTGATGTTTCATCTTGTCTGACATAGGAACCAAAAACTTAAAAAAAAAGATGAATACTTTCTTCCAGTAGCAATTGTCTAAGGGCATTAAAGTTTATAAGACATCTGACTTAAATCCTGTTTTGAGAAAAGTTCCATTAGGAAGTCAGATAAAATGCTAAGCAGGAGCTGGAAGATCTTGTTAATGACCCTGTAATGGAATTTTATGTGTTGTTGTCACACTCCATATTGACAGATTTTGACAGCTTAATAATATCCTTGATGAATCAGAATCAATTTATGCTTAAAACCTATGACTCTCTTATGTAACTAATGAAGTAATTACTGCTCTTTCCTTTGCCAGGGAAAGTCTTGACAGGGTTCTGCAGGATAATATAACATTTTACACCATGACCCACAAAAGCATCTAGAAAAATCTCTTGCTGAAGTTTCAATGAAAAAGATAAAGCTATTTACAAGGTATGTGTTGCCAAAGCATAGAAAACAATTGCTCATAAGCTAACATGTGCTATTTCTGAATTACTTACTTCCTTCATGAATAAGATGGTGACATGATATTACTGGTGTAAAGTTCTTTCCATGGAACTTTAAGGATACTGATTTCATACCTTGACCTCTGAAAGTTAACTTAGCAGTAACTTCAACTCTAGAAATAGTCTTAAAGTCACAGGTAGCTGCAATATCTAACTAGAAATTATATCAGGTGGGGTCAACCCCAGGATCAAATTTTAAGAAAGAGAGAGAGAGAAAGAATATCAGAATTCACCATTCAACTTTCTTTATGAAAATACTACTTAGACTAGCTTTGATCTGCAACCACTTGTGAGATTTGTTCTCAGTAGAAAAAGAAAACATCTGAAAATATTTCCTTAGAAATGTTCGTCCAATCAGACATATGAAACTAGTTTACATTAAAATATGGCAACCAGAAATTCAGAGAACAGTTACTCTAATCATGCTACTTGTAGAAATGAATATATTGATTAGTGCTGTGGTTCACACTGTCCTGGAACAATGTACATCATTTGCTAATGTGAATGAACCCTTTAAGCACCATCCCAAGAAGAAAGTAATACAGAGAAAGATCTTTCTCATCATGTCATATGCTGCTCGTGTGCCTTTTAGTTAACTGTTGAGGTCTCTCAAACCTAAAATTGTCTTCTAAAACACTGGGTAGGGACTTTGCAAAAAAACAAAAAAAAAAAAAACAAAGACCTACTGTTATAATCACCACAATCACATAGAGCACATCTTGGGTCTAGAATAAATTACAGAAAAACAGAAAGGAAAAAAATGGTCAACTTCAGCCCTGATTAATGTCATATACCTCGGCTCAAAAATAACTGCAAGAGGGGCTGGGGATTTAGCTCAGCGGCACAGCGCCTGCCTGGCAAGTGCAAGGTCGTGAGTTCGATTCCTGGTACTGGAAGGAAAACAAACAAACAAAAAATAACTGCAAGAAAGCTCATGTTGGAGCAACTATTTGCTGCACAAGGGGGTGTGAGGAAGGGAGTTGGATTAAGGAAAACGCTAACATACTAAAGCTAAAAGGGGAACTGAAGGGCAAAGGAAGTCTCATTTATTTAGTAAATACTATATGTCAGGTCTATACTAGCACTGTCTTAATCCATAAAAAGCCTTCTTAATCAATGTCTGCAATAACCTTGTGAGAAAAGACTAACCTTAGTGTTGATGAGATGAGATGAGAAAACAAAGTTATTGCCCAAGTGTGCAGCTACAAAGGACAGATCTAAGGCAGAAGTTCAGCCATATGAATCCCAGTGACCACTATATTTTCACAATCTACAGTGGGAGAATTTTCCCTATACAGAGAGAGTACAATTTCATGTCCTAATTGTACCCCCTAATATCCACTCAAAGTTTTTAAAAACTCATGAGTTTTTAATATATTTGGTAACTTCCCTGAGCCTTGAATTTCTAGAAAGAACAATTAATTAATAAGTTGTCTTTTCATCATTCAATAATTGCTTATGCTATTGTTAAATGCTTTTTTTTTTTTTTTTTCTTTTGTGGTACTGGGAATCAAACTCACAACCTCATGCTTGCCAGGCAGGCACTCATGCCACTGAGCTATATCCCCACCCCCCTGTTAAACTTTTTTTTTTTTTTTTTTAGTTTTTTTTCTGGTACCTAGAATCAAACTCATGACCTTGAGCTTGCCAGGCAGGTGCCGTGCCGCTGACCTAAATCCTTTGAGACATTTCTCTTGTACAAATGGCTGCTTTACACCCAAATGTTATCTACTACTAATGATGCTATCAAGTCAAGAACAAATTTAAAGGCTTTCTCTCTTATAATTACAAGCATAAAAGTGAAACCATTCATATTTGCTATTAACGAAAAAAAGCTCTATCTTCAAGTTGCAATGGTGTGTTAGGTTCCAGTTGCTGTGACAAAATACAAATAATAATATCTTGAGAAAAGGTACATATATTTTGGCTGACGGTTTTAGGGGTTTCAGTCCATGGTCAGAGGGCACCATTGTTTTTAAGGCTGTGGCAAAACATGAACATCATAGAGGAAAGGGAATGTACAGCCAAGCTTCTCCCTTTGCAGAGGCCAAGAAGGAAAGAAGGAGAAGGAGAAAGAAGGAAAGGAGAGGAGAGTAAGGCAGAGGACAGCAGAGGAGAGGGCAGTGGGGCCAGGAACAGTAAACCCTGTCAGGACACGCTCCCAGTGACCTACTTCCTGTAATTGGATCCCATCTTCCAGTTTACATGACCTCCCAGAAATGCCATCTGTATGGATCCGTCAATGGATTAATCAATGATGAAACCAAAGCCCTCATTATCCAATTATTTCCCAAAAGCCCTACCACAAACATTTCTCTTTTGATGGCTAAATCTTTAATACATGAGCCTTTGGGGGATAGTCTCAAATCATGACAGCTTTCCTATAGCGTAAGGCTTATGAATGTGGCATTAGCTAGAAATAATCACAGTTGTTTGAAGAAGAATTTAACAGACATATATGTCATTTGAAATGTTATGAGGCTAAATATCAATTCAATAAACAGGCTACTCAAAATCCTAGCACATTATGTCTACCCATTTTAAGGATGATAAGTGCCATTTTTCAATATTTAAATATTTGATTAAATATCAAAATAATAACTACTTATATTTTCTTTTTAATGTAAGGTATATCATTCTACTCTTTCTCTTTCTAAATTTTATTGAGTGATTCATATTGCAAAGCACACAATATACAGATAGCCATAACTTTAATGCTCCCAAAGTAACTTTTTATTTGTTAAAGATTTTCTCTTAGCCCAGCCAACGAAAGGAAGTAATAACATTTGATATCGTTTTGGGTCCATGGCTAAATCTATTAAGCCCTGAAACTCCTCTCTAATGCCAAATCCAGAATGTTAAACCACAGATCTTGCCAGCATATAACTCTTTTAAAATAAGACTGGGCAGATCAACAACTTTGAATGTCTCTCTTTCCCCTTGACATTTCATCCCAATCACATCTCAGTATCCAATTAAGGGCTTTCACTTAGCATTAGATGGACTGATTATTGCCAGCCTTTGCAATAGTGCTTACGGTGCTTACAGTCACCTGACAGACCAGCACCAGTTAATCCTAGGAAGGTCCACTTCAATTTGTCATTGTCCTAAAGGTTTGATATTTGGATATCAATTCAAGACAGGAGTGCTTAACGCAGTCAGATGGCTTAGCTCTAACCCTGAGACAGCTGGCCTATGGATGTATTAATGCACAATCACTTAGAACCTGCTGTTCGAGTGGACAGATAAATTGTTGCTTCTTGTGTCAAATCCTCAGGCACACACCAACACAGCCTTCTCATGGTTGCTTTTAGCGTCGACATGCTCTTGTCTCTTTCAGAGGCTGCCATGACACTGACACTTAGCCATTCCAGGATCCTTAGCCAGGTGGTTTTAAGCACTGAGGAAAAAGTTCTGGGATCACACAGCATCACTCAGGAAAGTAAAGCATTATGACCAAGGCGGCAACAGTACTCCTTTATGTTCACGATGACATTTTCTTTCACAGCATTTTGCAAATATGATAACATCTGTGCACAACCTGTCCACAAGGAATGCCAGTGGAAAGACAATTATCCAGATTGTATACATCGATAATGGCAAAAAAAAAAGCCACCAGAGAGAGAGAGTAGGGTTATAGTCTTAGTCCCTGGACAGTTAGGAAAATATTTCAAGTCTTTTGAGACTCAGGAAATTTTGCTTTGTGGTAGATAGTGAGATAACCGTGCTACTTGTTAAAGAGCTTGTTGTAAGGCGATGCTTCCTTAAAAGCCCATTAAATGCTTTTATATCAATTTGGAAGATTTGAATCAGATATAAAGGAAGGCTGTTAGAGAGTACACACTGGGTCTGTAGCATGAGAAAGGGTCTGTAGTCTCCCTGTCATATCTAGAATGTGCTTAGCTTTTACATCCTCTAAGACTAGAGCCTTCTGCAGGGCTTGGAATCAACAAATTAAGTCAGATTGCTGCATCTGTTCTTTCAAATTGGAGTCATGATATTGAAATCTTCCATGAACAGAGATTCAACAATAGTCAATCATTCACGGAGTCAGCACTACTTAAGTATCATATGGCACTCAAAATGTAATAAATCCTCCACCAAGCTTTTAAAACTTAGAACATACCATTTAATACAAACACTTGGGCCAAAGGGTGAGAAAATCATGTCCACCTATCCTACCATGCCATTTCAGCCTTTTTTGTAACTAATCATGTAACTTCATATATGGATTATTTTCCAGAATTTATTTTTTGCCCTTTGGAGGATATATTGTCAAAGAAAGCCACAGATAGAGACATTGGCTGTATCTCTGATTAAATTTTCCAGCTGACAGAAAAAAAACCCACACCAAAATTAAAAGACCTACAGGGAAATTTCTTTCTGATGGTCTTTCTTTTTCCAGTTAAAAACTTTCCTTGCCTAAATCTTGTGACTTTTCATGTATGCCTCAAAGCCATATGAAAATAAAGAAAAGGTTGTGGCGAGCATTTATAGAACGTGGAGCGGTCCCAATGCCATGTTCAACCTCTCCTGGCAAACTTTTTCAAACACCTACGTGCACTTCCATCAGGGCTGAACATGGCCAGGGCCGTCCAGCAAACAGCCACGCCATGTGCCTGCACACGCACCTCTCCACCCTCCTCTCCTCTGCCACCACATCTGCGAACTGTGCCTGTGAAATCTGTCCTGCTTTCTCTCTTTGCTCTAGGGCTGCTTCTTGTCTCAGCCAATGTTATTTTCACTGTGGCGGGAAGGCTGCAAAATTGTTCAACTGGAGTCTCCTGACTCCGGTCTTATTTCCTTCAAATCTGTGATTTCCCTAAAGTAGAAATGTGATCCTACTCCTCTGATTAAAATCTTTCAATATTCCCCATACCTTTCTGGAGGATAAGGCTGAAGCTCCTTACGGAAGAATCGCAGCCTTTATTAACCGACCCGCTGTCTGCTCCAGCCCCGTCTGCCCAAGCTCTGCTTGCAGCAGTCACCGGTTCCTTCTCCTCTTCTCTGTTACACCCACTCTCCGACCAACATGGCGGCTTTGGCTTTACAAACATCCCTCCATTCGGGACTGTTATTCATCCCTGAAGACAGTTCAATTTTTTTTTATTTTTATTTTCTACTAGTAGCTGTTTGAAGTACGTAATGATTACCCTCCTCCGTCCATCTCTTGACCCCCTCCCCATTTGAAATCAACTCAATTTAAATCCCTCGTGAAAACTTCTCCATCCCTGACACCATCTTACTTGAACTTTTCCCACTATATTAAAATTATTTACACATTTCGTTCATTCAAATATTTATTGAGTTCCTTCTCTGTTCTCTGAATCTGAGCTCTGAGCATAGATACACGAAAAGCAAACATAGAACCAAATCTCGTGGGATGTACAGGTTAGAGAGAGACAGACTTTAATCAAATAAATGCAAAAGTATATCATCACAAACTAGTGCTATGAAAGAACGGTAAGTAGACCTCCATGAACCTGAGGAGGGAGTCTGATCTAGTCTTGAAAGAGAGAGGCAACCTCCCAGAGGAGACTGTATTTGAATAATTGTGAATGGAAGGCACAAAGGTAAGAGGGAGAAATTAAATTAAAAAGGAGGGATAAAAGGGAAGAAAAGAATGGAGAAAGGAAGAGAGGGTGAAATCCAGTCAGGCAGGAGGATATTCCTAGCAGAGAAAAGAGTGTGGCTAAAAATTCTGAATCATGATGTAATCAGTATATGTAAACAGAAAGTCTTGTTTACGTAATAGTGCATGCTTATGCTTTATCAAATCTTGATGTGGAGAAAATCATCAACTTCCTCCGTATAAGGACTTTCTTATTCCAATAAAAATTATCCTCAAGTTGCATATATGCAATCTTATGAATTTGAAAAAATCAAATTTTTGTCTTAAATATCATAAATCATGCAATTCTTAATTTTGTTACATAAATCTGTTTTATCTAGATATACAGCATAAAATCCAGGTCTAGAAATCTGACCAGTTGCTCACAACCATCCTTCCAGAAGAGGTCAACTTAGCTTCAAATCTTTGTGGTACACACCAGTCAACTAATTCAATAAATTTTAGAAAAACCTGTGTCAGTTGTGATCTATTTTGCTTTTTCTATCTGGTTCTCAAAGTTGAACTGTGTAATTATTAGTGAGATTTTTGTCATGGCAATTTTCCAAATAAAGTTCTACTTGTACTTTCCCTAATAAATCTTCCTAATTCCAAATAAAACCATATTTGTATTTTCCCTAACAAACCACCTTACAATTGCTGGAAAATGGACAGTATTGATTTTTTCCAAAGAACTAAGATGATTCAAGAACACCATAGGCTTGAGAATAAGCATTAAGCTACACCAATATCTCTCTGTTGATAAGAGGATGGATTTTTCTTTGCTCACAAAGTAACAGCAAGGAGGCCCTCTGCTCCCTTTACCTCTTCCTCTAATAAGCAAACTCTAAATAAAGGTAACACAGTTCAAGCTATATTGCTAGAGTTGTCTGGTTCCCCATCAGGATAAGACCGATAGGAGCCGACTCCTGGAGAAGCCATGCTCCGCTTCTGCCAAATACAGAAGTGCTTTTCCAACTATACTAGGAACTTCAAAGCTACTGGGATGCAGACTTAGCCACAAGTTGACCAGGGAGGTGGCACCACACTGTTTGAAAAGGTTAAGACAGAGACTTGCCTGCTCTCAGTGCTACCTTAAAATAAAAATCAGAACTGACTCACCGGCATGATAATACTGCTACACTTTTGTTCTATCTTAGCTTTGCCTTGAGAGGACTTCAGAAGTGCATCATTTTTCTTCCTCCTTCCCATGGCCATGCCCTACTCCAGATCATTCTTTATGCTACAATCTATACTACCTTTAAAATCACAAAACGTTTCATGTACCTCTCCATTTAAAAACTTTTAGTGGCTCCCTTTACTGTCAGTGTGAGAGTTAAACTCTTTCGTAAAGTTGAGCATGCTACCCTTTCTATAACGTGTTTATCTGGCTTCCTTTCCCTCCAGCCTCCCCTTGCTCTGGATGCGTGCAATACCGAATCACCTGCGGTTCCCCAGAGGCTATTCTCTTACTTCTAGACTTTGGCCAAGTTCTTTCCTCTCAAGGAGATTGTGCCACCCTTTCTAGATCATCTGGGCATCTCCAGCTCCTCTCTTTGGATCAGTCTCTGCTGTGGAGGCTTCTTATATCTCTCTATATTCAGCTTCTGTGCATTCTGCTCTTTCTCCATCACAGGACCTATGCTCTACTGTAACTGATTATGTCTGGCCTGTGTTCTCCACTATACTGAAAGTCATGGGGCAGGAACAATATGTATCTTGCTCATCAGCAAATACCAGATCCTAGCATAACGTCAGGTGCATAAAATATGACATGGAAATCACCAAGTTCTCCAAATTTCAGATGCCAAACTTTTCTTCAGTGAAAAATGTAAGTCTGATTTTCTAACCCTTGTAACTATGGAAGACACAGTATCTACCTGGGTCTTTTCCTTGAGTGTTGTTACGAGTCTCTGTGGAAATATTCTACAAACCTGGTAAAGTTACCATCTCTCCCATCAGTCTGTCCTCCTCCTCCAGACCACTACTCCTCATCCTTGGTGGCTTCATATCTGCTCCTGGAAGCTGCTGCTCTCCCGTGCCATTGTCTCTACTGCTGTATCAGCCTCTTTTGCCACGTAACAAATGACTATAAGCTTGAGGACCATAATTGACCTCCATTGATTATCTCAGCTTTCATGGATTCGGATTCTTAATAGATATTGCTTAGGTCCTTAGCTCAGTCATTCCAGGCATCATCAAGCCTCATCTGCGGTTGTCAAAGATCACCAGTTCTTGGTCTTGCAACTGCTCTTCCTGTTTTCTTGCTAGCTCTTGGCAAGAGGCTGCTCTCAACTCTTCAGAGCTGCCCTCAGGTCCCTTCTCTCACAACCTGGCAGCTCGTTTCTGTAAAATCAACAGGAGAATGTCTGCTGCTGTGGCTTCTCTCTTCTAAGGGTTCCCCCTACTAGGTCAGGACCGTCCAAGCAACACCGCTTTTCACCACCTCAAAGTCAACTGATTGGGGAACTTCATCTACATCTGCAAAATTCTTTTGCCTTATGAAATAACATAATTATGAGAATACATGGGTTGACAAGAAGTAATGTCCTTAAATTAAAATAATAATAAAAGGCATATTTCCATTAACCCCCCTCAGACTATGCCCCCTCACTTTGCACACATGTATGCATGTCATTGTTCTCACAACCCTAGAAGTCCTCCATCATGAGTGTCTTCACAAGGTATAATAAAAAAAAAAATGTAGTGAATGTTCCAGCCAAGTGCCATCCAAAAGAAAACCAGGCTCATTAAAATTCTAGTGTGTCTTCATCCACCTTTTTCACTGAATCTGAAATTGTGGGGCTTCTGAATCTTTCCCAAAGTTAAAATGACCATGGAAGGTAAATGTTTTGAATGAATTCACACGTCAAGGTAACCACTACAGCACAGCAAAAGATACTGGCATACCATCATAGTCACAGCATTTACACAGTTGGCAAAGATTTCTTAATTATAAGAAAAACAACCCATTTTTTAAAATGATACATTGAACTTCATTGAAAATGATAACTTCTGTTCTTTGAAACATTCTGTTAAAAATACAAAGTCAAGCTACAGAAGATGTAATTCCAAAACATACATCTAACAGCTAATAAAGCACTTACATCCAAAACATATAAAGAACCATCACAATACTCAATAACCAGGTGGAGGAAGTACTAAAAGTAGGCAAAGGATTTGAATAGACAGTTCATCAAAGGAAAATACATATGACAAATAAATTCATGAAAAGATGTTCAAAGTCATTTGTTGTTGGGGAAATGAAAAGTGAAACTGGTTGAAATGCTAAATTATATTAGAACTGTTAGAACAGAAAAGACAGACAGTATCAAACATTGTCAAAGAGGGGAGGAACTGGAGTTCTCACACAAATGGTGGAAATCTATCATCGTGTTACCACTAAGAAAACAGCTTATTTCTTTAAAACTTGGACGTACCTACCATAAGACTCAGCCAACTCCACTCCTAGGAATCTACCCAAAAGAAAAGAAAACAAATTCATAGAAAGATTTGCACATATGTGTTCATAGCAACTTTATTTGTAAGAACCAGAAGCTGAGAACAACTCAAATGTCAAGCAATAAGTGAATGAATAAAGGAACTCTGCTCTATCTATATGCAGTAGGGCACAAAGAAAGAAACATTTGATTGATACTGCAGTGAGGGTGGGCTCCAAAATAACTACACTTGAGTGGAAAAAAATCAGATAAAAGAAAATGTATAGTGTATGATTCTAATTATGTGAAATTCAAAAAGTCTGAACTAATCTATCTGAAAGAAAACAAATTAGATTTGTATGGAGACAGAGGAGTGAAGGCAGGACCAGAAAGAGAGAGATTATAAAGAGATAACAGGAAACTCTGGGGGCTGTTATCTGCATTATCTTAATTGTTATAATTATTGCATGGATATATATGTATTGGAGTATATGTAAATGTGGACAGAAAGATAGATAGATGATAGATAGATAGATAGATAGATAGATAGACAGATTTTAAATGTGAACATCCAATTGATTGCCAAGCAAAATAAAGGAACACACAAAAATGAATGAGTAACTGCTAAACTAGAATTCAGTTTTGATCAAATATTCTTCAAATTTTAGGAGATATATAAAATACTTTCAGACAAAAGCTAACAACCCATCATCAACAGAGCTAGACTAATAGAAATTTCTAAAATGAAATAAAAAAAAACTCAGAGAGAAGCTCAGCAAACATAGAAAGAATGAAAATTCACAAAAAGTGTAAAAGCATAGGTAAACGCAAATGAACCGTGAATGTAAAACAAAACAACAACAACCCGTAGCCACTCTCAATCTGTAGATCTAGGAAATAAAAGGTCAAGTTCACTGATTGTGTCAAAGACAGATAAGATAATGCAATGATAAATATATCACCCCCGTGGTCCAATCACCTTCTAAAACCCTGCCTCTAAACACGTGAGACTTTTGGGAGATGTTCCACTTCTAAACCGTAACATGTTCCATCTGTCAAAGAAATCAAGTTCACATGACCAAGTCAAAAGTCAGAAAGCAGAAAGTATATTACTGTACACTCATCAGCAGGTCATGACAAGCATGCAGTTGTACAACAGCTACAAAAGAGTGAAGTAAGAGGGTCAGTGACTTAATCTTCCAAAAGGAACCTACTTTATTGCACAATACACAGAAAATCAGGTTTCGCTTCAACTAACTCTCCATCAAGACTGTTATACAGGAATGAATTGGTTCCCAGACCACAGTCACTTGAATAGAAACACAAAAAGATTTTCATTTGCAAAAATGATTATTAAATTTTAACAAATATTTAAGATCCATAAATAAGATCCTTAAAGTACTTGTTAACAGTTCAACTTTATTGAGAAAGAATAAACCTAATAGTTAAAAGGAAGGAGCACTTAATGTCAAGAAATAATACACATACTGAAACCAATTTATGTGCAGATGGATTTTAGTTACTTTGATGCTCATTATAAGCTGACATCATAATGAGCCTTCCAAAAACCTAGTGGAGGCAGGCTGCATTTATGCAGCAAGAGTATCCAACTCAAGAGATTTGTTGCTATTCTTTTGACTATACAAACCACATATTATAAAATATGCTCCATTCTGAGAGCAACATTTTTAAAGGAAAGCTGATAAAATGGAATTCGTGTGGAAATGAAAGGTCTTGAAATAATACTAGATGATAAACATTTAAAGAAATTTGGAAAGTTCTTCCTAGAAAAAAGGAAGATAACAGGAAAGAAACAAGAAATACCTTGAAATTTTTTTCACTCTGTTATTGTGAGTAGGGAATAGATCTATATACTGTTGCTCTGGATCAAGGGTTAGCTAAATTCTTCAGCAAGAGGCCAGCTAGGAAGTAAATACTTCATGCCTTGGAGACTGTACGGTCTGTGTTACAATTCTCTATTCCCCTACCATGACAGGAAAACAGGCCTAGGTAGCATATGAATGGGCATGAATAAAATCTTTTATGTGAACATGGAAATTTCTTTTAAATTTTCTATCGTTTACACATGGCACAAATACTGTTTTTCCATTCCTTTCACAGTTTAAAATTTTTCCAAACATATTTTTCCTCACAAAAAGTAGGCCAAATTCAGTCCATGTACCAAGTTAGTAAACCTGTGCTACAAATGACAAGACTTCAGGTCCTACTTACAAGAAGGCAAGCGTCCGCTCAAAAATAAGTTTAGCAGCTGAAACACAAAACGAGATGCTGTGCAGGGTCTACTGGTAGCCTGCTTCACACCCTCTTGACCCTGCACTGAGTTCTGTGGTCAGTTTCTCTGGAAGCTGACGACCGCCATTTCATCACCCTCCGCTCTGCCACTCTGCCTGAGGGCTCTCCCGGCATGGCAGGGATAGCACAGCCCTGCTGCAGGGAGACCTGGGAGTGCTGGAGGTGGGACTCTACCTGAGCTAGCTCAGTCAGTGAGGGATGGGGAATCAAAAAGCACCTCAGCTTCCTCCTCAGCTCCAACGTAGGGTCTCTGTTATTCACCAGGGAATCCCCATAGGGACAGAGTTCAGTGCCTACAACGAGAAGCTCCTGATTCATGCACACGAAATTGGCTTCCCCCATTCTTTCACTTGCTCCAGTCTCTCCTTGTACTTCCAAGATCTCTTCTCAAATAAACTACTGGCCTCAAGTCCTTATCATAAGTTCTGTATCCTCAGGACTCAATTTTAAACAGCTGCATCTATTCTGAGTTAATAAACATAGACTTAGGGACCTAATGATCACTTACTACTGAATCCATAGAAGGAATTTCTATATTAGAACAGAGGTTCTTAACTGATTTTGCCCTCTAGGGGACAGTTGGTCTGGAAACATTTTGAGTTGGAGGACCTGCTCCCAACCTTACCCCAGCATCCAGTGAATGGAAGCAGGCAGGGATTGCACAGCTATCTAGAGTAAACATTTCACTCTATGGGGTGCAGCACACAGGGTGAAGGATTCCCTTTGCAATTGTCCATAGTGCGGAGTTGGAAAAACCCTGAGTTACAGAGGAGATTCGTCAAGTTGTCTCTGCTGCCCTGCCCTACAATCTAAGGCTCTGTGATTTTAGGAAAGCACACCGAGATTCTTAATCTAGACAAGTTTCATAATAACTTGGAAACTAGCACAGAATTTTGTTGTTGTTGTTGTCCATTTTCACATATTTCTGATGCGTCCACCGCATTTATAACTTTCTCTAAGGGATCTGTTCCCATAAAGCTTAAGAACCAAACTCTGTAATAAATAATTTTAACAAGTTTATCCTACATTAAATCTTAAATCACTTTTTTTCTTATTCCATAGTATTAAGGAATGCAAGGATTCACTTCTCCAGTTAAGCAGCACTTCTTCCTAAGGCTGCGTAATTCTGATCAGTGTAAGAAGCAGGCAAACAAGAGACTGAATTTAGTTAATTATGATATACATGAAGAGGACACAAACTTCTGGCAATCAATCTGGCACTTTCCTCAAGTACCAATAAAACTATTTTTAATTCCTGATTAATATAGCTCAGCAAATATCACTGCATATTGCAGAAGGAGCTGAGCATGTGAAAATTGTGTAGAGAGAATAGTCTTTGTACATTTTTTATCCCACATCTTTTTGAACACAAAACCACTGCCAAAAAAGTGCCCAAGATAAAGAATTGGTATAGACCTTCCCTTCTGTAGATTTCCTAAACTGGGGCCATATAAATCAAATAAGATTACTTTATCTACAGCCAAGAATTCTGTAGAGACATATTGAACCTATAAGAGATAGCAGAATCTGGCCAAGTTCTCTCTTTTAGATAATAAATTTTACTACCATTCTGACTATGCTTTCAGAGTTTTTTCCATTTTTATTTTAGGGCAAGATATGTAGATTTGTCTGCCATATTAGAAGGATTTTTATTTTTGCAAGGATCCAAAATTTGCAGTCTTACATTAATTACAACTGTTCATGACTTATGCCATTGAGCACATGTAAAAGAGTGAGGAAAGGAATATAAACTACGAACCATGCATCCTATAAAATTCAATATAAAGCACAAATCAGACACTAAAATAATAATAATTCAGCATGCAACTTTTTAATGAGATCTATGATATTATGAGAATTCAATGCCAGACATGACAGATTCCAGTAGAATGAAAGAATAAGCTAGAATGTAGATCAATATATAGATACATTTAAAACTCACAATTATCCGAGCTAGAAAACCAGGCTTCAATAAAATATTACTTTGTGAGTCAATTATGAAAACCTGAGATTTGAATTTCTGCATTGGGAATATCTGAGTTACAAGTGAAAATTTCGGAAAACAGCTACCTGACATGAAAAGTTTTAACCTTTGAATAAATTTATGCTGTCACAGTCCTCTTTGCAGATGGATTCAGGGTTTTAGGTGTTCATCACCAAAAAATGTGAGTACCATGTGAGAGACACAAAGAAATATTTAGGCTTTGAAAGAAAGAGTAGGAGCTGGTTTCTGTCATATGTGTGAGTCCAAATCTATCAAAGGTATCTGTGAGCAAGAAATTATTTACCACTCAGAGATGAAGACAGAATCAAGAACCTAGTGTATAAGAGAAGATCCTAACTTCCACCCGGTCTTGAAATTATCTCTGAAATCAATTTAGGGTAACAGAATATTACAGAGAAATCAAGGCAAGGGTAAGAGTGAGACTTTTAATTCTTGAAGCCATTGTGGAGAAGTAACTGAACGTTGCCTATAAAGGGTATTTACTGCGGAGGACACAGGGGGAGTGACAGAAAAATGCTTCTGTACCTGTATGGGTAAAGACATTTTTAGTTTTAAATCAAAGTGAAAGATTAGTTTAACTTAATATTTTAAGAATATATACATATAACTGAAAATGCCTGGAAAAAAATCTACCCTCAGTTATAGGATCGAGGAGATAAGAGGTTTCTAGCGAATGTCCTCCCAAACTCAATTCTGATTGTGTAGATTTTTTTTGTAACAAACAGGAAGTCGCTTCTCAGTCCTAGAAGGTTATACCCTCAAAGAAAAAAAAAAACTCATATCCTGATTGTTCTGCCAACAGTCAGGAGCTTGCCTGATTTGGATTAGGTGACCATCCCTGAACACAGTGTGACTCAATGGAGTAGGCTGGCCCAACCTTCCGTCCTCCCCTGCTCCTCTTTTAGAAAGGAGTGCTGAAATCAAGGCCTTCAAGCTACACGGACACGGCATTGGTGTTAGTTCCCTATAGAAAGGTATGGTGGGCAGAAATACATAACAGAAATTGAGCATCAAAGACTGCAATAGGGTTGGTTTGCCGGTACAGCCTGGAGCCAGAAGTATACAAGTGTGCGTGCGGCAGCAGGCGTGGGGAGCCACACACTTCAAGCAGTTAAACATTTGCTGAATATCTACTACCATATTTCACTGACTCTGAGAATCATTTCTCACATTGTAACAACTCAACTGTGAGAATGCTTCCTACAATGAATGACATCCTACAATCCCTGTCGGCCAGCGCGCAGCTTTGATATTGTTTTCAAAGTCTGCACAGAACTCAGTCAGATATCTTCATAGTTTCATCTCTTCAGCTGAGTTATGTGCATTGCTAATGCTACATTTCTATTTTAATTGTTGTTTAAAATACCTTCATAGATATTTGAGGTTTAAATGCCATGTTTAAAAATCATAGCTGACAAAGATGAAACTATGATGCATTGTTGAAACAAAATATTACATGTGCAGAAAAGGAATCTGTGTAAGAGCGCATACATTTAATATTAACGAAGCACATATTCTTGGTTGGGAGGATTACTGCAATACTATATTTTTTCCAGGTAACACCAAGTACATTTTGATACTAGGAAATAATGACACCCACAAGTAGATAAAGCCATATTACTTTTTTTAACCAATGAATGCGAAAAGTATTGTTTTTTTGCTAAGAAATTCCACTAACAGTAAATGATAAATAATTGTGTCTAAATAGTCTAAAATAACTCTTTCAATAAATATCAAGGGACTGACAGATGGCTCAGTGGTAGAACATATCCTTAGCATCCATAAGGCCTAGGGTTCAAACCAAAGCACCACAAAATTATAGATTTATTTAAGCAATAATACATTTATTAAAACATTTTTTGTTTTACATTTCCATTTTTTTATATTTGTTACTGTTTTATAGTAGTAATAAATCACTTAAATGAGTGGTAACATGTGTTAGTAATATTTCAACTTAAAATCAGTAATAATAGATTTGATGAAATAAGATAGCAGACAGCCCCCGTGGTAGGTTGCAAAACTGCAAAAAGAAATCACTTGAGGTCCTTATATTTGAGGGGTAAGGCAGTGTGATAGGAAAGAGTTCTCAGAACACCTTCAATAAGCCAGACTCACCTCACCTCTCTCATATCCTTTATATTCTGGCTCTGTCTCTACTTCAGAAGAATTGAGGGGGAAACATTTACGAGAATGTTTTCAGATTATAAATGAATAGATTTACTGATTGTAAAATACTTAATTGTCTCAGAAATTCCAATACTCCCGATACATATGCCAAAATCCTAAGACTTATTGATTCCTTTCAATCTCTCATACTTGTCTAATTCAGGAGACACTGTTGTTGATCTTTAGCTTCAAAACATATCCACAGAATCTGACTACTCTGCTACCACCGTAATCCCACTGCCCATCGCCTGCTGCCCAAAGGACTGCAGGAGCCCCTGACGGGTCTTCCTCTTGCTGTCCTCACCTTCCTACCAACCACCGCGGTCTATGCCCAATGTAAAGCCACAGTGACCGGCTCAGCATACTTTTGATGATGACAGTCTGTGGCCCTAATCCAAAATGGCCTCCTGTTTTGCACAGCATAGCAGCCAAGGTCCCTCCGAAGGTCTTCAAGCCCCTGCATAATTAGGCTCTGGCTACCTCTCTGATCTGTACTGTCACTGTCCCTTCCAGTTGCTTCTGTCCAAACTCCTGGCCTTGCTGGTCTTTGAACACACCAGGGAGGCTCTTGTTTCTGCCTTTGCTCTTCTCTTTGCTTTTCTGCTGAATGTCCTTCTACATGAGGGTTTTTGGCCAATCTCTGGCCTCCTTCTGATCTTTCCTTCCACAACACCTTATCAGTGAGGACTTCTCTTAATCACTCCATTTATTGCTGTAACTGTCCCCTTTCCTCTCCACTTCTAACCCCTTTACCTGGATAGTTTCTCCTCTTACTCTACCAGTTATCTTCTTCTAACATGCTATATAATTTATTTTTATGTTGATCGTTTATGGCCTGACTCCCCCACTTCCTTCCCGCTCCTGCATCTGGGCTCCAGGAGAGCTGTCCTCTACTGCTACATTCCAGCATCCAGAACGGTGATGGACACACAGGCGGAAGTTCCATAAACATTTGCTGGATGGATAGATGGATAGTTTGCACTAACCCAATATGTGTATGACCACACATCTGGGCTGGGGTTATAGTTCAGTGGCATAAGTGCCTGGCAAGCAGAAGGTCCTGAGTTCAATTCCCGGTACCAAAAAAAAAAAAAAAAAGATGGACCATACATCTGTGTCTGTAAAACTGCTTGGGATGAGCAAAGAGGACATAATCTAAAATATTATGATGTCAAAAGTATATCGTGTCTTGAAAAGTGCTCAGAGGAGAATTAGGAACCTTTAGCATGAAGATCAGATGAGAGGGGAGACAGAAAAAATTTCTACCTTAAGTGACAGGTGGGTCTGCTGGGTGGGCTGGTTCAAGGTCTTGGCACTGACGCCTCTACGGTGTACTCATTTGCATGGATAAAAAATTCTGATAACGCTCCCTAAAAGTGAGCTTCCCTGGAGACTCTTAGGTTCCCCTCCATAGAAAAGTGATTTAAGAAAAGCCCTGCAAGATGTTCATCTTCCAAAACAGAACTCAGACTTGTGTGTCTGAGACCCTCACTCTGTCAAGGGAAGCCCACAGGTTTCTTGCTGGTGCACATCTCAGCCTACGCGAGCCAGCGGCAACCAAGTCCTATGCGTGCACTCTGCTTTCTCCCTCCTCCTGCATGTTCCACGCGCTGCTGAGAGGGTGAAAGGAAAAGAGACAATAACAAAACTACTTGGAGGAGCATTAAACCTCCTTTGCTTTTCATTTCATCTTTACCTATCTTAAGGGTAAAACTTGTCCACGGAAATAAGTTCTGAAATAATATTTCAAAACCCCGTGAAACCCCATGCCATGGAAAGCTACATACCTGCAAGGTCACACAGTTTCACTTTCAGAATCTCAAAAAAAAAAATTTTTTTTTACCAAGTTGCCTTATCTCATCTTTTTCTACTCTTGCTTAAATTGGGATGACTTGCTACAAAATAAATCACAACACCCTCACCCAGCGTGTTACCCCAGCAGTCTTGCTGGAGAAATCCCACCCAACCTTCAATGCTAGCTCCAACTCCAAATCTCTGGTGAAGACTCGGGCTTGGCTTGTTGCCTTCTCCTGGAATGGTCTTCATCCCCTTTCCTTTTCAATGCACTCTGGGGGTACTGGATACAGTTCCCACAGCAGGAGCAAGTCCTTCCCTTCTCTGTGCATCCCAGAAGGATTCATGAATCATGGCCCTAACTGGAGGGCTGTCATGGCCACAACCATAAAGGAAGCACGCTTAAATGCATACAAAAAATGGTTCCAAGAAGATTAAAAGCACTTTCTAATGCCTACTTTTAGATCACACTGATATCCTTTCCCATTTAGGACCCAGTAGGTTTCTATTCAAAAATTTAAAAAGTAAAACTGTGTCATTATTATTTGGTTCTATCATAGTAGCCCAGAAGGGAAAAGGCCGCATTTTATTTTTTTAAACTAGAGATATCCAGCTATCTTTTTTAAGGAACTTGGGAAAGTGAGTAGACTCAGTTTGCCTCCGAGCTGCACGCCCCCGAAGAGACATACAAGGAGGGATATAAAACAGTTGTCAATAGCTAAGACTCAGCCCTGCCAGGAATGAACACACCTCAACACAAAGGGAAGAAGCACTTCAGGGGAATAGGAGCAAAGTTAGCAGACAACTCTATGATTTACTGCCCAAGCCAGGTCACATATGAAAGTCAAAGAGACACTATTAACAATTACGCCATGCAGCCAATATTAACTAACTGTCACAGGCAAACTGGAGCCTACGCCAATTCTACAAAAACCCCAGTGAACCTAAAGCCTCAGGCACAGTGGGAGAAAGATCATGGTACAGTAGCTCCAAAGCACTGCTAGGTAGCTTAGAATAAATTCCCTAGCAAAGCTGCCTTTTGAAAAAGTCATTCAGCATTCTACCATCTCTAGAAGGCTCAGCAGGAAAAGAGAAAGTGCTGAAAGTGTTCTGGGGAACAATGCAATCACCATGGAATCAGAGGAGTGGGAGTTGCTAGAAGCCTTTCCATCTATCAACATCCACCTCCCACAGCTGTCATCAAGCCAGCAAATAACCTGCCAGGCTGGAGAGACCTATTACCAGGGGCCTAACTCCCCTGCCACGTTGGCGGAGGAAACAACAGAGAGAAGGAGGAAGGTCTCGTTATCTAGCACAGCCAAATGAAGCACAGAATCAAAGACACACAAAAGGTGGACACTGGCAGGGGCGTAGAAGCCACCTAATCCAACTTCCAAATTGATGCATGAGGTAACAAACTTCAACAAGATAAATAAAATGCTATATATTGCTACAGGGGCAAAACCTATGATTGAGTTCACTTACTCCTTCACTGAATAGACATTTATTGAGTCCTTCCAACGGGTCAAGCGCTAGGATAAGCACTGGAGGATAAAAAGATAAGATAAAAACCTTATATGAGGATTTGTTTATTTATAATTTAAAGGTTTTACCACTTATTTTAAAAACATGATTTCAAATACGCAGTGAGGCTATTGTGTTAATATTACTTGAGAGTTGTAGCCAAGTGCAAAAATGAAAGAACCCTTGTTAATAAGGAGAATGTTGGCAAATATTGCTGCTGTATAGTAACACTGCTAAGAATTCTTGCAATTAAAAAACGCTCACTAATAAACATTTCCTTACACTTGGTTTTAGCTGAAGGCCAAGAAGTAATAATAAACCCTCTTCTATTTGTCTTCTTTTTCTATCTTTGCTATCTTCCACTGCCATGAATGGGGTTGTCCTCTGCCATGTGCCACTCTGCCTCGGAGCCAGCCAAGTATGGACTGAAACCTCCACAGACTGTGAGCTAAATAAACATTTCCTTCCTTAATTCTGGATAAGGTATTTTGTCTCAGCAATGAGCAAAAAGTAACCAAGACACAAGTATTCTTTTCCTGGTGCATATATTTGGCATACTCTGTATATAGTGTATATAGTGTATATATAAGCTATTAAGATATATATATGATAAATATATAAGGTATATAAAAAATTAAAAATATATAAGCTGTATGTTAGATAAATATCTAATAATTAGGTATATATTATTATCTAATCTATAGTTATATTATTATCTAATCTATAGATATCTTAATATATTATAATATATATAATATATAATATATAGATTAGATATATACTAGTTAAATATATAAGAAATACATAAGATATATATATATTTGTACAAATAATTCAAGAAGAATATTACAAGGAGTTGTCAAAAATAATCAGTCTTGAGGCTGGGGATTTAGCTCAGCGGCACAGTACCTGCCTGGCAAGCGCAAGGTTGTGAGTTCAACTCCTGGTACTGAAAACAAACAAACAAACAAACAAAAAATCAGTCTTAAATACTGATTCATAGACTTTTTTTAAAAAGTAATTAGTGGGGCTGGGGATTTAGTTCAGTGGCACAGTGCCTGCCTGGCAAGCGCAAGGTCATGAGTTCGATTCCTGATACCTGAAAAAAAACAAAAAAAACAAAACAAAACAAAAAATAAAAATAAAAATGAAAAAGTAATTGGTTAAATTTGAGTCATTTGTAGGAAAGTGAACACCCCTTGAAACCATAATGTAAAGTGAAATAAATCAGACATGCAACTTTCAATATCACCTGCTTTCTTTAGATATGAGAAACTCAAAATATAAAGAGAAAAATAAAAGACAGATGGTAAGAAATAGGGAGATAGAATTTTTTCAAATGGGAAGGGGATCAAGCGATCGAGTTGGGAGAAGGGAGGGAAAGAGGATCAAAGTATGAATCGAGATGTGTTACATACACATACCAACTCCCCACAAGGAATGTAATCATTACATAAAGCAAACATACTAATAAAAACTGAAAAAAAGTACTTGGCATGTTAATTGTTAGGACATATTGAGTGATACAACAAACATGTAGGTTTCTACTACATGGCAGACATGGCTTAGGCCACTGGTGAAAAACTATGACCCAAAGATGACATAGTGCTATGAAAACTACCAGTAAAAATACATTATGGAGGTAATAGTAGTAGATATATCTTAGTATTGAGAAAGTCAAAGCAACCTTGAGAATACAACTGTAATGAGATTTAAAAGAAAGAAAAATTAAACTGCAGAAAGAGAGAGGTCAGAGATAGCATGGATATAGCACCCTAAGCTGGGCAAACAGCACACCTATAGCCTTAAGATTACCCATTAGACAAATAGAAAGAAAATCACTGACCAAAACTCAGAAAGGAAAGAAAATACAATTTTTAATGTCTAATGAATGAAGTATATGTACACATATGTTTTTAATGCATATTGTGTGTGACTTCATACATGTGTGATATGTAATTTTATGTGTGTAATATAATTATATATTATGTGTGTGATGTAATTTAAAAGAACATATTATCACAAAAGCGTCTTTGCCATTAATTTTTATATGCATGACACATCTAGTATACAATTTTAGATTTTTACCAATTTCTCTATGGATTGCTACAATAATAAATACTTTCTCTACCAGAATAATTGTATAGGAAAACTATAAGAATTTACATATACCTATACGCATAAAGTTTAAATTGATCCACTCACAAGTTTTTCAGCCATATGTCTGTTTTAACTGAAAAGACAAATGTGAGTTATCTAACTTCCACATTAGTGAAATTACTCTTTACTTTAAAGTTCTTACTGTTTTTTTCACTCCTGTCCTTTGTTTTTCAAAACATCAAATGCTCTTGTAAACTTTGTTTCTGAATGGCTCACTTATAAGAACAGTATTCTTTCAATAGCACTTTGGACTTATTAATAAATGCCAATGTTAATTATCAATTAAGTGAATCAATTTTTAAATGGAATAGGGTAGAGTAGAGTCTATCAAAAATTAGTCTGTATTATACATAATAATGGGAAGTGCTGTTTCTGAAGCTTCATACATGCTCTCACACACACGCATTCACACACACACATATTATTGTCCAGTAAAGAAAATGAATTGTCACAGACCAAATTATTGCCACAGACAAAAGTGTATGAGAAACACTATCCTAGAAGCTGCTACACTAGACAAGTACTACTGTCAAAAGAGCATTGTTCCAAAATATGTTTGGCTGACCTTGTTTACAATAAAAACATTTTCAGCAACATTATTAAGCACAACATCAAATAAGATGTAGTAAATTCCTATGCAGCTTAGGATTCAGACAGATCTGAGCTTTGTTAAGACAGAAATCTGCAAGGTGCAGCTTTCATTGTTGTACTTGCTTCAGACATCTGGTTTGGACTAGAACAGGTAGGTAGAGTTCACCAAATACTTCAGGAAGTTAGCCAACTTACTATAGAACTGCAAAAGCTGACTCATATTCAGTGATATTCAATGACCTTTAATATATTTATATAAATTGAAGTGTACAACAATTCTACATCAAACTCCTATTATGAACCACAAGCATGACCTCTACTGTGTATGGTATATGAAAGATTCCTGATTAATTTTCAATCCTCCTATCCATATCCTACATCGAGAAGTTTCTGAGGTGGTAGGACTAACTAATAGGCAACACCAGTCATTGAACAACTACTGTACATTTCATGGGAAGGATATTTCATGGGCTAATGATAATGTACCAGGGAGCATGAGTAATGCAAGTCTGTGTGTCTGAAGATTAAAAAGAAAACAGACATCAACCTTGCTTCACACTTCAATGGGCTTAACAATTACTAAAAATTAGTGAAGAAAGAGAATATTTCAGTACTATGGAAAGTTGATCACTAGGAAATAGGTCAAGGTGAGATGGATAAGAAGGTAAAATATTCAAGCTTTCCAGAATAGGGAAATTTTTTCCTAAAAGTCTATATCAGCAAATATTTAATTTGTCTTTCTAGAATTGTTTTTATTGGATGTCTATACTGTTAGCACCTTAAAAGTGGTGGTGCTTTTTTTGAAACAATAGTTATTTAAATAAATCAGAGTCTAAATCAGAAGACCATCAGAGGAAAAATTACTACCTAAGAAGCGGACTGAGTAGGTTTTGAAAACTCATAGTCATCCCTTTAGAAAGACACAAGGTAATTTAACTGGAAAGCATGCTGGCTGAGGGGGAGATCAATATGTAATTTTAGCTAGATTGCTTCCCTGTTGTCCTTTGGGCCAGTGCCAAGGAAACACTCTACCTGGTTTGGGACAATGGGTCAGAGCAGAAACATTACTTTGGACCTGCAAGAGAAAATGAAAGTGAGACGGACAGTATGCTGAGATAGTCTGGGATTGCATTAGGCCGTCCGTCATGAATAAGGTGGGATGCAATTGCCGGGGCTGTGAGACACTTTCACCACCACGAAGTCTCTCTGGGCAACTTTTCTGATGCATTTATGATGAAACTTCTCATTTCTGTTATGTTTTCTCTCTTGAACCTTAAAGTAAATTCATCTTTCATCAGTTCCACACTTCATTGAGTGTCGTGATTTGGAAGAGACAATAAAATAGTGGCTGTTACTGCCCCTAGAGAGGACACAGAACCTGCTTTCATTTCAGAATACTGTGCTCGTGGGAGTTGATTTACCTGATAAGACCATTGTCTGTAAAGAAAAGAACAGTCTGGAAGCAAAGCAGAGCCAGAAAGTTAGGAGCCATTGCCTCAACTCAGAGACTGCCCTTTGAGACTTGGAGATAATTTGGATGTCATCAAAATCAGGGAAGTATAAATTAATAATTATTATCAATTCATCCTTAAATTTCATTCTATTTTTTTTATTTCATTTTAAAACATATCTTCCTTGTTGATGTTGCCCTCTCTGTCTTGGCAACACCCTTCACATCTTTAAAATTCCCTTGACCTTTTTGGAGAGAAAAATAATATTTAAAAATAAAAGTATCATCAAGTCACGGTGACTATTACTTGAAAGTGTACGTGTATGGGGGGGGAGTGTATACAGGGGTCATTATCTAAGCCCTTAGCTGCCAAATTAATGGTACTTTTGACTTCAGCACATACATTTAAACCCAAAACTTTTAACTCTGGAACTGCAGTGATTATACTCTTATTAAACCGTTACCCCCAAAAATACGATTTCTTTCACATTGAGAAAAGTTGTCCATATTAACATATTTTTATTGACAATGAATGAGCTTTTCTGTATTTGTACATCCATTAGATGTGAGTATCATGAAAAGTATGGAAAGACTTAGGCAAAACTGTGCAGATTAAGTTGGAGACATTCAACCCATTGGGCCTACACATAATATAACATTTTTATGAAGTCAATTATCTTCTTAGACTCTACCACAGAGGTACAGTTATTATGGGACCATTTTCTAATTCATTTTTACTCTACATTGATTGTTTTTCTTTTTGTTTTTTGGTTTTTTGGGTTTTTCTCCGGTACCAGGAATCAAACTCACGACATCATGCTTGCCAGGCAGGCACTGTGCCGCTGAGTCTCCAGCCCCTCATTTTTACTTAACATTGAAATCTGCTAAATATCATGACTGTCTCCGAATGCAGATCCAAAGATGCTTTTATCATCAATAAATGAACGTTAAATTATAAAGTAATGAAAAGGGTCCACTTCATTTTAGTAACTTGTTTAGACAATATTTTCCCTTTTCTAATTTGGAGTATCTATCGCTTTAGGCCATATAGCTAATAGCCATCCAGGGAAACTGATCACCCTAACCAGTTTCAAGAGTAGCTGTGATAGGTCTAACATAATCCAGTTACCTTGACAGGACCAGGTTAGGAAACCAAGCCTAAGCCAATCCACCTATAGCATTTCTTTAACCACAGGTTATGACTAAATGAGGAGGTCAGGGAGGTGTGATGATAATTTGCTGAACAAAATGCCAAGAAAATTACTCTACTTTAAGAGAAAAAACAGCATATGTATGTTGTTACTTATAGATGTAAGACAGGTACTGCCACACCCAACTTGTGACAAGATTGGCATGAAGTCTACACAAAAAAGAAAATAACAAGAATATCTGAGGCTATTGAACCATATTCTAGTTAAAGTAGGTCTTGCTGCCACCCTACTTAGGGATGTTTTCAGTTTCTAGTGGACAGTGTGAGTCTGAATTTCTATTACTTTTGACTTAAAATGTTGTTACACTTATAAATTAATAGAGTCTCTTTCATAATTATAATACTCATATAACTAGTCACATTTTTTTGTTTCCACTGCTTAAAATTTAGAGTCAAATATGAAACTCATGCACAAAAATTTTGTAAACCTTTGTAGCCTGCATTTTTTTAGTCTCATGTTGACAAAGCCCAGCCTTGTCACTTACATGTCTATTTCTTCTGGCCATGCTAATTTATATGGTCATGCTTTCATTTATATTTACACATACCAACTTGTTCATTCTATTTTCTGTTGTAAACCACTACAGATTACTTGGTATAAATTAACAAATAAACATCCCCCTCAAAAACAAATTAACATGAAGTAAGTAAAACTGTCTCAGAAGGCTCAAAGCACAAAGACAAGCAAAAGAAATTGAAGAAATAAGTGAAGGTATTTTACAAAGCAACAAATTTATATTACAGAAAATGATGTTACCTTCATTTTCCAAATAAATGGAAGGCATTCTTTCATTTTTATATAATCAACCAAAAGAAATAGGAACTGGTTTTATATGATTTTTAATGATATAAAGAGAATTCAAATTACAAAATAACAGAATTGATAACCTAAGAATCACTGCAAAGCACCTCATGTTATGCAGCTCATTCTATTTTTTCTGACTCAGGCCATTTCATCTCACTAATCTAATTCATTTGTGCTAAAATATGTCACCCCTGTTGCATTAAATTTTACATTAAAATTGTTTGACTGCTTGCCAAAAGATATTTTTCTCCAGAATTGGTTATGTGAAATAAATGCACATTGCCTCATGCATGCTTTCACCATATTGATGGGCATTTTCTTTTGCTTTTAAAACTATCCATAGCATGAAGATCATGGTGCATTTCACACCAAAAGACACATACTAAATATTTGATGAGAGTCCTACAAGTACAAATACTACAAATACAAGCAAGCATGCTGGAAAACTGTCCTCCAACTTCATTGCACATTATTTTCATCTCTCAGGTTCCTAGGATGATCACTCAATTTTCAGTTCCCTTACTACTATGAAAGCAAGTTTTAGCAAGGGAAGCAGGAAAGGGCTGGATAGAAGAATGGAAACACCATAGCTTCACCTATTTTCTTATTCAGCCCACACCAAGGTGTACATGCATGGTGAGAGCTGGTTAATTCATCCATCTAAGTCCTTCACCTGTGCCAACAATTGACCAAGTGGACTCCAGAGCCTCTGGGAAGCCTTATCAACCCGTCACTGTGCTAATAGATGGTTCACTGTCTATTATGTTTTTATATAGTTGTATAAAATCATTTGTAAATCAAAATCCATGAATATTTTCTCCTATAATAATTCAGCAATATGCGCCAACTATGAACACACAATCAAATATAAATAATTTTAAAATCTGCAACACGTATCAAAACATGTCTAGAAATCATTTTTGCATTTCATGACAATCAGGTATTTGCATAAATACCTTTGTTATGTGACAGTTCTCCTTAATGCAAACTGGCACACATTGAATAGAATCCCAGGAGAAACTCAGAAATTGGCTGTGCCCTGGCAATCGCTTACGAGGTTCTGGGCCCTTGTGAGCTTGCGGATGGTCTCACTCTTGTTTTCCATCATCAGGAAGTTCATTAGTAACTTTGTGTACGGAGACTCGGAGGGAGCTGGCTCGAAGGCCATCACTGCATGTCTGGGTGAGAGTAAATCACACCTGTGTGTATCTTCTAAGGAGGCAGAAAAGCAAAGCTCTCTTTCAACAGAATGCTTTTCAAGTTCAGTGACTTCAATGATGAGAGACTCTAGGAGCAGGGCAAACCTGAGAGTCTGAGGCTTTTATGGTTGATACATTGTGTCAACCTGGGGAGTCTAGAGGTTTGGCTAAGTGACTCAGCAGGAAGCCAGAGTGCTTACTTTGTATACATCCTGAGGCTGTGGAAGAGGAGGGCATGGAGATTATGTGAGAGCTACACGGCCCTTAGGTGGGGATAGCCTGTTTACAAAGTAAGGCAGGGAAGGAGGCTGCTTGCTGCCATTCCTCCCTTTTGCTCTGGCTGCTTTGCTGTTCCGCCGTCATTCCCCCCTTTGCTCTTGTTGCTCTGCTATCTTCTGCCTCGGAGCCAGCCAAGTATGGACTGAAACCTCCACAAACTGTAAGCTAAATAAACCTCTCCTTCCTTCATTTTGGGCATTGGGTATTTTGTCTCAGCAACAAGAGAAAAGTAACCAAGACAGAGGTGTCCGTACTTTAGACCAAAAGCCTCAAATAAACTTCCTTAAGGAAATAATAAGAAAGTAGAGAAAGCTCTTCTCCATCTAGCCCTGTACCCCAAGCAGGATTCCCTTCCCCCATGTTCTGAAGGAGCCACACAAGAAGTAGTTACTCAGAATGAGTTTGCAGTTTGTAGATTGTGGGAAACTTTTTCATTATTATGATATTTACATAGAGCAGTTGTGCAACTGTTACATTGCTCCCAGTTTTCAGTGTTGGATTTATTGCAATAGCTATCCATTATTTAATAAAATAAATAAGAAGGGGGGCTGGGGATTTAGCTCAGCGGCAAAAGCGCCTGCCTGGCATGCGCAAGGTCGTGAGTTCGGTTCCCGGTACCGGAGAAAAACCAAAAAAAATAAATAAATAAATAAATAAGAAGATTTCAAATGGATAATAACTTCAAAATTCCAGAAGAGCAAAGACTATGCTTTAATGACTGGCTGTCATTTCATGTATATGGGTATTCTTGAGAAATAGTAATCACAGTTGTTCTTTTCAGTGTCTCTACACTTCCACAGGGGTAGCTGAGGATAAAAAATGCTCCACAGGAGCTGTAAGATGTGGGAGTTAATGTCTACATCATTCTTCTTTTCAATTCCTTCCAATCTCGCCTGAAATCCCCAACAATGCCTTTAAAATCTTTCAAGGGTAACACAAGAATATTGAAAACTTTCTGAAACGCTATCTGCACAGTGCACGCTATTGACCATTCATCCCCCACTTATATGTAGGTATAATCCCAGAATGCTGCAGAAGGCAGAACTGCCTTTCAATTCCAACAGCCCTGGATTAGTATTCTAGCACAGAGTTCTTACTGTGTTCTACAGCCGCCCTGAGCCTCAGCCACCTCATCCATGCAATGGAGGTAACAGCAGTATTTCCTTGTAGGGTAACTGGCACTGTCATGGGAGAAGCACAGGTGTAATAACAATGTCTGGAACAGTCAGTGCCCAGTAAATGCTACCGCTGTCCTCCATACCCCTGCTGCAATCCCTGGACTATTGTGGACCAACACTACATATTATGAGACACAATCCCTCATGTAGATGGTATTTGTCAATGTTGCCATATTTTATTATCAAGTGTGTCAATTAAACCCTGAACTCCTGCATGGCCACCATATTGAATGCTTCACATAATTCCAGTCATCACCAGTGAGCTTTCCGCTTCTGTGCCAGCTGAATGCACTTTCTCAGGTGAAAGTGGGGCACTGATTATTTCTTAGGAATGAACTTTATCCTATCTCTTGTCAATTTTTTCTCCAACGTAGTAGGGAATTTTTGCCCTCTTCTCCGGATCCTTAAATGGTGGGTACTGTCCTACTCTGAATGAACAGATCCCCTGAACTTCCTCTCAGAGCAATTTTACTGTCAAGGACCTCTTATCTTAATCACCACAAGGGTTGCATGGTTAACATGGGAGATAACCTTTCTCCAGAAATAGCATAACTTAGAAACAACATCTAGTAAAATACACCATAAAAATCATAATAATTTTCGTATGTAACTATACTATTGGAATTCATGGAAAGCCAAGCTGTGCTCCACTAAAATTTGTTATGTTCCAAAAAGCCATGTGTAAACAAGTTATTTGGAATTCAAAGTGCAATTTTTCCATAAAATGTTCTGTACCGCACTTAGTACTTTACTGTATCATATATAAGCCAGCATAATGTCCCAGGTACCTGAGAGACACTGCCAAATGCACTAATTTGCACAATGAGTCCTCGTTTATATAGCCCACGTCCTCACAGGTCTCACCAGTCTTCACGTCAAAATTTATTCATTTGTCCAACACATCAGCTCTGTGCGCTGCAAAAGCCAGACGCTATTCTAGGTACTTCAGACACGGTGACAAGATGACACTTTTGGTCTCAGGCTTACAGACTAGTAGAAGGAGGAGGAAAAAGCCAGAAAAGCATTTTATAACCTCAGATATGGAGAAAGGTGATAAAAGACTAAAAAGCAACAAAAGGGAAAGTGATTGAGAGGGGGCTTTTAGGAGAGTCTTTCTGTGGCGGTGACATTTGAGCAGGGACCTTTTTCGTAATTAGGGTAGCACAGTGAACACACTGAGGGGAGCGTTCCAATCAGACAGAAAGGCAGTGCACGGGCCCTTACTGCACCGGGCTTCATAGGAAACGCAAGAAGTCTCAGCCATCAGGAAGCCAGCGAGGCTGAGCTTGGAAAATGGGGTCCACGGAAGGCCTGCTCACGAAGGCCTTGGAAGCCCTTGAGATTATTTTCGATTTTACTCTGAACATGTTGGGAAATCATTGGCAAGTTCAGAGTGAAAGAGGAACACACTGAAAGGGTATTTCTAGAAGACCACCGTGGCTTTCGAAGGAAAATAAACTGCAAAGGTGCAAGGGAGGAAGTGGGGAGACCAGGAAGCAGGCCGTCCCGGCAGCGCACACAGAGAGGATGGGGGTCTGGACTGGGGGAGGAGCGGAGGGTGTGTACGTTTCTTTGCAAGTTCTTACGAATTTATCAGAGTTTTGCAATAGAAAGTTAAGAAAAAATGATATGCAAAATTGAAGTGTCTCCAGAGGGTGCCCAAAATAGCAAAAAGCTGAAGGCATGTAGTCTTGGAAAACAAAGCAGAAGAGAGGCTACTAAAGACTTTGTTGAAAGAATGTCATCTAGAAGTGAGACAAGATTTACACTGGAGAGCTCCAAACTTTACAACTCAAAACAAAGTACAGAACTTCAAAAGAGATTTCAGTTCAATGGAAGGGAAGGTTTCAAGCAATTAGAGTTTTGTGATGAAAATGCAGCCTTAAAACAATAAACTTACTTTCACTGAATATGGTCAGTAAAACTTGGACAACTAGTCATAAAAACCAGGATATTGGAAGGTGGATTTTTCTAAGATATTTTGCTACAAAAAGTCTCCACACCTACCTTCTCTGGCTAAACCATTTGTTTATGTATATTCTATCCACCTCTACCTATCAGCCCTGATTCACTTGTTAAAAAAAAAAAAAAAAGAATTACTGTAACAGACCAAATGTCATTTTCCAGCATTATCCACAGAATTTTCAGAGGACAACACACTTATGTTAAAGTGAATGGAAAACAGCAAAGTATTTTCTAAAATAGAGCTGTTTGATCAAAACAAAAAACATGATGGAATTTAGAAAAAAGAAATAATATTGTAGTAGTGCAAAATAAAACTGTTAACACATATAAATTTGAACCAGATTTCAAAATGTAACAGTAAAAAAAAAGTAAATCACTCAAGGTGTCGGAAAATCATTTTCTATTTTTTTTAGAATCATTTTCTAGCTCCAAACATATATGCCCAAATTTGTTTGAAAATTGTTTGTTAAAAATTGCAGCTGTAGTGTGTCATGTGTACAGCAGAATCACAGAATGTGTAGGGCAGAAGGGTTCACTGGATCCATCTAGCTGAACTGACAGGCAAGTTGCCTAACTTCAGCCGGAATTTCCAGGCCAGCAATTTTTCCACGATACGTTGCTTGATCTAAATTAAATATTCCCTTACAACAGTTATGCTGCAGAGAACAGAGAAAGGCGAACCACATTCTGTCAGCCTGTAGAAAAGCTAGAAATATGAAGTCAGACAAGGATCACGCACTAACAACATGCTCGGCTGTCCGTGCAGGCTGTCTCTGAAGGTACACTGATTGAGAAATGTTCACCCTTTTAGTTCATTTGCATTTTTGCTTCAGTTTTTAAGGGACACACAAAGATCAAAATGAGCAAATGTTTCACCCTTATGCTCTGGCGTGAGGGTCACCTCTGAAGGAGAAAAGCCTACGTATAACTACTTGGATGGAAAACAGGCCCAGCTAACCAGGACCCAGGTGACAACGATACACTGGAGGAAGAAGCAAAAAAGACAAATAATCAGCAACTTAGGGCTGAGAAGAGGAGCAAAATTAAAGGAGCCACAAGCTCTGCACTGGCTCTGAGGAAGTGGGCTTCTCGCCTGAGAGTTCCCTAGCAATAGACTGGTAGCATTCGTAAAAACCATTATTGCAAGGAAAACGAATATGTTTAAGTACTGATTTCTACAAATATTCCCTAAAATAAATAACTTGTTTGATACAGCATTCATATAGATTATAACTTAGTAACTATTTAGTTCACCCATACATTCATCCCGTACCACACTGGAGGTCACGCGACTGCATATATCAATTAATTTACTTGTTCAACATGCGTTTGCACATGCTTGTTATGTGCCTGGTGCTTCCTTTTTTTTTTTTTTTTCTGTCTTTTTCAGACAGGCTTTCACTCTGCAGTTCAGGCTGACCTTGACTCACTTTGTAGCCCAGGCTGGCTTCAAATCCAAAGCGACCCTCCTGCCTCAGCCTCCCAAGTGCTGGGATTACAGGGATGAGCCACCCCGCCTGGCCTATGGCTGGTGCTTTCTTGAACACTAGAGATACAAAACTAATTTTTTTAACCTCCCGACCAATATAGGATTGTTTTTTAAAATGCCCCTGAAAAAACAGTCTCTGCTTGATCAGATTCAGTGACTAAAAACTTAAGAATTCCCTAAACGTCTAATTCCAGTTTGGGGACTGACATCATTATTTAAAAATTTCATTTGAGGTAGTGCGAGCTGTTCCAAAATGCAGAGGGCACAAATAAGTGCTATAGTCCTGAAATCAGAATCAAAATCAAATTAAAACAGAGTCACCAAGTTTGGTAGGAAAGTCACTATCAAATATTTTATGAGAAAATATATTCCTACTCAAACACCAGTAGATGATACAGACTCACATACATGCATAGATACACACATGCACAGGAATGTGCACACACACAACTGATCTGGACGTGAAAACCAAACATGATATCTCAGCCGTCTCCCTTTCCCCTTCACTGTGTATCCAGTGCAGCGGCCCTGTGTGTGTGAATGAGCCCACACAATTGTGATTCCATTGAGGGTCGGCAGCTCAGCAGACCAAGGCAGAAGCACACAATCAGCACCAAGCGCTCTGAACCTCGCACAAGTTACAGTCCTCAAGGCCCTGCCTCTTCAAGCTAATGAAAGCTCTGGAATCCCAGTGTACTGGGAAATATGCAGCCCTCTCCCTTCCAGGGGGTCTCCAGGCCAACACTTTAAGTCTAAGTTTATATCCCTTCCCCTTTTGAACATTTGATTCTGTTTCCCAGAGTCTAAACTGGTTAATTCTTCCTTGACAGTAAAAAAAAATTTGGATTTCAAAAAACGTTCTTGCTACTTCTTTGCGGGAAGAAAGGGAAAAATCACTTTCATTTATTTAAGGATGAGTATAGAATTCATAAAACAAGACATGGTTAATAGCTCCACAAGTGGTCTTGCATAATAAATTTTTAACAACTCATCTGCTAAGACAAGGCCTCCTGCTCTGTAAGTTATTCCAAGCAGTCCTAATCTTGCCTCTTGTCAACACCCACTGTCAGAAGAGCAAAAGCAGTGTTATTTGAAGGCAACTCTCAAGGCCACTGAAGTCTCTTCCGATCTAAATATATGCACAAGTACCCAGAAGCACTTCATTATGTTAACCCTGAAAATCTCTACGGCTGATTATGAATTATTTTTTAAAAAACAATAGAGGAACGACATGCCAGAATAATGGATGACAAAAGCACTTGATTTTGTATCCCGGAGTCAGTCCCAGTGATGAGTGCTTTTAAGTTTTAACTTTGGCCAGCATTAACCCAAAATCTCAGCAGTTCTTGACATCTCTTTTCTTATCTCTTCATTCTCCTCACCAGCTGATAAAATTGTCTCATTGGCAGTTCCATCACCAATGTGAAGCTTAATCCATCAGTCTATCTCACAGACTTATGGCTATAGTCAAGATCATCCAACGACTCTGTGCTTTTTATTACTCTTTTTTTTTAATAAATCACCATGACTTGTACAAAGAAGAAGAAAAAATATGAATGAACCTACACAAAAGTCTATTCAGTGGCCAAATAAAGAATGAAAGGTCAATTTAATGAGGGAAAATTGATGAGAATTAAACTAATAAATGCAACAAGGAAGAGGAAAAATTTGAAATATAACACTGTTAGCTGAGCAGGGATAGAAAAGAGGCCTTGTAGAAAGAGAATTTCAGAACTGAAGCCAATCAGGTACTAAACAGGCAGAAGTACAAGAGCTCTGACTGAACGAAGTCATTAGTGCAACTCAGCTAACCCAGGGTTCATGGATAGAATTTTGTCTTTTTTCTGTGGCAAAGCCCTTCCCTTTTTTCAGAAGGTCTAAATCCTTGCCTTACTTTGTTGTACTTCTGTTCTGCAAGGTTTAGGTCTCTAAACTTCCCTTTTCAGCTCCTAAGAAGAGGAATATTTCTAGACCTGGGTCTTAACTGGGTTTCCAACGGCCTAGAGGCGGCCTGCCTAGACTTCCACAAAATGTCTGAATTCTTCTGCTTACCAAAATACAGAAATGTTCGTACATTTGGGATTCTTTCACTTAGAGATTTTTGGTAATTTTGTTTGTTTGTTTGTTTGTTTTTCTTCTGGTACCAGGAATCGAACTCATGACCTTGCACTTACCAGGCAGGTGCTGTGCCGCTGAGCTAAATCCCCAGCCCCGATTTTTGGTAATTTTTATGAAGACTTCTTGCTAGTGGGTCAATCTGGTCTTTGGATTCTAGACTTTCCCTTTCTACCCACACACCAAGTGGTAATCATAATTCGAACTGTAAAATGTCTACTTCACTAATGAAAAAAAAAAACTGTGTGTAATTTTTCACATAAATCAAAAATAAAATTGTAGATTTACAATATTATGTATAAAATGATTTACAGTAAAGCAAAGTAATAACAGAACACAGCAATACATACTGCAAAACAAACAAGAGAAATAATGGAAAGGCTTACAAGTCAATTAAATGTTTAAATTTTGAACTAAAATAGCTGCCCAGAATTACTGTCTATTGAATTTATCTCTGAACCACCCAGTAACTGATATGCCACCAATAACATTTTTATACGATTTTAAGTGATGATGATGATAAATGACCAGACAACTCTGGATGGTCATTTACAAGTTAAATAAAACTTTCAACCAAATAGGACAGAGAACTAAAGTTACTACAAAAAATTCAGAGAGCCAGATTTAAAAAGTGTTTATAGTAATCAGAGATCTGATGAAGCAATTTGGACAATGGAAGTTGACAGTCCGAAGAAAGGCTATCCCAGAAACGCGAGGTAATGATCTGAAGTTGCTTTTTCCTGTGCGCATTTGCTGACTCTCAAGCAAAAGGCTGAGAAACTACCACAGAATAGCGGACCAAGAGTTAGGGTGACAAAATTAGAGAGTTAAGAGATCTCAAACCATGGCCACCAACTCCCTGGAGACTTTGACAATTTCTGAAAAAAGCACAGAGGGCTAGAAGCAGAAAGCTCTGAAAAGAAGAATATTTTGCAGTCTTTCAAAGCTTTGAACACTACAGATCAGCACGAAAGACTTGCCAGAGGAAAGGTTCCCGGTGCATACGCTAAACTCTGCATTCAAAGCCCTACAGATATATACCTTAAGATCAGGAGCACAAACAGTGGCTACAGACTTTAAAAAGTGTTTTAAATCCAATTCAGCATTAGCACAGCTCAGACCCTGTTATGGCTTATGTTTAGATGTCCCCTCAAAGCCTCATGCATTGTAGGTAGGGCTTTTTCAAAGATGGTTGGATCTAGAGAGTGCATTGATTCGTGGTTCAATGCTAAGCCCATGGGCTCTAGGATTAAGGGTGCGAGCGCTGCCACCCTAAGTAGCCTGGATAAGATAAAAGGGACAAAAAAAATGCTGCTAAGGCCCCGTCTGCCCACCATGAACTGTTCCTCCCCTGTGATTCCACCCTGCTTTGGAGCCAGCCAATTATAGACTGAAACCTCTACAAACTGTGAGCTAAATAAACCTATCCTCCTTTAACTTTGGGTATTTGGGTATTTCGTCTCAGCAACACAAAAAGTAACTAAGACAAGCAGATCAACATGCTCAACCTCCACTCTGTTTTCTCATTAGAAAAACTTGAGCACTCTCTGATGGGAAACATCAGCTGGGTAAGCCACATTTTCACAAGCAATGTTTGAGACTAAGTGAAAATCGGTATGAATGGTAGGAGATGCTACCATAAGAATGAATGCAAAGAGAAAATGGGCAATAAGAGCAGATTGCAAGTGACTCACATACGGCTTTAGCACACATGGGATTTAAAAGAACTATGCTTAACAGGCTCAAGAAAAGATGGAAAATCCACACTTCAATAAATAATTTCTCCACAAATTGGGAACGCATAAAATAATCAAATGGAAATTCTGGAATTCAGTAGCCTGATGTTAAAATTGCAACAAATAGGTTAACAACAGATTAGAAAGGGAAGAAAACACCAATCACTGATCACCTGGAAGACAGACTAATTCTGAACAGAAACGCATAAGGAAAAGAGAATGAAAACGCTGAGAAAAATTATTAGGGACATGTGAGATATAAGGAAAAAGCCTCACACCATATGCAATTGGAGCCCAGAAGAGGATAAAAGTAGCAGGCAGTAAAAGAATTTGAAAAGATAATGCTCAGAGTTTTCCATTAATGAAAGACATCAATTTAGATTTCAGAAATCCACTTAATCATAAATTGGGTAAATCCAAATAAAACCATACTTAGACTAAGATTTTCTCACATCTGACATATAGTCACTTTTCAGTCAATACTCTCAACAAAGTACTTCTGGAAATATTATACCTCAATTTTAAAGAAAATATTGTAGCAACATTTTCCTTGGAAATATCCAGGAGCCAGGGTGTAGCTCAGCCACATAGCACCTGCCTGGCAAGCACGAGGATGTGAGTTCGATTCCAGGTAGCAAAAAAAAGTGAAAAAGAGAAAAACCCAGTATTAGTTTCCTAGCAATGCTGTAGCAAATCACAAACAAAGTGGCTTAGAACTACAAGAATGTATTGTCTGAGTTCTGGAGACTTGAAAGTCCCAAGTCAAGGCATCAGAATGCCACTGTCCCGCTGAACCCTGTAGAGGAAGTCCTTTCTTGTGTCCCCTCACTTCCGAGGGCTGCGTAGCATCTCTGACTTCCTTGGCTTGTAGATGTATCACTGCAGCCTCTGCTACTGTAATCACCGCTTTCTTCTCCATCTTTCTTTCTTCTCACGAATACAGCAGTAATACTGCATTCTTACTGAATTCCACTCTGGTAATTAATAACTAATAATTACCTAATTATGTCCACAAGCACCCTGCTTCCAAATAAGGTCGTATTGAGCAGTTCCATGGTTAGAACTTCAGTATATCTTTTCAGAGGTTACAATGTAGCACCATAACACACACTAAGTGATTACGTGATAAATGATATTTCAACCTGATTTCATACAGACACACCCAGCTGTCCAGCAAAATAGCTTGTCAGACAATATCATATATAATAAATACAAACTACACATCTTGTTTAGATGAGCTCCAAATGCATTGTTTTATGCATTTACATCAGCTGAGAATGATGGACAAAGCAGAATTTTCAACAATTCCTCAGAAACAGGATCTCCCACAACCTTTCAATGTTGTGTTATGGGGGGCTGGGGATTTAGCTCAGCAGCAAAAGCACCTGCCTGGCAAGCGCAAGGTCATGAGTTTGGTTCCTGGTTCCAGAGAAAAACCAAAAAAACCAAAAAAAAAAACAAAAACAAAACAAAACAAAAATCAATGTTGTGTTATGTGCCACTCTGCTGTGCAGTGAAGTTTTCTCATGTCTCATGTTAATTTACCCTTAAAGGTATTTTTGTGGCTACACTTTTTCATTAAGTATATTTTGCATGTTAGTCAACAAAGAGTCTCCAAAAGGTTAAAGAAAATTAAAGAAAATGGTGCAGATGACTTGCACCCTGCCTTCACCAACCTCTGCCACTAGCCAGTCTGCCATCATATCTTTAGTAAGTACAATAAACTTCCATTTATTTGATTTATTTGTGGAATTTGCTTATCTTTATTTGGTTTATCACTATATAAAACGTTTTTGTGTTCAGTCCTAACTATTTGGGGTATTTGGGGCTGCAATGGGTCATTTCATAACATTTTTTACTAAAACTAGTATTTTTTCAACTGTCTTCACATAATGTCAGGAATTTCCAGAAGAATTAAAGGCGCTAAATGTATGGTAGATGTAAAGTCAAAGGAATAATAATAAAGCTGAAAAAAGCTTCTCAGTAAAAATGATAGATGCCAAAGACAAGGAAAATAAAATAACTGCTAAACTTTAGTTCTACATGAAAACCCCTTCAAAAATAAGGACAAAATAGAGGTAATATTCAGATAAGTAAAAACTGACTAATCAAACCTTCCATAAAAAATTATAAAAGGATATCTTCAGGAGAAAAGAGCTGTATCACCAAACTGTTAGAAAGGTAAGAAATAAAAAACAGTGGGTAAACGAGTGAGTAGATACTTGTGTTAAGTCTAAATTAATATTCATTTTACAATAATAGTAAGGTCTTCTTAACTTGAAAGTGCACATATAATTTAAATCTATAGCAGCAATAACATAAAAGAAGTATGGATGTAAATACACCATCATAAGACTTCAGTATTATCTGAAAAGTGGTCCAATTGCTAAGAGCCTATAATATATGAAAGATGCATGTTATAATCTCTCATGTCACAACCAGTAAAAAGAACTTGAAAGAATGTAGAATTATCCAGTTAGTAAAGGAAAAACATATGCAGGTGCTGCACATAGTAAGTATTCATTGTTGTTATTCAATAAATAATAATTTTAATCACAGTTTATGGCATCTAATAAATAATATGAACCAAAAAACCTTATGCTACAGTTACAAGCCTCTCCACAGGTACTGGAATGTCAGAGAACACGTACTAAACTAGTATTCGTACTTAGCACTTACTAAAGTCGCACCTCTTGGACTATGTAGTCCCACAATGCACTGCACTTTGCTTTCTCATGAGCTGTTTGGTCCAATAGAGCTAAAAAGGAAATTCTGGAGAAGCTTCACTGTGTTGGTCGAATGTCCATCTCTCCCACAAGAGTGCAGAGTAGGGAGTGACGGGAAATAGCTAGGAGGGTGGAGATGCACAAGTTTCCATGAAAGTCTCATCAAGTAAATATCTATGTCCATAGCTGGTGAAATCATAATATTTCTCTCTATAACCACCCCAATCACAAACTCTACTGATGGTTAACTGGCAGCCAGAGATCACATCCCACTGTGACACGCCGGTGGTACCCACAATTCTGTTGAGTTGGCTACAACTCTATTATACAGGCAGCATCTGAAAACTAAATGTTAGACTGACTTTCAAGTAGCTGTTAAATAACAAAATGTGGGTACAGCTACAAGCACAGAGTAAGTAATACTGAGGAAGAACGGGCGCACCTGTCGGTGGAGCAGCAGCAGAGATAGCTCAGTGAGATACCATCAGAAAAGAGTTACTCCTGGAGCAAAACCCAGAAGCCAAACTCTGGTAAAATTCTATAAACAACTGACTCTTCAAATAATTTCTTTGTCCTGAAAGACTTGCTTTCAGGTGCCAAATTTAGATTTATGGATGGAATGTTACTGACAATGAATATGTTCTAATTCCACTTACCAGGGGTCCTGCAATTAGAGATCACTGAAAGTTCCTGATACGGATAACAAATTTGCATTTTGATTATCAGTTTTTTTGTTTCTATGCATAGGTCTCATTTATCAATAGAACAGATTTAGGACACTATGATAATCTAGCCATAAACCATGATAATTATATCAAAATAGAACCTCTATCACAATAACTTTTTAAACTAGTTTTAAAGCATTGTAACTATTCTCATCATAACTAAAAAAATCATTATAGATATCATAATCTTTTAATACTTGAAATCAATCCAAATATATTAATAGTTATTTTAACTTTACATGTATATATATCATGTGTGCTCTGAAATTTTACATACTATAAATATGAATGTGACACTGAGAATATTTGGAAGTCTAAAACCTCTTTACATGTACATTATTCATCAAAGTTTAAAGTGAGTTCTGTAAAATACTTTTTAGAACTATAGATTCATGCACACATTAACTTCGTCTTTTGGTTTAAGTGACCAAAAAGCCAACTCTAGCTATCTTAAGTGAAAAAGGAAGTGATTGAAAGAGATGAAAAGCACAGGGGTAGAACGGCTCCAGAACTGGGTAATCCAATTACTCAGAGGATGCTCTTCTGATCTATTTCCCTCTCTCAGTCCCCTTTTTCTTGTGTTGCCTGTTTATCAAACAAAGTTTTTCTAAAAGATAGCCACAAGCCATCTTTCAAATTAGGCTTGAAAATCACACCTGATTTCTTTCCCAACAGTTTAAACACAAGGCTCATGACTGTTGAACCCTTTCCCAGATCCTATTTAAATGACATACCTGACTCTGAAACAATCAGACCCTGGGCTGCTTAGATCTCAGTCATGTACCCAGCCCCAGACCATAGACTAAGGGTCTGTGTGAAGCAGTTCCCCTCTGCAAAGTCAGGGGAGAGTTATCAGAAAAATGAATGCACTGGAGCAAGTTAAAAATCAACAGATATTTCTTATAAATACTGTACTTTTATCTGAATATTTCTGTATAAAGGAAAAGTTTCATTTAATAAAATCTCTAGACCTGATAATGAAACACCTGCATAAGTTCATATTTCAACATTTTTCTCTGGCTGTAAGAAATCCAATTTGGCAACATTCAGAATTTACTGAGAGAGTAATTATCTTATAAGCTAGTGTGCTCACCCATGCAGGGATTCTTTCTCCTCCTCTCCAACTTCTTATTGCCATTTAAACTGTCTCTTTTGATGGCTCCAACTTGATGAAGACTTGTATTTATCATAAATTCAAGTTTGAGACAAGCATGAAAGAAGATATATATTCTGTATGTCCTATATAATTTATTCATGATTATAAACATTAGGGGTATAAAATTAGAAATTACCTAATGTTCTACTTCTATGCTGCAGAAGGTTTTTTAAATACTGCCTTGAAATAGATCATTACTTTGAAAAACATTCCTATTCCTGAACTCCTCACAGGTGTCCCAGTTTTGCTACATAAGTGATAAAGATGGTAGTACTCTTGTTATCTCATACCAATTGTTAACTTATTGGTTTGTTATGGGTACCATTCGTTGGACTGTGGATGACGTTTCAGAGTTTCACTTAGGGTCTACATGAGGTTGAAGAGCAAAGCCATTGTGACTCATATTTGTCTTCCTTATAAAGGATAACAAGACATGTGAAAGACACACGCCAAGTAATTAAATGTACAATATTCCCCTTCTTCTCTCCCTTGTCCATGATAGGCACATTGAGTGATCATTGTACTCCTCATCAAAATGGTACTCCAGGAAGCCAGTATAAAATAATGAAGGCATTCAAAATAAAATTATGTACCAAATTTATCCTTAAGAATGTTTACTGAACCAACAAGAATTGAAAAATTATCTTTTAACAATGGCCCTGTATAGATTTTCCTTCCAATTTCTGTAGAATTATGCCTATCTATATTTTTAGGGATAAGCAATGTTAATGCAAAGGGTGATCAAAAGATAAAGTGAAGTTTAATTTTTAAAATTATTACATTAAGAGATATATCAATAGCTAGTAAGTAGAGTGTTTTGATTTGGGATAATAAAAAGTACCTAAGTTTGATTATGGTAATAATTGTACAACTCTGTCAATGTGCTAAACTCTATTGAATCTTATATTTTCAGTCTGTAAATTGTGTGATATGCAAATTTTTAGTTTAATAAAGTTTTTTATTTAAAATAACACATTACCATTAACCTCCCTTTAAACATACGTATTTCTCCCCCCTTTAAACATACATATCCCACTGTTCCTGCCACTTCCTGAAGCAGTTCTGAAAGTCCACTTTCGTAGGTGTCTTTATGAGGTGTGATCAAATATATGAGATGTGATCAAAAAAAGTAAATGCTATTGCCAACTGCTATCCAATGGAAAGGCAGGTTCATAAAAGCGTTACTGCATTTCACTAGATCTGGTACCATATGACTTCTGGCTTGTCCTTAAAATCAAAATGATCATGAAAGGTAAATATTTTTATTTGATTCAGGGCACTGAGGCAGCCATGATAGTGCGACTAATGACAAAGTCTCTGCATGATCAGATGGATGGATGTTTTTCCAAATATGCTCAGTTCATAGCTTATTGAATCAACAGATGAAGAGCACAGGAATGTGAAGACTATGGCTTGAGTCTTTTGGGTTCCTTTAACTTCAGTCAGAAACTCACTACTGTATTTCATAACATGAATAGGCTGTGAGCACACAGACTAATTATGAAACACCTTATTCAACCAAATCATTAATCCAAGAATTACTGACTTGAGAAAAACATTTTCATCTTACCTTAAGAATTTAGTTTGATTCATCAATGAATGGAATCGATTTTCCTTCAGCAGTGAAGGAAAAAATTCTGACATGTGCTAAGATACAAATCAAAGTTAAAGACATTTTGCCAAGTGAAATAAGCCCAAAACAAAAGGAAAAAGTGGTATAGGGTTCCATTTATATGAGATATCTTGAAAATTTACATTCACAACAACAGGAGAACAGAGTAGTGCTTGGTGGGGGCTGTGGAAGGGTGGGAAGGGGGATAGTGTACCTGTTTCATTTGGAGAACTTGAAAAGTTCTGGATATGGATAGTGAAGATAATTGTCCAACAATGTAGCTGTCTTTAATGTCAAATGGTAACTTTTATACGTACTTTACCTCAAAAAAACAGGAAAACAAAAACAATTTCATTTGAAATCAACATCTCATCAGAAATATTGTTGAAAATATATCTATGGCCCTATAGGTTTCTGGCATCTATTCATACCTAGTTTTGAGTCTGCTGAGATAAAATATGACATTTTACTTTATTAAAGCAATCAATTTAAAATTTAATATGCATTATTTAACTCCATGATTATTTTTTGGTGACAGGAATGGAATGCAGGACCTCGTGCTTGCCAGGCAGGCTCTGTGCCACTGAGCTATATCCCCAGCCCCAATTTGATGATTCTTTATGTTACTTATATATTTCTATTTTCACCTAACATCAATTAGTTGAAATACCAACTCTATTTTACTTGCATATAAAAATCAATACTACAAGTCATTGACATAATAATTTTAGTATGAATACACACAAACTGTATAATTAATGTTCTTGATCTTTGTGTATGTTTATATTTATTTTAAATAAGTTTTCTAATTAAAAAATTCATATATCCAAAATAATGTATAAATAATCTCAGACGAAAAAGAAAAATACACTTCCAGAACTGCTTCACGATGTGGCAAGAACAATGGGATAAGTGTGTTCAAAGTGACGAGGAGCATTCTGAGGGGATCAACAGCCATATTTCTTTTACTGTATGTTTTCTAATTTACACCCACACATACTGTATTTTTTTATCATGTCTCATAGGTACCAAAAGTTCCAGAGTTATTTATTGGGTTGTTGCATGAATCCCTGCCTAGGCCCATCTGCACAACAATTTGGTAGGCACATCACTCAGAAGCATTCTGGCCTCTTGCCTGCCATTAGGGTACCTGAAGCTTCTCTGTCAGAGTGAGCTCCTAGAGGGTCTTGTTGAGCCCAGAGGATTCAAGAAATTCTGTTGCCTTGTAGAAACTCAAATACAGGGTGCGAAACATGTCGTATTCCCCAGGATTCTCTCTGTGCAAAAGTCTTCTAGTCAGTTCCCCAAACTGGTGTCTTTTTCATTTACTGTCTTTCTTCCAAGAACTATTCATGTAACCAACTCAGTTTAATGCTTTTGAAATAAGTAAGAAGACCTGCTTCTTTGAGGCTGAATCCATTTGCTTCCGCGTTAACGTTCCCTTTGGTTACACTGACAGCAAAGCATGGCAATGAATAAATTAATAAAGAATGAGAGCGATGTGATTGTTCTGATACAAATGTGCTCGCCCATGGGATGCCCACGTGGCTTCAGCATCCTGTACAGTGCATCTGGACAGAAGTTTGCTCCGGGAGTTAGCTTGAATCATCCCCTCCCTCATCCTGTGGCAGAGAAGAGTTACCAGGGCTCCAGGGGAAAGAAGGCATTCCCGCAATGGCATAAATATTAGTTTCTGGGTTGTTTCTGAGGAACAAAGGTTTCACTCTATGAAATGAATTGTTATTAAACTTCTAAATGTGGTGAGAAATATATCCCACCAAATGACATGGTATCACTCATTTTATAAAGTATTTGCATCAGACTACATAGTTTATAAAGGCAACATGCATTATAAGTTGTAAACATCTTTCATAAAAATCAAATGTATCACAAGAATCCTCCAAATGATGGAGTTGATCACATCTTAAGGAAAGCAGTTACAACTGTGGCTCCACTCACAGCATGTGCTACGGGTCCTCACAGGGACACAGCTACTCAGAAGTTTCCTTTTCCTGCACTTTCCATGCTCCGTATTTGCTTTACACAGACAGATATAAAGCTATCCCCCATCTCACAATTATGTGAATTGTGGACATGCCTGGAAATTCCCTGGCTCAAGACATCAACATATGATCCTTTAGACGCTTTTTCTTGAAGCATCTATAGGACCCAAATAGTTCAAGGCTGTCAAATGAAGTGAAACTGAAACGTGCAAAGGGCAAACTTGAGAAAAGCATTTGAATTATCAAGCAGTCGAGAGAGACTGTCAGTCTGAAAAGTTATTAGCTTTCTAAGTTTGGAGGTATTTTTATATAAACAGCCATATTCCACCTAGAGAATTCCCTATCAGAAGAAAATATTTCAATCTGATCTTCTGATTTGACATTAAAATTATAACTTTTTTTTAGTTTAGTTAGTTTTTATCATTCCTGAAAATGTGGTTCACAAAATACAATTTACTGCCCACAGTTTAATCACTTGCTAAAAATCTCTCCTTTTAAAAATTAGTTTCTATAAGTTCTATGTCATTTATGAAAGTGTTGTTTTTGTTTTTGTCTCCATTGTTGTTTTGTTAGGTTTTCTCTCCTTAAAATAAAAAAAGAAAGAAAATTCAAGTGAATCGAACAAATTTTATAAATAAGATATTATTAGACTATTTTATTAAATCATAGGTCCCCTGTACAGGACAAGCAACACTGCCAGTCACTATCAGCTTCTTGTATACAAGGTCCTGTCCGAGGTGCCTGCGTCATGCAGCAATATGTGGAATGTTCTCCATGGTAAACACCAAAGCTAGAGTTTAAGGTCAAAACTGATGAGTCACAAATGAGACCAAGACATTTCCATGGAAACTGTCTTAGTCACTTTCACATTGCTCACAAATCACCAAACACCCGCAACTTCGAGAAGAGATTTATTTTGGCTCACAGTGTTTGTGTATTCAGTCCATGGATGGCTAGTTCCAAGGCAGAAACAGCATAATGAAGCAGCCCTGGCAGAGGAAATACGCTCACATCATGGCAGCTCAGAAGCAGAGGGCCAGAGGCCAGCTGGGATAGGGGCAGGGGGTAGGTCTACCTTTGCGGGTCACATCCCCAGTGACCCACCTCCAACCAGGCCCCACCATCTAACAACAAATCAGCTCTAGCACCCCATGATCCAATCACCTTTGAAAACCTCCACCTCTGAACACATGAGGCTTTGGGGAGACACTCTAAACCTGAACCATAACAGGAATTTAGAGAGAGACAAAATATTTCTATTTGATGGAATCAGGAAACATGTACAGAACTGTCCTTTGCTAATGTTTTTATTAGTCCATGTCACAATACATAATGATTACAATCATCATGAGGAGTTAGTGCGTGCATACAACACATCATAGTTATTTTTTCTCCTTTGCCTCCCCTTTCTCTCCCCTCCCACTCCATCTCTTGGTCCTCTTCCCTTTTGCAAAAGATCTATCTCCCTGGTTCCTATTATCTATGGGTAGGATTTTAGCAAGAGAGAATTATAATAAGAGAAGATCATTCAAAGGGAGGAGAGAGTGAGTGGTGGGAAGGAGTAAAATGTTGAAGAACTGATGAGAAGCCTAGTTTGTCTGCAGAACAGAGCACAGGAGGAAAGTTAACGAACGCATCTGTTTGGGTGAGACCGGGAAACACCAAATTAAGTGACTTCTAAATTGATTGCTGACAATGGGGGAGTTTTTTAATGTATTTATTACTCAAAAAGGTAAAGAGAAGTGTTATGCTTTTAAAGTTAATTGAATATGATGGAAATGGAAAGGCACTAACTCCAAGACGTGTTAGAACATTACAAAAGTCCAGATGAGAAGAGAACAGATAGAAGACTGTTTTCCCTACAAAAAGCCCGTAAACCATATTGTTCTTGTTTGTGGTGAATAGTATACTGTACATGCAGTGAATATGTGTTGAGTAAATGCGGTAGAGTTAAGAGTTACTGCAGAAGAAATGCTGGCACGCTTATAATTAGGCATGGAAAAAATGGAGGTGATTAAGGTTTTGAGACTTTAGGAGCAGCTTCATAGAAAGAAATTCAGAAGAAAGCTTGGGGATTGGTGCATTTAGTATTTCATTTATTTGACAAATATTTTTGAACATCTACTATGTGTAAATTCATACAGAATTTTGAAGACATTAAATTTGAGGTACTGAGACAGATATTCAAATGGAGATGGCAAGGAGCTGTTTAAAATGTGCTTCTTCAATTAGTGGAAAAATTTCAGTTAATGAGACACTTTTTCTATTTTAAAGAGAAAAAATAACAACAATGAAGACAAAAACAAAACAATACAAAAACAATAAGTGGCCTCTCAGTCACGGAGGACTTCAATATGAGTAGCTCTATTCCTCTATCACATAAAAATTCTTCTAAGCTCCCAACTTGCAATCTTTGCTTTTGTAAAGTAACTTATGGCTTCCATTTTAAAGAGCATTTATTTGAGAAATACATTTAGTCTTTCTTTTTCCAAAGTAAAAATTATGACACACTGAGAACTAAAAAGATACTATTCAAAAGAGGCTCAGGACTGAGTGCTTTGATCAAATATAGTAACTATACCAACACTCATATTCCAAATACCATCAGAACTAATTTTCACAAAGTAATTGTGACTAAGATTCATGTTAGAAGTTGATAGAGATAAATGATAGAGATAAATGATTCAAAAATTTTAATTGCTGTATGCTGAAGAGATTTGAAATTGTACAATATGATATGTTTCTCAAAAAATAAAATCTTTGTGAAAACTGTATTTATCCTGCTTTTTTCCATTAATTTCTTTCTAATCAATTTAGGGAAGAGATAATATTGATATACTTGGGGCAGGGGATTTAGCTCAGCGGCACAGTGTCTGCCTGGCAAGCACAAGGTCATGAGTTCGATTCCTGATACCAAAAAAAAAAAAAAAAAAACAATATTGATATACAGTTACCTACCCAAACAAGGCAGATGGAGAATACTCAGAGTAATGTGGAGAAACACTTCTCCACTGTTGGTGGGATTGTAGACTGGGACAATCACTGTGGAAATCAGTGTGGAGATGCCTCAGAAAACAAAAATTAGAGGTCCCATTTGACCCAGCTATCCCCCTTCTGGGTATTTTTCCAGAAGAACTGAAAACATCAAACCACAGTGATGTATATGTGCACCCATGTTTATAGCAGCACAATTTGCTATAGCTAAATCTTGGAAACAACCCAAATGCCCATCAACCAAGGAATGGATAAAAAAAGATATGGTATTTTTACACAGTGGAGTGTTACTGAGCTATAAAGAAAGGACTTGAGGCTCCTATAGGTAAATGGATGCAACTAGAGACCATACTCATAAGTAAAATAAGTCATACCTGCATGTGTTAACATCGCATTGTCTCCCTACTGTAAGAAATGAAAAGAATAAAGTGAGAAAAGTACAATAGATATTGTGAAAGGAAAAGAAACTGTTCAAAGGGAAAAAAACAACTGGGATGAGAAAAAGGAGAGAAGAAAGAAGAAAGAAAGAAAGAAAGAAAGAAAGAAAGAAAGAAAGAAAGAAAGAAAGAAAAATATATATATACACACAAGATTGCTAAGATAATTGTACTACTAATTTCTGTTGGTTTATTGAAAGGAACAGTTAATGCTTAATTTTTTTTCTTAGTTTTTTGATCAGTTTTGCATTCCCATATCTGGTAATTTGAGCAACTGCTTTAAAGATAACAATATGCAATATAACAACCATTGTTTCTTACCTATCATCTCGTTTTGAAATTATGTATCATTTTTAATTTTTTTATTTTTATTGTCTTTAAAATAAAAAAATAAAAATGAAGTTCCACTTGTAAAGTAAACTCACTGCTAATGTCCTGCATGACTCTCATTATTTTCAAGGAAGGCAACAAAGTTTAAAGGGGAAAAAAATAACTTATACATAATCTACAAAGGCTACACAGGCTTCTGTCACTCTTGTCTCTTTCAACCATAGCCTTGCATTTGTACGTATTCAAGTACAATATATTCTGTGTGTATGTGTGTATGTGACTTGTCTGCTTTCTTTCTAAATTTTTGGTGTCTTATAGCAAGTACTACAACCTTTGCATATTATCTAATTTCCATTACAGCTAAAACACATCAATAACTAATAGTTATTCAGTTAATTATTGTGAGTGACTGACTCCTAATGATTCTATTTCTCTTTTCCATTAGGTATAGAAGAATACTTTTTGATTTTAATCCTTAGCATGAAACAGTCCATTTAACCTAAAAAAAAAAGCCTTAACAGTATTTTTAAATATGAATTCTTTGGGCAATAATAGCATTTTTTTTTTTGGCCTTCTAAGGCATTTATCCCCTGATGGTTCATTCCTCAAGATAAATAGCTGCTTCTATATTTTATTGGAAATAGAATATACATAATTGGACCCATTGAGCAGCACATGTCCTTAAAATGTACCCTTCTGTATGGCATATGCAGAGTTTAATGAGAAAAGTCAGAATTCTCTTGTTGTGTTACAGCTCAAAAAAGTGAAATAATCATGTTTCACATCTCAGTGGACAACTTTGAGAGAAAACATTTTTATTCTCTGGTGATGCAACGATCCCATAAAAAGTTTAACATACACCAATCAAGATGAGAATAATTTCTTAATTATATCTTTTTTGAATAACACAAAGAAGCATATATTTTGGAGAATAACTATGAAAGGAAATAACATGAAAATGTTACACAAATAGTCCACAAGGATATAAATGTTTTGGTAGGCCATCTTATTAGGTAATTGAAAACTTCTTAACTCAGTGAAGAGGTAAAGTATTTCTTTGGCAAATCAGTGGCATTCTGGGATGTATTTGAGTTATGCCTTGAAAAAAAATGAGCCAGTATGCTGAGAGGACCTAAAATACAGTATTTGGAGGACCTTTGTTACGAGCTTAGCACTACTGCAAGTCTCCACACCATAGTTTCAGCTCTGTCAAGCTGATAATAAACAACTGTAAAACTATCTGTGTACAACTGCAGTTTTTCAAGATAGTTTGTGTTTAAGCTGAGTTGGGAGAATAGAACACTTAATAAGTTTGGAGTTGCTGGGCATTTTAATGATATTTATAGACTACAATAGAACTTTTATTTTGTAGCAATAATTGACACAAGAATAGCATCATGGGGTGACTCTGTACTCTTATAAACATACTTGGGGAAATGATACAACAAAATATTTTCACCTCATTTATTCTCCCTTTCTAGCTAATGTGATATTGCATTAAATCTTTCCTAGGGCCTGGAGTCTGGCTGTGGTAGACTTTAATTTTCTAGTTATAAATTTGAAAGGAAAAGTAGAAACAGAAAAGAAAAGAAAAACAAAATACTGCATTAAGGTTAGTAAACATGCCCTAGACCACTGTCCCCTATAATTTATCACTTTTTCCACAAATATTTATTGAGTCTCCACTCTGTGCCAAGGACTGTTTTAGTTACTAGGAATACACAGATGAAAAACACAGAAAAAATGACCTGTTCTACTAAAATTAATGTTATAATTGAATATAAAGCTAGAAAAGAAGCACCTTAAAAGTAATTATGCCTGGTACTTTGTGCTACAAACAAACTAAAGAAAGTGCTCTGAGCAAAAATGGCGGGTATGAGTGAGGTGCAATTTTAGATTGGCAGGTTATTCCTAAGAGCAATGGGGCACTACTGAATGGTTGGAGCAAGAGAGAAACATCCCAGTTTATATTTTGAAAAGATCTCTAAGGCTGCTCTGTGGATCCTAGATCATTATGATGCAAAGGGAGAAACCTAGTGATCAGTTATAAAGTTAGTATCCTAACGCAAGAGAGCAAAGATGGCACCCTGGTCTCAAGAATGATTAGAATAAAACTGGTAAGAAATAGATTTGGGGTGCATTTCATTGGTAAAGCACATGCCTGCCAAAGGATTCTGTGGGTGGGAGTGAAGTCAAGAGAAGAATCAAGAAACAAATATTAGGTTCACATATTAAGCGAGATCACTCTCTTTCCCATGCAGACCATGCTGATGGTTTCCTTAAGTACTTTACATGAGATATTTATGCTATTATACAAGAAGATACTTGATAGAGTGTAAATCCTACATGTGTTGGTAGAAGTGGATTCCAGCCTCCTAACAAGTCAGATGTTATTGATCCTTTTGCCTGAAGCTGCATCAAACCAGGAATTCATAGAGAGAGTGTGCAAAAGGCTGCTGGTTGTGAGTTGTGTTAACACACAAGCTCTCGCTTTCTTTGTTTTGGAGTTTCCTTGTTTGATCTCTGGTGTCTTCCAACTTGGATCAAAAGTCACAGGTCTGCAGAATTTAAAAGCTGTCAGCAAAAGAGCTCTGGCCACTTTTCCAGTCCAAACACGTGATGTCATTACAAGAGGGGAGTGACGAAATGAGCCAAGCCCAACACTCGACTGTAGGATGTCACAGGATAGGCAGCAGCCACTATGGCATAAATTGACATCAAAACAGGTACTGACTGCAAGGAGGTAGATTAGCAGTAGCACAGGTGCTACAAAAAATAACAGATACAGGGGCTGGGGATTTAGCTCAGCGGCAAAGCGCCTGCCTGGCAAGCGCAAGGTCATGAGTTCGGTTCCCGGTACCGGAGAAAAAAAACAAAAAAATAAAAATATAACAGATACATTTTCCTCATTTTTTGGTAAGGGTGTTTTCTAACACATGTCTGGGCTATAAATTTGAGTTATCTGTCTGATTATAAATTTAGTTGTGTATGCCATACAGAATGGCAGATGCCAAGGTTGTAAAATATGTACACACAGACACACACACACAAACTAGCATTTGAAACCGGGCTTGGAAACTACAGCCCTTGAGTAAGTAAATCTAGAGGTTAGCTGAGAGATGGAAAACATGGGTTTAAGAATCATACACTAGACAGCAGTTGGAGTCGTGGGCAAATGTTGTTCCCCAGGGTGACAGGTATGGCGCAAAGGGCTGAACTTTCTGTTTTCACATGTGTGAGAACTGGAGACACCCATGACACGAGACCACATGAACTCATTCTCCATAGCAACGTCACTTAAGTAGTTTTGACATCTGAAAAAAGGACTAAAGTTAACTGAGATAAACAAAAGCATGACCTTTACCACTATTTGGTTTAATGAGCGGACAAGTCTTTCCTTTCTCCCGTCCCAGGTTAGGGGGTGGTGTGAGATGGCTGAGGGTGAGGACGGTGGAGGGGAGGATTTGTTTACAGGCTGTTGCTTGCTGTGACTGCTGCCACACATGCTCTGAGCTAAAACCAGCTATGTCTCAGCCGCCCTGCTCTTTCAGGGGATCACACAGCCTTCTCGGGTTGGAAGTGTGGGTGCAAGACAGAAAGAATGGTACTTTCTTCCTCTTCTATGTTCCACCTTCATCTCCCCTTTTTCCACTCACTTTTACCTACTTCTCTTTCTCCTAGCTTCTCAGCCAGCTGTCTGATTGTTTCCGCCCAGTAAGTTCTCAATCACACTCCATATTTATACATGATACAAGACATTTATACATGATAACTCCAGGTGCTGGGAAAAGAAAATCCCATTTTCTCCTTTCATTTAAAGGAGACAAAGGTGAAGTTGAACCTTTTCCAAAAAAAAAATTCTCTGTGTTGCTCTGCACCATTTCCTGTCATTATCGAGCTGGCGCAGGGCTCAAAGACAGGATGCTGAGCTGGGAAGAGAGGGCTGGAAAATTCCCAAGTTCTGAGGAAGCAGAGAAGTAGTCCGTTCATGGCCAATAGGTGAATCCTTACTACTCACTAGCTGCATTAATCTCAACAATCTAGCTTGATAAATAAGTTCTGCATTGAAGTTTCTATAAAATCCCTTAAATTTAAGGTCTTCGTTGACTGAATGCTATTCCTTCTTTTTGACCAGCTTTGTCATCGTTCTGCCCTGACTTTCTACTCTAACTGATCTCAGCTGATCTTTTTTCCTAAAGGCAGAGGAGAGAAAAGTATTTGAAGCCCGTGCCTCGGCCCAGTCATCTGTCATCAGCTAAAGATTTGACAGATACAAAAAGGAAAATCAAGCTGCAGGGCCTTTATCTGACCTTCATCATTTCTATCCATTTTAAGTTAGAAAAGGTTTTAGAAGCTAGGGCTAGTTCATGCAGCAAATCATCAATTCAGGGAAGATTATGCAAAACCACAGAGGCAGACTTCTAAAACAATGGAGTTCATGTGTTGTGTGCTGTGGTCATTCTTTCCTCTTCCTCTTACTGTTCAAAGTATTCAGAAAGTGTTAAATACGAATGCCAACAATCTAGAAAAACCTTTATTTCTAGTAAAGAAATCAGGAACCTTAGATTGGGGTGTTCTCAGAAGTACACTGTCAGATACAAGTAAATAGTATTGGATAAGAAGACATGCAATATAAAATAATAAACTGAATACTGTTGTACATGTATCCATACTCCTAATCTTGGTAGTGATTTACCAAGGAGGACAGTTTCTGATTTAGCTAGGATACACCCAGTTTTGATCACCCTTAGGGTACCCTCTATGAACTGAAATGTGTTACCGTAAAATTAGTATGCTAAAGCCTTAATCTCCACTCTGATGGCATTTAGAGATGAGGTCTTGGGAGACAGAGCTAGATGAGGGCAAGGGGGTTGGCCCACACGGTAGGGTTAATGAGTTTACCGGAAGAGAGAGAGAGAGAGAGAGAGAAAGATCATAACGTGAAGGTACAGGGAGGAGGCACAGCTGGCACCATGATCTTGGACTTGTTGCACTCAAGAACCACGAGAGGGAAATAGCATCATAGCAACACACATTATGCATTATCTCTCTCTCTATACTATTTAACTCATACACAAATTCTGTTAGCCAAATACTACATAACCACACAAGAAATCCAAACACCTCTCTTCGTTACATACACGGCGCACCATCTTTGACTCCACTAGCCTGATAGCCTCCAAACGTGTCTTCCGGCTTCATTTCTTGGCCTGCCATCAGTCATCCTCCCTGCTGCAGTCATGACCTTTCACACTGTAACTCGCTCCTGTGCTTTAACATCCCCAGCGGTGTTGTGCTGCCCTTAAAATCCAAGCTCCTCAGCCAGGTAGGGAAGTCCTGTGTACCTGGGCTCCTGGGTGCCTCTCCAATCTGGCCTCAGATCCTCCTCGCCTTAGTGTTCCCTGTTCTTCTCTAGCTTTCCCAGCAAGCTCGTCCCCGAGTGACCACACTGGTGATGGTGCTTTCCTCATAAGGCCTTTCCCCTACCTGTTTCCCCTTGCCATTCAGGTCTCAGTTTAAATGTTAGTGCTCCAGAGAGGTTTGCCTGACCATGCAGCCCACGAAAACACACTGTCCTCTATCACACATCCTTGGCAGTGTTTGACACTGGTAGATACTTTTGCTTCCTTGCTTTTCTAGTCATGAACGAAACTCTATAAGAGCCAGAACTTATTCACTGATACACCCCCAACTCCTAGAAGACTCAAATACTTTTTATAAATAAATTATATGATTTCAGGGCACTAAAAGTACCTATCTTAAAAATACATTACTGTACTGGTTAGTTTTCTCTACAACTAGTTAGGTTTCCCAATAGAAATTCATGTGTAATTACGCAAGGGTATTTATTAGGCAGGCTTACAGGATCAGAGGCAGGAGAGTCCTCAGCAGCTGGCGTCCTTACAGAGCTAAAGGATTAGCCAAGAACATGGGAGCCATAGAGCAAAAGAGTTCAAGATTGCACCACTAGTCCAAGGATGAAGGCCTGAAGCTCACTGCAGAAATACTGGTGTGAATCAGAGTTGAAAGGGTGAAGAAATTGGAGACCTGCAGGCCAGTGGCCAAAGGTGACCACAGCAAGGATGGACATATTTAAGCAAACTGGATCTCTTCAAAAGTCCACTTCAGCTTCCTTCTTCTTTCCCTTTTATTCCAGCAAGGCTAAGACCCTATGGGTTGGTGCCACCCATAATCAGGCAGGTCTTGCTCCTTCAGTCGGTTGGTCTACACGCCAATCATCTCCCTCCCACAGACACAGTCAGAGTCAGGCTTTACTATAATCTGCTAGGTGTTTTTTAATCCGTGCAAGTTGACACATCACAACAATGACATTCCCTCTGTATGCCATGGTAACAGAATTTCCTACAATCAGAATCATTTGATTGAATGGAAAAAATTAATTAAGATGTATTTAAAAATGCTTTCTGTTGTCTAAATAAAAGTATTTAGTAAACTATAATTATTCATTAAAATTCTACTATAATTAGTTTATGAGTCTTAGATTAAAGATTGCTTCAACAGAATGGGATGCAGGTTGAGGGGTGCATGTGGAATTTGGAAGGTATTCTCCAGAAAGAAAGCAGTATGATGAGAGTGCTTGGGAGGCTGGGGTACACGGTGGAGGGAAGAGAGTGGGAAAGGGGAGGGGACAGTATGTCTCAGGTCTGCTCAGCATACTCACTGAGTACTGAATGTTAGCAAGGGACTTACAATTTTATAGTCCCTTTTTCCCCTTGGCTGTTAACATTCTCCCCTACATGTTCTCAAGAATCATCTGAATCAATCAAGTTGTACTATATCAACCAATCCAACAAAATGAAGAAATTAGTACCGTTTGCTACATGGTTAGTCACTGATATATCTGAAATTAACTCTCCTTACTGTCAGCCCATTCTGCTACCGTATCCATTTTAGACGACTGGATCAGAAAATTCTAACTACAATTCTATGAGCTGGTAAGAGTACCATATTCCATGAGTAATGTAGGAAAAAAGAGGGATAACATTTAGGGGGAAGCAAACTATAAAGTTGAGTTTACCTTAGAAATGTCAATAAGCCCACAACTATCCTCCTTCCCCCATTCACACACCTCCAGATTGTTACTTACATATTTATTTATTCAATTTTACTTATTTTAATTTTCATTCCTTAGTCAACAAATCTTTGTTAACCATGTGTGAAATGACAGACATTGTTCTTAGAGCTTGAAACAGAGCCGAAAACAAAACAAGATCCTTTTCTCTATTATACCCTATTAATAAAATATTAAAATTTTTGAAAATTCCCTAATGATAAAATGCAATATTTTTTATTCATGTCTGCCATCACTCTCCTGGATATTTCCTCTCTCCAGGCTATTACTAAATGAGTAAGATACAGTTAATGGAGCTGGATAGAACAGTGTGATTTGGAATAGAATCCTATGAGTTCCCATCCCGTACCCTGCACCAAGTCATCTTTTCTGTTGTTTAGGGAATAAGTAGATCCCTGGAGTAAGGGTGCACTAATAGCTGAAAATCTAAATCAGCCTTTCTCAAAGTGTCATCTTCGGACCACAGTTATCAGCATCACATTGGGTAGCTGTTAAAAAGTTAAAATTCAAAACTCCCCATCCCAGATCTACTAAGCTGAAATCTCCTGGGAGAATCTGCAGCACCCAGGGATTCTGAGGCACACTCAAGTTCACAAACCAATGCTTGAAGTCTCAAAATAGAGCCGTATACCACAGAACAGTGTACTTCTGTTCTGAGAATGCTACACTCAATTGCATTTATAAATGATTTATTTTTGTTTCACTTCACTTGACTCAAGTTCAATTTCCGTTGCTTGAAAGAGGAAAAAAAAAAAATCCACTTCAGATAAAGCCCCGAAGTTCAGATGTGCATCAGGGTGGTATCAAAACTGAGCTATCGGAGATGATCCAATTGAGCCAGTGGCTTTTACACACATTCTTGAAAGGGCAGACAGCACTTCTCCAAAACTTGCTAATGATAATTGGCTTTGGTTTCTCTTAAGTTTTATCTCAATAATTAAGTAAGATAAAGGCAGCTTCTTTTGTTTAATATACCCTAACAATTATTGCAATTTATTGTTTGCCTTTAATGCTGACAACTTGGCTGATGAGTGCCTAATTAATATCTTTTTAATCATATAATTCCAATCATTGTATATTTAAGATGTAAAATCAGAACTGTATAACTATATTTTATTGAGAGATGGACCTGTTTTCCAAATGAAGGCAACTCACGCCATCTGATGATTCTACATCAATTTCCTTACATTAATTTTTAATGTAATATATCACCTTTTCAAATTATTTGCAATCTCATCAAGCCTTTATCTGATAAAATGCTTTAAAGTACTTCACCAGATAGTGTCAGATCATGATATCAAAATAGTACTTTTACATATTGCCACTGGATATTTACTAAATCTCTCTTTTAAATACTGAAAAGGAAAAAGGGAAAGGTGCTTCGATGGACTGAAATATAATTCTCATGGAACTCTATTAATGACAAGTCCTTCTTGCTTTTAATTTCTAAAGAATTTTATAGATGTTCTGTTAGTATCTGCTATGGTTGTTGAATCAGGCTGGGTATTTTCAAACCCTTCAAACTTTCCCCCTATTAAGATGGGAAAAATACCACTTATCACCACTGAAAGTACTTTTCTCAGCACCAAAATACTGTATTTTTGGTGTTTACCCTTGGTAGACATAGACTCAAATTAACCACTCTTTGTTCACAGATTAGTGTACTTTATGTACTACTTCATTTCACTTGTTATATCACAAGTGGTGTAGAATCCTGCCTCCTTCCAAAACAGTCATTTACACCTTATTTGTTCATTCTAATATAATTGGTAAGAGGTCAATGTTTGCAGCAGTTTGAAAGATAGATTTTGTTATGTCTAAAGTTCATAGACTTCTGAGCTATCTCCAGAATAACGGCACAGCCAGGCTTTTCTGAACAGTGGATCCTACCCTTGCTTACTCTCCACTCTGGTTTTCCTGATTAGTCCGGCACCCTCAAGGACAAGGAAGGAGAGAACAGCACAGGCAGAGATCTGTGGCTATGAGAGAAATCCAAAACAGGCAAAGGGGTGCTTGCAGAATTAAGCTTGACTAGGATTCCATCAGTTTGGCCAGAAGAGGGTAGAAAGGAAGCAAGCCCTCTCTCCTCTTCACAAACTGATAGACACGGATCATCAGGGGCTTGTGGTTGTGAAGGGACTTTAAAAATGAAAGAGCTGGAAGTAGCACATACCCTCCCCTACCCATGCTATGTACAGTCTCAGTGCAGTGAGTGAAGCAGGTGTTTTGAGGGTGCTTTCTTTGGAGAGAAAGTGAAAGTTTGTAAATTTAGCAAATAAAAATATAGCACACTCAGTTAAATTTGAAATTGAGATTTTAAAAAACGAAAACGTGCTCAGTATAAGTATATCCTGTGCAGTATTTGGGACATACTCATACTAAAATCACATTAATTGCTTATCCAAAGTTCAGCTTTACCTGGGCATGCTGTACTTTATCCACACACACAGTCTTCTAAGGTCCAGTAGATCTTAAATTCCCCACTGCAGTCTAGGAGGGCAAACAAGAAAACTTGGTGGGAAGTTTTCCTTGGTGGGAAGGAAGCAATGGGGAAGGCCCAAGAAACACCAGTGGAAGAGTCCCAAGCACCTTCCAGGAAGGTGTTCCATCCACTGAAGAGACAGCAGGCAAATCTTGCCTTCTCACTCACAAAGATGTCCATTTAGTTTGAGAGAGCAGTGATTGACCCGTAGAAGTTGAAAAATCTAGAAATTGAGGAGCATGGTCTTAATCTGCTCACTACATAAGGCAGTGTTGCCCCAGAAATAGCAGTTTCTCTAAGGCAATGCCAATTTATAATAGTAAATCCATCCTGAGGGGAAAATATTAAATTCTACCACCTCTGAAGCTCACAAGTATTCTGAGTAGTCCGGTGAGACACCCTGGTGCACTAGCTTACATTTGTATCTTTGAAGCTTGTTTCCCCCTAGTTGGTCCTATCAGGTCTCAGGAGAAATCTACTGTGCAGAAATGTACTGTTTTACTTTTTAATTTTTTATTGTAAATCTTAACTAAGTTACTGTAACTATGTAGTGTCCATTTGCCTTTCATTTCAATTACCTCCCATCTATCAATATCAAATTATTTCTTTTATGCTTTTTTCCCAATGATCTGTAGATACATAGCTTGTTAACTTCTTTACATAGTTAAATTCTCCCAAGATTTAAATGTCCATACGCTCAGGCAAGTGACATTATGACATTCTAATCCTTCACAGTCATTTTCTCTAGGAGAATATTTTACAATTTTACTAAAAGAGTTACAAACATCTTTCTTGACAAAAAAATTATGTTGTCAATCATGATTTAATGTTCCTAATAAAGATCAGCTTTTGTTCATGTATTTTTCTCTTATCTCACTACTGAAACTTTGCCAGAGACACTATTTTGACTTCCAGAAGTTCAAAATCAAAGTCATGTAAATATATGTTATATTACCTTTATTTTAATGAAAATAAGAAAACTTCTTCTATGAGAGAGACAATATTGTAGATCAATTAGAAGCAAGTCAATAAATGATGCTAGAAAAATTGGCCATCCTTTGCAGAAAAAATATTGATTATCTTGCACCATAAAAATCTGTAACAAATGTATTAAATACTTAGAAGTAAAAAGGCAAAATTTCTAGTTGTTTTAGAGGAAAATCAAGTAAAATATCTTCATGCATCTCAGAGAGGGAAAGATATCTTAAATAAAACATTAAAAGGTATGGTGAAGAAAATAATCAACAAAACAAAAAAGCAATTTAGAGACTAGTAATTAAAAATTGTGCACCACATATCTGATAAGCCTTAAAAGTTAAAATTTATAAGGAACTGTTATAACTCATAATAGAAAAACAAATAACCCAATGTAAAAACAGACAACTTGAACAGACATTTCTCCAAAGAATATATAAACATGACCAACAAATATAGAAAAAGCTAGTTAACGTCACTAATTTTCAGTGAAATGCAAATGAAAAATACTAACAGATATTGTTTCATACCCACTAAAATGACTATCATCATGAGAGAGAAAGAGAGAGAGAGAGAGAGAGAACAACTATTGGCAAGAAGGTAGAGAAGAGGAAATCCTAGAGCCCTGTTGATGGAATGTAGATCAGCACAGCCACAATGGAAACCAGTATGGAAGTTCCTACCAAAACTACATAGAACTATCATGTGATCCAGCAATCCCACATCTGAGTATACACTCAAAGGAGATAAAACCACCACCTTGGGAAGATATCTACACTCCCATGTTCACAGCAGCAATATTGAAACGTTTACAATAACCAAAATATATAACAACTTCAGTGTCTATTTACAAAAAGTGGGTTTTAAAATGTAGTAAATATATAAAATAGGATAATATTCTATCTTTAAATAGAAAATCTTGTCATTTACAACATAGATAAATCTGAAGGATTTATGTTAAGTGAAATATGCCAGACACCCAAAGAAAAATATGGCCCTATCTCATTTATATATGGAATCTCAAATAAATAAATAAATATCAAATAGAGAGATACAGAGAATAAAACAATAGTTACTACAGCAGGGCAGAGAGAAAAATAAAAAGACATAAGTCAAGATACAAAATAGCATATATATAAAACAAACTGAGATAGAGATCTAAGGAACCACATGAGGACTATAGTTAAGAAACTTGTATTGGATCAGAGACGCTTGTTATATAAGTAGATTTAGCAATTCTTGTCATATTAAAAAGTAACTATGTAAGATGACAGATATGTTAATTTGCTTTACTATAATAGCTATGTATTCTGTATATGCATCTCATAACATTATATTGTCAGCCTCAGCTACATAGGTACACAAAAATTAATTTAAAAAAAACAAATCTGGCTTTGTTGGGGGAGACAGGAAAAGCACCAATCATTGTTTTCAAAGATAAATTTGAAAGATTAAAGTAAACATTCTGACCATCAAAGTATTTTAACAAAAAATTAAGATAGACTAGCACCAAATCAGTAAAAGATATTTATAACACGTGTAACTAACAAAAGACTAATTTGTGGAATATATAAAGATTTTTGCAAATCAGTTAGAAAAGGACATGAACAGGCATTTCAAAGAAAAAAAGAACATAAATGACTAATAAAAATGTGAAATAAATCCTTAACTTCACTAATAACCACGGAAATGCAATTAAAACTATACTTAAATCAGATACACCTGTACTCCTAACACTTGGGAGGCTGAAGCTGGAGGATTGCCAAGAGTTCAAGGCAAGTCTGGGCTGCTTAATGAGTTCAAGTCTAGCCTGAGCTACACAGAAAGACCCTGTCTCAAAAAATCAAACGAAATTTAAAAGTAAAACCATACTTACATTTTATTATAGTAAATTAATATCATGCATACTAGATTTGCAAAAACTGTTTTTAGATCTGACAAAATTAAATGCTGACATGAGGAACAAGAGGAATTCCTAAATAAGGAGCAGAAGTGTACATTGGTGTAATCAGCTAGAAAAATTCCAGCATTTTCTTACAAATTTGAACATGTGAATGAATCCTAATGCAGTCATCCCAGTCCAAGATATATAGAGAGATGTATACAGATACATAGGCACACACAGACATATCAATATAGACTAGATACAGTACAGATACACACTTAAAAGTTCTTGCACCCCTGCCACAGGAGGTATATTAAAAATGCTAATAACAGCAGTATTTCTGCTGCCAAAACATTGTTAACAACTCAGGAATCCATCAAAAAGAGGAATTGGAAAATATTCACACAATGAAATATTATTTTGCAGTGAAAATAAATGAACTGTCACAAACAACATCCTCAACTATATACCCATATATATAATTCACTCAATATGGAGTAACTTTCATGTGGATAATATTATTTTTGGAAAAAGGCACAACACACTACATACAGTATGATACCACTGAGTAAAGCTAGAAATAGGCAAAATTAAACAGACATTTTCTATAGTTATATATAGTATTCTGGTGATTCAAGGGATGATTTACTTCAGGAATAGTCTTTAATCATATCGTTCAAAAAGCAATGTGATGTTGAACGTTATTGCTGTGGGAAATGCAAGGAAATAAGACAGTAAGTGGTACAAGTATTTTCAAAGGTACTGCAAACTTCCTATTAGTAGGGAAATGGGCTCACAAAGGGGCTTGCTGTATTATCTTTTGTAAGTTAAATGTAGACTACATATTCTTTTGTACCAGTCAAATATCATATATGAATGTTTCTTTTAAAAATTAAGCATGACTTGTTAGCTGTATTGACTGTAATTAGTTGACCTCCCATCTCTAGGATAAGAACAGTCACATAAAGCAAAAAAAAATGTTATCAGGAATACAGAAAGAAAAAGAAAAAAGAGGATGAAGAAGGAAGGAGAGGGAAGGATGGGAGAGGAGAGGAGGGAAGGAGAGGAAAGGAGAGGGGCGGAGAGAGGAGGAGAGGAGGACAGAGGAGATATAAGCCATTTAATTCTGCAGACTCGGCAACATTCAATTTTTTAAAACATATTGGTCTCCTTTTCACCTTCCAAATCCAATTTTCTTAGATTGCTATCATCTAAATCCAGATGCAGGAATTAAATCAAGGCTAGTTTCTTTTTCCAGGAATGTTAGGGACCATTCCTAAAACTAAATCATCCCTTGAGCCACGGAATTACTAACATGGCCCTTTGCAATGCTTTAGGATATTCTTCTTCTGTTGCTGAGCCTCCTGTAACAACACAAAGATGGCTACGAGGGGACAAAGGCTCCCAGTGTGGAGACCATAGCGTCTCGGCCCGGAGCCTGAGCGGAAGCAGTGCAAGGTTTTCCAGAGAAGAAGACATCTGGCTTGGAGCTTGAAGGACTTACGGGAGTTGACAAGTGAATGAGAGGTGATGAGATATCCAGAAAAACTACTCATCCATCCATTTCCTCAAGACTACTGGAGGTGCTATATGAACGGCTTGAGAAACTTTAGGGTGATTCCTTGTGCGCCATGTTTTTGCTTTACGAGGTGAGTTTGTAATCTAATTCTACACTGAATTCAGTCCTAGCACATACTGAAACGCTGCACCAAGCATATTTCAATTTAAAGCCAGGTTGCTAACATTTTAGTAGCTTATTTTCTAAATTCACTTTAACCACAATATTAGTTTTTTTAAAAATTGTGGAAATGCACTTTTTTGATTGGTCATGAAAGATCAGCTAATCCAATTCCTTTATTTTATATACGTGATTCTAAGAAATCCAGAGTCCCATGTGACTCAGAACAGTGGCACATTTTAAAAGCTAAGCAAACACTCAAAAGTAACTTTTCAACTTCAGTTTTTCCTCACATTTCTCAGAAACCACTGAAACTCATTCGTGGAAACAAGCAGACTCATTCAAGGACAAAAACTACTATATTCTTGTCACTGTTCCCATTAAAACGGCTTCATGGACTCATTCCTGTCCCCTTCGGGATGGAATCTCAGACAGGTCCCAGGGCCGTCTCGGTTTCTCTCAGGTGTTAAGGCTTTAAAAAAAAAAAAAAAAAAAAATGCAGCCCGATATTAAAGTCAAATAGCTCCATCCAGGTAAGTGTGCAAAAAAAAATCCACCTTTGAAGTTCCCTCTCCAGAATCATATCTGGCCCAGGAGTTGCAAACCTGTCCTGTTTCTTCTCTGGGATTCGTCTCTGTCCACACTCAGATCTTCATGAGGAAGCAGAGTTAAGAGCAGAAGCGGCCTCACATGCGTGCTTAGGGCACGATCTGCGATTGGAGCTCCGAGTCCAAACACACGTCCTTTTCCTCACAGAAGGCAAAGAGCAGACTTTTGCAGTTTCCTCAGAGAGTCCTTCACTTAGGGCCTCGGCCAGTAAGTCGGCGCTCCTAATGCGTAGGCATGTCCTCCCCGCGGCCAGCTGACTGCTGCTCTGCAATCCACTCTGCAGATATCAGGCTCCAGGGGTTGATTTTCCCGGTTGGGGCCATGTTTTCCCTTGATCTTCTGACAGGACAGCATCCAAGCGGTTTCTGATTCCCACCGCCCACGGGCTCCACATGGGTCTCTAAGAAACCTGCACCACTGTTGGAAATGTGAGTCCCGCCCATTCTAGTTCTTATCTGTGACCAGAAAGGGACAGGGCCAGCTCCAGCTTCCGGTCTCTATGCCTTCTAGATGTGATTCAAATGTCAGCCTTGGAGTCCTTTTCATCCTGAAGGACACAGAAAACCTTCCACAGAGTTTAAAGTAAAGGAAAGCAGCTTCCTACCTGTTACCTTGGTTGAGGAGAGGATTGGTGAAAGAGAATCAGCCAACATAGTGACAGTGTTTGCCAATAAATCCTCTCAGCCTCCTTAGCTGTCCCCTCACATAGATGTGATCTGGGTCATGAGTTATTCAAGAATTATTGCTCAATTTATTTTGACTCTGCCTTGCAATTGTCCATTAGGTTGCCAAGCACCTCACTTTAGAATGGAGAATTAAAAACAAATTTTTCAGGCCTTTTGGCCTCTACTAAAACTCCAAGGCAAGAGGAAGACGCAGTATTAGCATCTTGCTCCAGCACAAACATGGGGTCCGTGTCCCATTTACTAAAATACTCATTCTTCTGTCTACTTGCTGACACCTCACAGCTACCGCTGTCCCATCCTTTCCTCCAAAGTACCCTGCCAAGAGCTTCTTTACCTGCTAGATGGAGACCTGCTGCCTTTTGTATTTCTCTTCCTTTGCTTTGTCCTTAGCCCTTTGCCAAATTAGTGAGGGTGGTATGCTTTTTGGAATAAGCAGAGAGGTTAAAAGGAGCTACCAATACAAGAACTTATCTCTTTGCAGATGAGGACAACATGGGGAAGCCACTGAACAGTCCCAAAGGAATGAATTGTCCCCTCGCACGTAGGAGAAGTCATATACAGAGAAGCAAGTTCATATTATTAATCAGGAGGAAAAAATGTAAAACCTTCCTACTACCAAGAGATTGTCCAATCCATACAATAAATTGTGTTACATCTTATCAAGGAGTTAGCAGACAATTTAAGTGTTTTGGGAGGCTTTAAGCACGTTTAACTAGTTGGAAGCCACTTCTAAAAATGACGACTCTATGGTTTCTTGAATGAGTAGGATATTTACAGTGAGTTATCCTATCAATTCTGATGAAACAGACACCCAGCCTCAGAATTATCCTGCTTATTCTGACATGTCCATCACCTTTGTAGATTGATAGCAGAAAAAGAAATAGAGACATTGCTCCTCAAGGAGAAAACTCTTTGTAAGACTTGGAATTCACGTGTCTGGCTGAAGCACTTCTGCCATTGTAATTAGATTCTGCAGTCAGGGCTGAGAATGTCTATAAAGGTTTATTTCCTTTTTGGAAAAAAATATATCACTGCCTACTATGTGTCTATTTCTGTGTTAGATAAGGTGAGAGATATAAAGATTAATAAAACTATATTCTACCTTTTGAAAGCTGACATTTTTATTAAAAAGTCAATATATTACAAGTATAAAAGTGAAATTGCCAAGATAAAATGATATGGGCTCAGAAGAACCTTCTCAATAAATATTTTTTGATGAGTGAATGACCACTCTCTGGAGGAGGTGGTATTTGAAATGACATTTGAAAATGGGTAGAGTGTGAGCATGCAGTGGCTGGAAAAGGACCTTAAATCAGAGAGAACCATAAGCACAGGGAGGAGGGCAAGCACAGGGAGTAAGAATTATAATGCCAGTTTGTACCCGGCACTTCATTTAGCACTTTACAAATATCGCCTAATTCACCCTCACAGAAACGATGTTATTATCCTGATTTTACATGTGATGATAAGTGTCATTTCTTGAAAGCTTATTATATGTCAGATACTGTTCTTAGAACTTGTATGCTTAGTCTTCTACACAAACCTATGAGATGAATAATATGATTGCTTCCACTTGACAGTAAAGAACATAAGAGATAAACATACACCCAAAGTCACACTGCAAGTAATGATAAAGTCTGACTTCAACAGAAGGCCAATTCTAAATTTCTGTTATTCTCCATTCTAGAAAATAACCATTGGGGGTATCAATGTCCATCTTTCTAAGCCACTGAAGACAGACACTGATTTTTCTGTGACCCACAGCGACTGAATGTTGAACAAAAGAAATCAAGATCTATGGGCAAAGATTTAAAAAGCTAGTGTGTCACGAAGTACCAAGAGCAAAGCTTATGAAAACTTCCCTTCATAAAAGAAATGGAACAGAAAACTTCACGTAACAGAGAACATAGATATGGGCTCAGAAATTTCTCAGATCAAACCATGCAAATAATTACACTTTTGCATCTGCTAAGGGGCACACAGAGCCAACAAGTCTATTGACATGGACTGAACAGCTGGGCTACTAAGGTGAGAACACGCTGCGAATTCTGTGAAAAGGGTTTACACTTCACTGCTATGAAATGTCAAGGATAATTGAACAACGTACTGTGGTTTCTTTAAAGCTTAAGTTTTGAAAATACAAAAACAAGTTCATGTTAGTTTTAACAACCAAAAAGGAAAGACAAAAATATACAAAAGTAACAGGAAGATGGGCAAAATAAGTTATTCCTTCCAAGGATAAGAGTATAAAAATGAGACTTACTAAAAAGGTCACAGCTGAGATTATTTAATAGAAAATGGCTCTGCTACAGCCTCCGGAGAAGGGGTTTTTAAATGTTCTCCCTGAAAACATGAGATCTTAACACCTGGAAGCTGCCTTTGTAAGGGTCGTGACACTCGCCGCGTGAAGGAAGACTCCAAGAGACGCTCTCTCATGCAAAAAGCAAGGGGATTTTTATTCACCAAGCATGCATGGGGCTCACTGACCTCGCAGGAACAGAGAGCCCCGAGCCAGGTTAGCTCTGGCTTTTTAACCCGAAAAACCACAAAGGAGGGAGTTGTAAGCGTGACTACAGGGGAGAGGAAAGTGCTCTGTGTCAACACAAGATGTTCTTTCTCCCAAGGACAGGAGATAATGTCCGGACATTCCCAGCGCCTTCTTTCTGGGCAATCTCATGCTGCTTATCTATGGGTCAGAAGCTAGCTGGTTCCCACAAAAATCTTTACTTTTACATTTTTACACCTTTAGAGTTCAGTGTTTAAAGGAAAGAAAAAAAAGGTTATATTAATTCAGCCATGTAAGTTCGTTGGTGGAGGGGAGCTTAACGCATTACTTACTTGCAACTGCACTCATCTTACTGCTGGCTTCTGGGGAGAAATCGGTAAAATATTTTTTGCGTGGAAAAAAACTTATTTTCTGGATCCCCACTGGCTTGCACTCCATGTATGACAACTGGTTATAGGCAACTATGCATGTATAAAACCTTCATGGATGCAAAGGTGATTGGTAGCACATGTGCTACAGGGATAGCATGGTTTTGCCATTTAGAGAGTTTCTCAAGAGCACTTAGGAACTTCACTTGCAATTCCAGAGTTTCTTTCATTCTCTTACTCTTCTATTTTATTCACCTACTCTCTAAACAGTGCTGTACACCCGCTATGTTTGAGCGTCTACAGTCAAGAAGCGCCTCACTAAGCACCTGACGGATAACCCAATGTGACCAGTGCCTTAACACAGCCGTGGACCAACTGTTCTGGGGCACGGGGCAGTTGAGTATTTATAGAAGTGTAATTCACAGATGTTAAAGAACATTTTGTCATGCCGCCCCCGGGGCTTCCACCTGGGGTAGAGACTACCCTGGAAACTATTCAGAGCTGAGAACAAAAATAAACACACAATTCACAGTTTAGATTCAAAGGGAAGCAGGATAAATACCTCTGTGTAGTAAAATTCCAAAAGAAAGATGTTGTAGCAAAACACTGTCTCTCCTGGCGACTCTGCCATCTACATGAAGCACTGCGGTGGGTGGTGATCAGTGATCACACGCCCACTTCCGTCTCTGTTCCCTTAGGGGTGGGTTAGTCTTTGCCCTCCCTCCGAGGCTGCAGAGCCACCAGTCTGCAGCTGGTTACAGAATGTCACACTAACGGGCAAAAGTCCAGATGCGATGCTGAGGGGCAGTGCCCAGCGTAGCCCACACAGGCTTTCTGCAGTCACACTGAGCCTACACAGATGCTGAGTACTCCCTGAGTCATAAAAGAGCCCTAAAGACACACGAGGCTCATGCCATCCGTCAATGCCTCTGTAAGGGCTGCACCTTGAAGCAGGGAGACCGGGTTATAGAGCTTCCCACCAAGAAGATAAAAAGTGGTTCCAATTGGAAAAAAAATCCCAGCTGGGGAATAGCTAAGAGAAGGATTCCCCAGAAGAACCAACAAATGCAGTCCAAGTGAGAAGCAGTAATGACATGCCAGGGACACCAGGGGAGCCAGTGGACAGCTGGTGTTAGGTGGAGATGCAATCATGCCTGACAGAGCAGGGAATCACAGTTGCCACCACCAAATTGTGACCATTCTTGGGAGCAAACATTACCACACACCTGCAGTTGCTGCAGCCATGAGAACACGGGGAGGGAGGGCGTGCATCCAGACACGTCTTCTGTCATGCGGGCCTTGCAGCCGCGTGGAGCTCTGCCCGCACCCTTGGAAGGGGGCTTCAAAATGGTCATTCATACAGGGTCTCCCCCGCCAGCTGCCCCGCAACTGCTTATGTCTGAAAATGACTGAATCTTAGAGTTGAATATCACTGCAGAAACGCTTAGATCCCCTCTACTGCCAAAACCATGAATTTAGGAAAAAAAAAAACAGTTTGTGCTTATGTTGTTTGATCACTTTTACATGTCTGTATCTGGTCATCTGAGGAACTACTTTGACAATAACAATATGCAATATATGAACCATGGTTAATCTCCTATTATCTTGTTTTGAAATTCTGTATCATTGTCTTTATTTTTTTCTTTTTTCTCTTTAAAATAAAAACAAAACTGAAATTTGTATAGCACGTTTGAAATACCAAGGAAACTTGTGCATTTCTTTCATTTTAAGATCTTAATAAGTCTATGGAGTAGGAAGAGCAGTTGAACTCATCTCATTTGATTGATGTACAGAATGAAGTTCATCATCGTCACAACATGATAGATTGCAGGGGGGAAGACTAAGATCCATTTCATTTCAAATGGGCATTTTGAATGTGTACAGTAGCATTATGTGGGTAATGCTGACCCATGACATGGAATTTAAAAAAATTAATGTCAAGAGTAGAACGTGGAAAGTTTGCTCCCTTGTCTATAATGGAGTCTACCTGCAAGGTCTGCCACTCACCGGCACCATATATGCCCATTGACCAGTTTCACACTCTGTCACTTATGCAAAACCACACTTAAGTATGTGACAATGGCACAAAGCATGCTGATTCACTGTGACAGAGCTGTGGCCACAGGCAAGTTTTCTGTCTTAAATAAAGCCATTAATCTACAACATCTCTGTAAATAGCATGATTTTTCAATTTCAGGCCTTAACCAGAAAACCACAGTGATTTCCTAAGTTTGAGTTTATATCCTTTGAGAAGGAAAGTAGTGGATATTTTTCTTAAAGCACCCTCCGAAGAACCCTAAGCTTAGCAAATAAATTTCCTCTTTCAAGGTCACTTCAACTCATTCTACTAATTAATATCTTAGCCTCACATTTGCAAAGATTATCTCAATTTCCCCTGTCTGTTAGTTGCATCCAATGGACAAATCAATGAAAAGGGAATCATTCTAAGTACCTAATGAAAGAATGAATTTTAAAAAATGAATAGTACGTGGCTTTTTACATATAAATCTCTGCAATCATTTGCTAATCTGGGAAAGTTGAATTTGTGACCTTGTTATCTATGATTACATCACTAGTCAAATGAATTTGTCATAAAATTATGATGATAGGTATCAGCTATAAGGGAAAATCTTAACAGACAGGTCACGGAGGGCAAGAACACGACACACTAGTCTCTCAAGCCTGAAACCGAAGTCTTATCTGGAGAAATAGGACTGTTGGCCAGAAAAGTATAAGTAGAGCTTTGGCTGACCATCTATAAAAAGGTGAAGTTATGAACTCTGTTTAATCGTCAGCCCTACCAATCTGGAATCTGGAGAAAGGCAAACTGCTTCATGCTCATTTTTAGCAAGAAAACAACATTAGAAACTAACTGTTCTGCTGTACAGATTGTCCTTTAAGAAGGCCTTAATGCTTTAAAAAATGACGAAGCTAGAGATCGTCCTTCTTTAGCAAAATATAAAGTGATCATATCCAGAAAGAAATAATCTTTGTTAAACATTCTTTCTGAGCAGAGGTTCCTTATCTCTCTATATTCTGTGAGGCAGAATGGGAACTTCAGTGGTCCTATAGAACTGACTCCATTCAGCTTTCTAGCCTGTAGCTCAGAACTTCAGAAGCATCATTTTAACAAATGAGTGACAATGACTAACATGCATAATGGAATATGCTTGAATTATATTTTATTTTATATAGATTTGAATTCATCAATTTAGCATAATTATGTACTACTAAAGCCCTTCTTGAACGTCTCCTCTTCCGATGTTGATTGTACACCAATCTACCAACAGCCCTTACGTGGTGATGGGTCTAGGTTTGACAGGAGGGTGCTGTCTTGGCTAATGAGAGGTGAGAAGTTTTCCGAATGTGTCTGGGAATATTTTCGTCATTCTCACGGACTACACGAATCCGGGTGAATGCATGTCCTGCCTAACTGATCCACTTTATCATGTGACTTCTTTTAACCTAAAGAATATTAGCAAATGTGACAGCAGAACTGATTTTTGAAGGACTTTCATGGTTTGGATGGGCCCCTTGATCTCCTGGAACCTCTGCGAGAAGACATGCCCCAGGCTGTGATGAGCAGCAGGATGTGACGTGCGGTGTAGACCATGCTTGAATCTGACCAGCGGGCTGGAGTGATGCCCAGCCTACCTGCAACTGGACGTGGGTCTGTGCCGGCGACCAGCACACCTGGGATAACAATGAAAGTGCTCTTAGCATCCATAGTGGTGGTGTGCTTGCAGAACCGTTGTGGCAATAGCTGCCCAACATACGTAGTGACTAAGGGGTCATTTCAAACTGGGCTAGCAAATAAAGGAGAGCTTCTTGGAGATGATACAGTGTTAGGAAAAATTTGAGTGATAGAGTCACTGAGAGATCTGGCAGGGAGAGACTCACTATAGGTGAAGCATTCTTTAGCACACGATCCTACGAATAGGCTGATTGATGAATTTTTTTAAAAGCTTTTAGCCAGGTTGGTAGAATGCACCTAATCCCAGCACTTGGGAGATTGAGGTAAGGACTCCTTGAGTATAGGAGTTCAACACCCTGCTTCAGACTGGGTATGAGCGGGGGAGATAAAGAGAGAGAGAGAGAGAGAGAGAGGGCCAGGGATATAGCTCAGTGGCACAAACGCCTACCTGGCAAGCACAAGGCCCTGAGTTTGATTCCTGGTACAAAAGAAAAGAAAAGAAAAGAAAAGAAAAGAAAAGAAAAGAAAAGAAAAGAAAAGAAAAGAAAAGACAAACTTTTTCACTAGGTGTGGTGGCACACACCTGTAATCCCAGCACTCAGGAGGCTGAGGCAGGAGGATCGTTGTGAGTTCAAGACCAGCCTGGGCTACAAAGTGAGCTCAAGGCTGGTCTGAACTGCATAGTGAGACCCTGTCCCAAAAAGACAAAGAGAGAGAGAGAGAGAGAGAGAGAGAGAGAGA
>NW_004955403.1:14213204-14328736 GCF_000276665.1 Chinchilla lanigera
AGAGGAGAGGAGAGGAGAGGAGAGGAGAGGAAGGGAGAAAGGGAGAAAAGGAGAAAGAGAGAAAGAAAGAGAAGAAAGCAAGAAACAAGAAAAAGAAAGAAAGAGAGAAAGAAGAAAGCAAGAGAAAGAAAGAAAGAAAGAAAGAAAGAAAGAAAGAAAGAAAGAAAGAAAGAAAGAAAGAAGGAAGGAAGGAAAAGAAGGAAAGAAAGAAGGAGCAAAAAGGGAAGGAAGGAGAAAAAGTATTTAGAGCCCATGTGATTAAAACTAGTGGCAAGAGGCAAATGGTGTGAGTTGGGGTTGATGAGACAGGCAGTTTCCAGAATAAATAAGTCAGGGTAAGAATTAGAGTTTAATTCTCATAGTAACGAGGAGGTCCTACAGGATTTACAATAGACAAGCGATGCGGTGGGACTCATAACTTTTAGAAACGTCACTCTGGCTCCTGTGAGAAGAGGAGACTGAAAAGGCCAGGGCAGAAGGATGAAACCAGCGGGCAGGGTATTGCCATGCAGGAAATGGCAACCCTTTGGATTGGGTGGATTGATACACAGATGGAGGGAATGAGGTTGATTCCAGACATAGCTTGAAGGTAGGACAGGCAGGTCTGTTGATAGCACGGATGTGGGAAATAGAGTCAGGAGAATCTACGATAGCTTCTAGATTATTGGCTTCAGCAAGTAAATGGCTGGTGGTGCCATCTACTGACACAGGGAAACCTGGGAAAAGGATGGATGGATGGGTTGAAGGGGAGGAGAATCAGAAGGTTTGCTCTTACCCTGCCCAATTCAGTATCTTTCCAAATACCCAGGCAGAGGTGTCAAGCAAGCCCTAGAATATGTGTTTTAAAGTACAAATCTGGTCATCTAGAAAACAGTAAGCACTGGAAATCTAATTCAGGTAGCCACGAGGATTCCAAATTGGCCAGCTATCACTTACAGTATAAATAACTGAGAGCAAAGAGACAGATTTCAAGTATCTTACTTAAAATCACTGAAAGATTCTGGTTCTTTTGTATTGTTTTCAGTTTTTGTTTTGGGGGGATTGGTTGTTTTTGTTTGTTTGTTTGTTTTTGTTTGTTTGTTTTGTCTTTTTGAGACAGGGTCTCAGTTCAGGCTGGCCTTGAACTCCCTTTGTAGCCCAGGCTCGCCTTGAACTCGTAGCAGTCCTCGTACCTCAGCCTCCCAAGTGCTGGGATTACAGGCATGGGCTACCACACCTAGCTGAATGATTCTGTTTTAAATAAATGTGGCAATGTTTGTTTTCCAACTCACTTTCTTAATGCATTGTCCAAGAGGCCAGCATAAACCAGGACATGAAGTTATGATTAAGTTTTGGTAAAAATAATAATAATTCTAGCACTTTAGTCTTGTTTCATAAAATCAATGAGCAACAAGCAAAACATTTTGTCTGTAGCAAATGAAATCACTGGCAATAATTCTCATTAAAGGCACACTCCAAAGGGCAAGGAGTATATCACATGAACAACGATTACATGTTGGTACAATATTTTACATTGCCTCAAAGGAGAAGGCTTGACTTTTAGAGCAAGAAGTATAATCCAGAAACCTTTGTTATTATTTTTTTTTTCTGCACATGCAAAAGGACTGTTTGCCAGGTTTACTTAGTGCGTTACTTGACACTTCAAGAGACTGCAGCTTGAATGTTCAACATGGGAGCAACCGGTAAGCGACAACTTGCAAATGACAAAACAAAACCAAATAGAGCACATAAGAGAGTGACATAGGGAACAAGTAAGGATGGAAAAGGACAAGAAATAGCAAGACCAGACCTCAGACAATAGGCAGAAAACCTAGCAAGATATCCTGTTATAGTTTATCAGGGGAGAAGAGAAAATGGACATTGGTGCATTTGCCAAGATTTTGTGCAACATTACTATTCTCTCTCTCTCTCTCTCTCTCTCTCTCTCTCTCTCTCTCTCTCTCTCTCTCTCTCTCTCCCCACACCTCTCTCTGTTTCTCTTTCCCACACATGCAACCTTATCCCATCTCTATCTTTTGAAACAGTGTTGTCAGTTAAATTCTACACTTTGAATTATTAGCTCCTTTTTTAGCAATATCCTATAGCACTTAAACTTTAAGGCGCAGGGAGTGGCCCTGGGAGTCCCTGACAAAAGTCTAGAAGTCGGCTCCATTCCTGATGCCTCCCTATTGATTCCTGAAAAATTCAACAGCAGAGGAAATGTTCAGGTAACTCATGCTCATGTTTAAAAGGCTGTGAAGGATTGATGATGTCTGTGAAGTTTCCGTTATTGGAGATCTTCTGATATAACCCAGGCTTGCAAATGCCTCGGTTGCATGCCTCAAAGTCAGTCCTTGATTTTATGTAAGAAAGACAAGCCATAATCAAGTTTCGGTCACTATCTATCTAAATATGCCTGCAGATTTATTTTCCATGTGCACAGATCATATTAATCAAAAGTAATGATAACTTAGAGGGCTGATTTTTTTGTAAGTGCTTGTCCTTGGCTTAAGACCTTCCACTTTAATGACTGATTTGTAGACAGAAGTGTTTCGGCTATGGATGATTACATTTCTCACAGGGAGACAGGACAGTCATCTGAGCAGCTCATTCCTTGTAGATTGTTTTTCACAGTGCTTTCCATGTAAATTACGGATATATGAGGAGAAGATAAAGTGAAGCTGCAGAAGCTACTGCACCTGGTAAAATGCCTAGTACAGGGCACAGACACTTTCCACTAATGTGTTTGTTTGGCACGGAGACTAACAATATTTTTTCACTCTGTGGTCAAAGGAGATTTCATTTTTAAACCCTATTTTTCCAAATGGTCTCATAATGTCTATCCTTGAATTTTTTTCTCTATTCTTCATATCATTTGGTCAATGTATCTGACTAAATAAGGACATGCCCTTGGTATTGCAGAGACCATGTGTATTTTGACAGCATTCTGTATTTATATTATGATCCACTGTGTATTCAATAACAAAGAATAGTTTGACTTCTTCAGTAGCAAAATTGAATAGTTAATTGTTTCATTCACCATTATTAATTGCTTGTTTTTCCTTCTTAATTAAATTATTATTTACATAGAGCCTTAAATTGTATTGACTGAAGATTTTACAAGGTTATAAGAAAGATTTAAATTACTCAAAGACAATAAAAATGGATTTCTGTGCTCGTAGAAACTCACGAAGTACATGATTAGCTGAGGCAAGCATTTGTTATACACAAAAATCTGAAAGAAGGAATATATTCACTCAACTATTTTTCCTTTCATGTTCACTGCCTTCAGTTTTTTGTCTTGCAAGGAGAGGTGGACAAATTATCACATAAATCTGACCTCCATAGATGAGACTCAGTCCCTAACTCAGTATCATTTTTCTATTGGAAGCAAGAAATAATTAGCATAACAGATACAACTACTAAAATAAAGCCATCTGGTCATTGATTTTCCAGCTTTAGGCACACAGAGTGTATATTTCTATTTTCATTTTGCCTGGACAAGTGTTTTCAGCTTCACTGCAATTTTTATAGTGTTGATTGGCACGGGGGGAGTCAGGAGGGGGATTGAGCCCAGGGCCTTCACTATTTTGTAATCCTAATTTTTAAAATTCGACATTTTTTATTTAATGTTCAAAAACTCCAGCATGGAGTTTCACAGGGAGACAGGAGAGTCATCTGAGCAGCTCATTCCTTGTAGATTGTTTTTCACAGTGCTTTCCATGTACATTATGGATATATGAGGAGAAGATAAAGTGAAGCTGCAGAAGCTACTGCACCTGGTAGAATGCCTAGTACAGGGCGCAGATACTTTCCACTAATGTGTTTGAAGCATCTCCATGCTCAAGCCTAGCTTGGACAATTTAGTGACCCTGTCTCAAGATAAAAAAATGTTTTTTAAAATAGATAGGGGCAAATGAATTGCAAAGGCCCTGGATTTGATCCCCATTCCAAAAAAAAGAAAAGGAAGGGAAGGGAGGGAAGGGGAGAGGAGGAGAAGGAAGGAGGGAGGGAACAAGGGAGGGTAAGAGGGAGGGAAGGGAAACCTCTGCTGAAGTTAGCAGCTGGGTTTGGTGGCACACGCCTATGATCCCATCACATCCTGAGGAAGGAGGGTTAGGGTTAGAGTTAGACCAGCCCGAGCTACGTGGCAAGTTCAAGTCTAGTCTAGACTACATACTTGATCTCAAACCATCCCTTCTCCAGAAAAATCAGAACTAAAGAGCAAATACAATGACACTTTTCATCTGTGTTTTGAGCTTGTCACCATATCTCTTTTTAAGTAAGAATTATAAGACAAATTCACAGTATTCAGAACAAATAGTCATCTAGCTCATACCCGGATGATAGCAAAAATGAAAGCACTAAATGCTCACATAATATCTAACATAAAATCTCAGTATTTCTCCTTATGTGGAAGCATTCCTCAGGCTTGCTAATATCACAGGCACCATTTGAAAGACTCAAAGTCAGATAACAGCAGAGACAACCAGAGAAAATTAAAAATGCACTGCTTACCAGTGATGATGAAACTTTTAGAGCTTTCAATAATACAAAGATCCCAGTGCGGCCCTTATGCCACAGGCTTGCTACCACTGTCTTCTGGCTGAGGACAGTTTTTCTCTTCTCTCTATGGATAGTGGGTTGAATTGTATCCCCCCAAAAATATGTTCAAGCTCTTAGCTCTAATGCCTGTGATCTTCTTTGGAAACAGCATTTTTCTATAAGTGAATTTAACACGAGGACATACCAGGCTAGGGTAGGCCCTAAATCCAAGACAACTGGTATACCTACAGGAAGAGAAGAGGGCATGCAAACACACGCACACACACCACACCTGTGAACAACTTCACCCTAGCTTCACCTGAGCAGGTGGAAACAGGCAGTAGGAATTAGCAAACATTGCGCTTAGTGACTAAAATGCAGCTGAGAGATGATTGGGATAAATATGAACAAACTCATAAAATACATCTATTTTCCCCCAGTTGAATAAATAAGCAGAGATTATTGTTGTTTACTTGCTTAACTAATGATAACCCATAATTCATTAAAGGCCACTTTAACCTACATAGAAGTACAGTGATGCTAGAATTTTTTATTGGCTCCATCTGGAGATTAACGCATTCTTTTGATATGCATTCAAAATTACAAAACCACATGCAAAACACTTTATGAACTTCTTAAACTTTTAACACAGTTGTGGAAATCAAGATAAAACAATGAAGAATGAAATTATGTTCTAAATGATTTCATTTTAGAAGTAGATTTTTAAGCCTCAAAACAGTGCTGTGCAGAAATCCTTAGTACTGTACTCTTATCTTTAAGTGATGAGATTGAGACCCAGCTGTCAACCCTTCTGCCATAGAAACATTGCAGTAAGCCCAGTCGCGAAGGATATATCTGTACTCAAAATATGACAGGTGCATTCTTTCCTGATTTTGGTAAATGGCACTTTTAGTGAATAGCACATGCGTAGATGCAAGATTTCATGGGAAAGTGATTCAACAGGAGACATTAGAGATTGTTCAATAGCCCATTAAGTCAGCAATAACTAAATGAATGGGAATGATAGCAAATATAATCAGACACATAAATGAGAGGAATGAATTTTTATGTTAATTGCTGTGCATATATAATGCTGCAATAGTGTGCTAAAATGTCTTGGTTTCACACTGAAAACTACCTCCCCATAAAGTTGATGTCTTAGTTCAAACATATGTTGAAATGATTAGAATCGAAGGACAAATTTTTAAACTGCTTAGAAAGGCAGCCTTGGTAAAGACTCTAACTTACTGTATTCAAAGATTTGCTGTACTTACGTAGTCATTGTAAGTGAGCCATCTGATGTAGGAAGCTCTGATAGAGTAAGCAGACTATTTTGGTTATTATTCACCATTTAAAGTAATAATAACAATAAAAATATGCACAGAGTGCCTTTTCATTTGCAAAGAGTGTGACATGCATCGTGTTACTTAACTATCCAAGGATTGGTGGTTGGGGCAGATGATACAATTATCATCCTACATTTATTAGAACTGAGACTTAGAGGTTAGTGTGCCCTGCTCAAGGTCAAGGATCTGTCAGAGTTGTCTACCTCCTATAATGCTTCTATTAATTAAACCTAGAATTTTAGTTAGTTCAAATTTTCCTCTCTTCACCATTAAACCAAATCATGAAATATTACATACTGTGCTGTAAAATGCTTCTCTCATACCCTCTGAAGAGCCCAGCCACACCTCTTTTTTAAAACAAAGAAAAATTCACTTAGGAAGGCAAAAATTGAATCCTATGACCCTGAGATCAGCAAAGAGCTCCAGGTTGGCTGTTAAGATGGTCTCATTAAATCACAAACACTTAAGTTTAATTTAGATCTTTAATCACACTAAAGGGCATCATAAACTCACACACAAGATTACTAAATCAAGATGAGGAATGAAATCCAATTTAGTCTTTGTGTGTCATGTCTAACAAAATCATTTACATTAGCTAAACTTCTCAGGCCCGTGTTTTTTAAAAATATGCTCTAGTGCTCTATTGAGGAGTACATTTTTAATTTGGGCTTTTTCAGCTGCACTTCATCTAAAGTCAGAGTCGTGGTCAGTTTCCTGTTGTTTATTTCCCCCATTGACTCCATCATGACTTAGGTCTACAAAACAGAGATGAGGTTATAAGAGGAAAAAAGGTAGCATATTCTATTCAGAATAACCCAAACAAAACATTATAAATATTTCTAAGCAATTTACTTATAAATTATGATATTTTACTTGGACCTGAACTACTAAAACTGTTTTAAAATTCAATATCCACACACAAAAGCAAATTCTGAATGTGCCCAAGTTTTTAAATGTAAAAATTGAAAACCATGTAAGTACTAGACTATAAAATAATGAACAATATATATCTCAAGATGGAGAAGGAGTTTATAAGCATAGTGTTTATCAAAGAAGCTAGTAAAGAAATCTGATACGAGCTGGGCATGGTGGTGCACTCCTGTAATCCCAGCACTTGGGAGGCTGAGACAGGAGGACTGCCATGAATTGGAGGCTAGCCTGGGCTCACCGTGAGTTCAAGGCAACCTAAACTACATACTGAGACCCTGTTTGAAAAATCAAAAAAGAAGGAAAGGAAGAAAGAGAGAGAGGAAGGAAGGAAGGAAGGAAGGAAGGAAGGAAGGAAGGAAGGAAGGAAGGAAGGAAGAAAGGAAGGAAGGAATCTGATATGAAATTAATAAATGTACTACTTGTTCACTGTGATCCCATTATTAATCAGAATCCATAGCACTTTGTAAAGTACTCAACTCATAAGTAGTCATTGTTAATTAAAAACCTGAATGAAAAATGTTATATAATACTCAAAAAGATTAATGTCTTTAACTTGTAAAGCATTTTTACCAATCAACAGAAACTGCTTTTAAGATTCATATACTTCTGTGCATACATTCATATAGGAGCTGAAGTAGAATACTTATGTAATATAACTGTTTCCTCTGTTCACATTTTAAATTTTTCAGAGCACTCTTTTAAACATCATCATGGTCCTAGAATTTTATACTTTAGGCTCCTAATGAATATTTTAGAAAATGTAAATAATATTTGAGAACATATATTCAGTATAAATCTTTTGTACATTGCATGGAAAAATATTATTGGTCTGTGAAACCACTAATAAGACTAATTCATTCTTTAAATTTAAAATTAAGGAGAACAATTGTTGTGCATAAGTACTTCTCTACCAATATTAAAGGAGCTTCAGATATTTATGCTTCACTACGTATCCCAAACCAAACTTTTCGCTACTTTTATAGTTTAAAATAGCTCCCCGCTGTGCGTCTTTCTTCCCCAGTTTTTCAGAGAGCTCTACACAGCTCATCTTTTCTCATCCTAATTTTGACCTTTATTATTTTGCCCTGGCACAGAAACTAGATTTTGATCTCTTTCATTCTGTTTCCAGCTACCAAGAAAGATTCTCTTTTGAAAGTTCTTTGTTTAATTCCTATTACCCATCATCTATTAAGTCCCCGTGGAGACTTCCCTTGGCTTAAAGGTACCGATGTAATAGACTTATCAAAGATGTCATTATTCTGAAGTATTTGCTCTTGATCTTTCTTTGTCATTTGGCTTCCAGGTTCCAGGGCATGGCTCTCATTATTTGCCAGTTATTCAAAGTGAACACAGTGAGCTTTTGTGACCGCTTTCTGAAATCAGACGGAAAACAACGTTCCTCGTTAAGAAATGTGCACCCTTTCTACATCGGAAAACTTGAGCGTCCTCCTGGTGAGTATTGATTTCACGAATGACTTACCTTGGAGAACATGATATCAAAGAGTTACATAATAAAATACTTTTCCAACCCCCAACAAAAAATGCAAGAGATTCCTTTCCTTCTTTGTCAGTTGTAAACAAACAGATCCTCAGTTTCATTTCAAGACCTCTCCTATGATACTTAAACCTAGGAAAGATGAAGAGAGGCAATCTAATAGTGAACGTCTTCTATCACCCCTTGCCCTTTTTTCCATATGGACCATGTCTTTGAATTTAATTGAACTACTACAATTTGAAAAGTTCATGTGCAGACAGTGGTGATTTTTCTGAAATGTCACTTTTTGTGGAGGTTTAGGTGTCTATGATAACATTCCATAAACACATCCTTGTAAATTAAAGAAAAAATTACCTTTAGAGATCAAGGTACTTTCACTGGAAATTGAAGAGTAAATTTTTATCATTTCAGGTTTTGGAATTGCCAAGTTTTCCCAGAACTGTGTCTGTATCAGTAGTACTAAAGCACAAGTCAGAATGACTTTTAAAAATAAAAAACAAAAAGATTTCTATAGAGGATGAAAAAAGGATAGAGAAAACATATAATTATGTAAGTTCTTAAAAGTAAATAGAAATATGGTAGAGTTGCAAGTTTGCATCAACAAGGGCCCTGCTCCTCATAAATAGCTTCCCTGTTTACCTAGCTAAATGGCATTAAAGTTTTAGAAAAAAAAGTTAATCCTTTGGTGTAATTTGACACAACATCATATCTCTGAGAATACTGTAGTACTTTAGTAGTCATTTCCTCTTTACTTTGAATGAATTTCAGAATCATCTCTAAGTAATTTTTAATAAGAGAGGGGGAAAACAAGAAAGGGAAAAAAGGACTAAATTGGAAGCTGCTCAAATAATTCCAAACCATCAATAAATTATACTCAAAATGAAGATACCTAGCTAAGTGCATATGTATGTTGAGACCTACAGTATAAGCACAAATTCTGCAAATTAATTTCTATAAAGAGTACAATGATTATTATGTGAAAAATAATGACCATGCAATTGTAAGGATATTTTATTAAAACTCAATAGCAACTGCAGCAATTATTTAGGACAAAAATGAACACATTTTGTCTAGAGAAGACCTTTCTGTGACAGTAAAATTACCAGTGCAAGATAACAACTTTCAGCCCATGTTGTTATTTTTTAATTCTCTGGAGACCCTGATACCACCTGCATCCAGGGTTGTCTACTCCCTCAGCCTTATCTCTGAACTTGAAATTACTAAATTTTCTCATTAGCTTTATTCTTATTGTAAAGAGAACAAATTACAAGTTAAGCTGAAGTGGTCCAACTAATTCCTGATGCTCATGCTAAGTGTTTCCCAAGCCAGGAGGAAACTACAGGTCAAGTATCCTCCTAGTGAGAAATTACTTACAAGCCATCCATCTGATAAGAGGTTAATATTCAAAATGCATGTGGAACCCAAACAACTCAATAGCAAGGAAACAAATAACCCAATACTTTTTAAAAGGAATAAAGGAGCCGAGTGGACACTTTTCAAAAGAATACGTATGAATGACTAATCAGTACATTAAAAATTGCTCAAAATCATTAATCACTAGGCAAATGCAAAATAAACCCACCGTGAGCTATCACTTCAAACATGTTAGAAAACTTCTTATAAAAAAAAGTGAATAGAAGTGCTGGAGAGGATGCAGAGAGAAGCAATGCTGTTGGTGGAAATGTAAGTTAGTACAGCCATTATGAAGAATGGTAAGGTCATTCCTCAAAAAAAAATCTAGACCTATCATGCAATCCAACAGTCCCATTTCTGTGTGCCTAGCCAAAGGAACTAAAATGAGTGCTGCAGAATACCTGCAGCCCCTCGTTTATTGCAACATTATTCACAATAGCCAAGATACATAATCAACCTCAGTATTCTTCAGTGGATGAAGGGATAAAGAAAATTCGCTGTGCAGTTATACGCAGTGGAATACTTTTCAGCTTCACAAAGGAGAAATCGTGTCATTTGTGACAATATAGGTAAATCTGGAGAACACTGTGCCAGGTAAAGCAATCCAGGCACAAAAAGCCAAATGCCAAGTGATCTCACTTCCACATGGGATCTAGTAAAGTGGGACTCGGAAGTAGAGTCCAATGATGCCTCCCAGAGGCTGGGGGATGACAGAGGGAGAGAAGAGGCTGTTGTTGATCAAAGGATAGAAAGTTCCAGATGGACAGGAGGAAAAGATTTTTAGCCTATTACATAATATAATGACTAGAGTCAATAATAATGAATTGTATATATCAAAATAACCTGAATTTGAACTATCAGTTAAAAAGTGACAGATGAGGGGGTGGATAGTTTAGCTTGATTTAATTATTTCACATTGTATCTATATATCGCATTGTACTAATAAATGCATATGATTATGATTTATCAATCAAAATTAATATTAATTTTAAATTTTCAAATACTCTAGTGAGGATTCTAGAGATTATGTATTTCTTGACCTGACAAAAAAGGAAACAGCTTGCTGAAACACATGTGCATTTAATCCCACAACCAGTTTTATGGTAATACCTTCTAACACTGTTAAAACAGTTTAATTCAGGCAAGATGCAAAATATACTAGAAGATTTAAGTAAAATGAAAGCTCCTCAGAAAAACAACAGATCAAAGTCCTTGAGAGAAAATAAAAACAATTTTAACTTGAGCTCTCCACATTATTTTGTATGAATTCTGGCTTGCTAATCATTTTAGCAAAAGTTAATTTTTGAAGCCAAATAAATCTAAATTTGGCTGATAACAGGATTTGCAACATTTTTAACTTTTAGAGAAATAATTCTTTCTAAATTAAAACACATTGTGAATGTGCAATAAAAGTAACAGTACAATCTAACAAGATATAGAGAAATTAGGAGGGAACTATTTGCATGGCTAAGAATAAGAATATACTCATATAATGAACCCTAATATTAGCTTTTAGAAAAACTGTATCCTGACCCTTATAGATCAAAGCAAAAGTCTCATTCTTCAAATTATTCTAGCATTTGAAAATTTGAGAAGAAGATTCTTACATATTATAATGCTCTATTGCATATGTTGATTTAAGAGATAGCAAAATTATGGTTGTGATTTATATGATAATGCTAAAATACTTCTTAATATTTTCCACAATAAAGATTATTTATCACATGTGAACTCTTTACAAAGTTTGTGTATGCCATTATAAAACAAGATTCACTTTGAAATGCTTTAAGAATTTCAACAAGAATTTTGATCACAACTCCCTAAGCAAGTGATCCAGTTTAGGTCAATGAACTAGAATTAGAAAGTAGAAGTCCACAGCAAGGAAAAAAAGAAACAAAGGATTGTAAAGTTTCTGTGAATTGAGATACTAGGAGGTATGGTTGACCTCTGAAGGTACCAAAGGGAATATAGTCCTGTCAGTGGGAAAGTCTACTCCTCACCTTTAGAGATGTTTCTTCATCCATGCATACACTGACCTGTGTGTCTATGTGAGGACCTTTTATATGGTGTCCCAACACGGGGCAGATAGGCCAGCTGCAAAGAGCTCACAGACAAGTAGCAGAGACAGAGATGAGGAACCCAAAAAGTCAATGATAGTACTATAGGAAATGCTATAGTGGGTTAACACAGGAAGTATGCATGTAAAGGAGCTCTCCTAAGACAATCTCAATCGTTCACATAGTGTTCACCTGAAGACACTTAATTTCAACTTTCAATAAGAAGTAAGAGTTAACCGGGAGAAAAAGAAAAATAAGGATATCCAATATGCTATGGCAATAGGCCAAGCAAGGCCACAGCATGTACCTTTGATATGGCAGATGGTTAGGTCCATGCGAGGAAGTGACAAGCGAGGAATGAGTCCTGTTTGTACAGATGAAAGGATTGAAATTGGACTTTAACCCAAGGTAAAGAGGAAATTTACACAGAAGACATTGATTTTAACAAAGAAGTGACAAGCAAAGATTAGTTTCTAAATTTTCCCTCTGAAATGTCTAGGATAAAGGATCTTTTTTAAAAGAGGCAAAAAAAAAGTTCCAATGAACTAGATGAGAAATGCTTGCCTAACACTAAGTCAGGGGAAAATGCAGAAAAAAAGAAAAGAGGAAGTAGAATAATAAAAACATGTTTAAGAAAATGAAACAAGAGATTCTGGTAAATGGTCGAATGTGCAAACTGAAGAAGGTGAATTGTAGGTTGATTCTTTATTTGTGACTCGAGGGACTGGGGAAGATTGTATTTCTAGCCATACAGAAAGAAGATAAAGAGATGAAGTTGAAATTTAATTAACAGTATCTTTATTTTAATGCAATCTCATATTTCATTTTGTCCTTAATTTTCCCACTGAATTTCCAACAATGCTGACTGACTTCATTAAATAAATTGTCAAGCTAAATCTCCACGCAGCAACTCCTTAATAGTCTCTTGATATGAAGGGTAAAATACTTGTGGATTTGTGTAGTAAAGTTTCTGTCAATAATAGTGCTGCCCCAGTAGAAAGAAAATATAAAAAAATATTAAAAACTGCCTTTACTTTCTCTTTTTCTATCGCATAGACATTTAAGATTTTAATATAATTCTTGTCTTGTCTGAAAGGATTCTGGGTAGAAAGTTCTTTGACCAAAATTACTTATTTCTTTAGCATTGTCGTAAGTCTGCGGTTGTTTTGTCAGAATGCTGAATTTTCCAAACAAGTCCAAAGGTTACTAAACATGAACATGCCAACTGTTTTCCTTTCTTTGTTGATTTTCCTCTTGAAATGGTAAACAGATACCCTATTCCCTGAAATCTTGTCATTATCAGTCAGCTCTTCTCATACCATACTTCATGCCATATGCTTCTTTAGTAAGCTTATTCAATCATTCTAAAGGGCAACATCTATTTCTTTCCCTTCTGCTCAAAATCTCCACACTCTATAAATTTGTGTGATAATCCAAGAGCTAGGGAAAAAAAAGCCATCAAAAGCTTCCACATTCTAGACATGTAACTTGTTCCTAGCTAATAGATGAGTCTGTAATTGTGTGTTAAAACAGTCAAATAGAGGCACAAAAGTTGAGAAGACATGAAACAAACAACTACTGATGATACAGAAAAGTAAATTCCAAGCAATTCTGACAATTACTTCACGTGAAAAGCAATGAAAATTTATCACATGAAGGAAAGGATGAATGGATCTTAAACATGAAATTGAGCAACAGAACAATGTCCAAAAATATTAATGTAGCTAGGTGTTATCTCAACAAATTTCAAAAACTATGTTGTCAAGAAGGTACATGTTATGATTTGTGTCTGGTTGTCTCATGTGGTCAAGGGGCAGGCTTTTAGACTTTGACTGATTATGGATGTAAGAGCTACATCTGCCCTGGGGTGGATAGTTTGCATATGTAAGGAAGAGGAAGAGGCTGCTTGCCACCACTCCTCCTTTTGCTCTTGTTGCTTTTGCTGTCTTCCACAGCCATGAAACATTGCCTTCTGTCATGTGCCACTCTGCCTTGGAGCCAGCCAGGTATGGACTGAAACCTCCACAAATTATAAGCTAAATAAACCTTTCCTTCCTTAATTTGGGGCATTGGGTATTTTGTCTCAGTAACGAGAGAAAAGTAACCAAGACAGTATGCATAAGTAGTTAAACAGGTAAGAAAAACAAGAGCATTTTGAAGCTAATGTAATAATATTCTCCAGCAAAGATGAAGGGCTTGAGAGCTGGGGCTTTGTGGACCCTCCTTCATCTCTACCTGGGGTGTGTCACACAGATGTTTGCTTTATAAAAATTCATTAAACTGTCCTTTAATGATTTTTGCACTTGCCTTTATGCATTTTATATTTCAAAATAAAAAGATATTTTCTTAATTAGACAAATGAGAATCAGAGCACAGATAAGTACACTAACAGTCCTTCAGACAGGCCATCATCAGCCCATGAACAGTTCAGATCTGGCAAGTTTGTTGGAACAATTTCAATGGAGTCATTCAGGAAAGTAAAATTAGATGAAGCCACAGGGGACAATATATAACAAAAGATAATGAGCCAAAGAGTTTTCTATTTAAAAAAAAAAAAACATTGCCTGCATAAACATCTTTCAAAAAATAAGAAGCAAGAGGCTGAAACTTTACCAAGTTATCTTATTCTCAACGATGAATGTGGTCATTTCTGCTTAGGTCACCCCAAAGTTGCTGAATTTCATTTTCTCAGTTGCAAATGCCTCAGAAAAAAAATATTTGTTAAGCGGTGTGTAACACTTCATGCATTTCCCATAACCCACTGGTGTCACAGGCCTCCACCAAGGAATGTGACATGTCTTCAGCATCTGCAGTGCACTCTTGATCTGTCTACTCAGATGTACCCAGAACTACATCCATGAAAATTATATTAATTGAACCATAAAAATATCAACTGCTGTTATAAGAAATAACATTAAAAATGAATTTAAAACATCGAGACTGAAAATAACTGTTCTCAGGGAAGAGTTAAACACCAAGGGGTGGTTTGGGTACTTTTTACCCTCCCCCTACCCCAATCCTTTCATTATTTCCCTCAGTATCAATCAAGCTGTCCTAAAAAAAATGATCTCTAAAATGAATGAACAAGGAATGAAAAAGAAAGTTACCTTGGCTGCACAGTTTATAGCAAGAGATTGAGAAGTTTTTCTATACTAGTCATGTCCTACTACATCTGGAAGTATTTGCTGAGTAGACACTAATCAATCTTCATTAAATATGGCATATTTTAAAAATTAATATATTCCTTTGTGTTTTTCAGGCACAATACCTAGTTTTATTTGAGTCTGTTTTAGGTTACACTCTAAAATCATGTTAGGTATATCTGATAGTGATAGTTTTCAGAGATCATACCTCATGAAGAAATTACAGCATAAATCCTATAACTCGGGAGTCATCAGGCCACAGCAAATGTAATAACTGAGCAAAGGTTTCAGCCTTAGTCCCTCTTCTAGTCAGAGACACAGTGTCCTGCTTAGAAGAGGAGAGGGTCATTTTTTGGTTTTTTGGTTTTTGGTTTTTGGGTTTTTGCCTCAAGGCCACAGTCCATAGTCATCTGGCTCCTAGGCAGAAACAGCATGGCAGGACATAGCAGAGAAAAGCTGCTCACATCATGGCAGCCAGGGATCAGAAAGAAAAGGGAGGAGCCAGGACTATGTCCTTCCGGATCATACCCCCAGTGACACGGCTCTAACCAGACCTCACATCCCAACAGCAAATCAGCTATAGCACCCCACATCTAACTGCCCTCCATACACATGAGAATTGGAGGGGGGCATTTTAGATCCAATCATAAGAGCTCCTAATTAAGCAAAAGCTTCTTCAGTATTCAAACATATACATGGGTGCCTGTGGTGTTTGCTTACAGTGGCAGCCTGTAGCAGGACTAAATACTGAGCGAAGAAATCTAACAGGACCAGTTCTTTTTTCATGAACTAGGACATCCTTGGTCCAAACCTACCAGGTCCAAGGACAAAGAACAATTTCAGATAAAATGAATACCAGAGACAAAGGAAAACAAATTCTTGGGATTAAAGGCACTACAGATCATTAAGTCAAATCATCTGTCCAATATTTTCAGTATTTCAGTTAGTCATTTCACCATTATGGAACGTCAGTGAAATCTGCAGATTTTCAGAGAAACTGATTACATATAGTTACAAATGCAGTGTGTCTCCATTTATATAAATTGCAGAAATAGAAAATTTGTTGACAAATGACCATTTTAGCATAGCTGGTCAGAGCCTGGGATTCACTGACCCTTGTTCTGTGGGCAGGCTATGCCTCATTGCAGAAATGTGATTCTTTGCATCCTATCATGTGTTAATGGACTTCCTTCCACTACCTATGCCCAAGCCCAGGTCTGCTGCCCATATCCCTATTACTGGACAGTGAAGTGAAGTCAGCCCCATAGCACAAAAACTACTTCCAATTCAGTGTTTAGGGAATAGGAAGTCCCTCGTAAAGTTCCTGACCCAGGATCCACTCCCCAATCTAACTTCTTTGAGGTTGTAGAAGAGAAATAAAAGCATACTTGTTCACATTTATGTAATAAACCTTATGTATATGTACCAAATCTCAAATGGAAGGTGAGACCTGTAGACTTCTAACATTCATGCTGTGATAGACATTACTTGTGGTCCCAGTGATGGAAAGATAATGCCACACTCTCAAATGATTTGTAGACTACACAGGCATGAAAATGATAAGCTGCAATGAGAAAACTACTGGATAGAGTAGTTGGCTCTACTTGAAAGAGCCATGAAGTTTTGATATGAGATGGAATATTTGATCCAAATCATAAAAGTTGTAAAGATAGTTCAGGTGAGGGAGAGGAGAAAGTGCAGCCCAAGCTAAAAAGACAGCATGAGCAAATACAGAGAGGCAAGAATCAGCAGGTGATGTTTCTTTTAATCTTCACATGCTCTTCACCACTGCACCGTGATGGTGAGCGTTAATCTGTTCAAGAACCGAGGGCAAACTGCTAGAATCCTATTGATAGAACAAACTACGAAGTTGTGCAGGTTTTAAGTGGAAAAAATAACTAACAAATACTGGAGCAGGAGTATAGTGAGTGGAACAGAGTTTAAATATGCTAATTTTGCCATTTTTAAAATCAGAGGTAAATAAGGTGCCAAAGCAATGCGAAAACACTCTGGAGTTACAGCATTCACAGCGTTCTTTTGGCCTATCACTGGCACATTACACAGGCTTGAATGACTGCCTTCGCAGTGCCCTTTCCCCAGGCTCCTCGCCTCGCAGTGGACCCTTCCATCCCCGTTTAGTCATCACTTTCCCTGGGAAGACTTCTCTGACCCAAGATGTGTGTGACCCTGTCGCTTTCATAGTTCCTTGCAATTCCCCGAGCCAGAATTTATTACTCAGCTTTGAACCTGTCTCTTAGCCATCTCACCCACGAACTCGTAATGTTGGTGGGAGCACTGACCTTATCCTTTCTGTTGCATATCTAGAAAGCAACACACCGCTTGGTTCATGGTTAGAGCCAGTAAATATTTATGAACTTATTGTTAAATAGTGAACTAGTTAGATACTGTAACTAGCATTATAAAAGAGAGGTTCTTTGAAGTAGCATATGTAATTATAAATTGCATGCATTATATATATACCTATATATGACATATTTGTATGTTTTCAGTGGATAGAGAAATACAAAATTCCTAATTAAACTATTTATTGCAAATAATTTTGATAAAAGTGAAGCAGAGCTGGAGAATATACCTTGATAGATTTTTTAAAGTATTAATAGTAATGCTTACTAACTGTGAATATAGACATACAAGGCTGATATTGAGCCAAAACATACTTATAAGCTCTTCCAGATGTTTCCAGCTGGAATCTGTCTGATTAGCAAGTTCTGGTCACTTGCCTATATATCAATATTTTAGTATCAACCCCTAATACACATAAATGAAAAGCACAAATAACTATATATATACATATCTGACAAAATTAGTTATGAGTGATGTCTAAAGGGCTCCAAACCCATGGGTGATTTTTAGACCAGTGGTTTTCAAAGCATGTGTTTGTGACTCCTGGGAGTCACAGAGACACTGGTGAAGGGGCAGGAAGTTGATCTTCCCCCCTCACACCCTAGGACTCTCTCAGAACTACGAAGGCATTAACTGACCTCACCCTCCTGCCCTAGTCACCTCTCTCTTAGGGAACTGAATCTAAAGCTATTTCTTTTCTATGCCTTTCCTAATTAGATTAGGGAAAAGTCACTTTAAACTGTGTGTGCCTGTGTGTATCAGAGAAAGAGTTGCTTCATTCCACAAGAACCACTATTATCTAGTAGAACTCTTTCAAACAGTCATTTAAACGTATTCATAAATGCATATCACTACCAAATAACTATAAATTGGTGGCCTTTATAGTGCTGAAAAGGTTGGCTATACTCACCCACTATTGGAAATTATGAAGACATATTTTCTCATTTTGTATGTCTTCTAGCCTACAAGGATCAAACGAACTAAATAATTTTTGTTATATAAATTTCAAAACATTAACCTAGCACTTTTCCATAGTGAAGATCGCTGTCTTAGAGGTAGAAATCCTATTTATATGTTCTATGTCAAATCAAGAAATGTTTCCACTTGAGGTCCTATAAAATCACAAGCCCTGTACTAAGGCTTTCACTTTCCCATTACTAGGAAAAAAAAATATCTCATGCTCTCAACTTAAAGGAGAGGTTTTTGTGGCTCACAGTTGTGGGAGATTGAGTTCATGGTTGACAGCTCCAAGGCTTAGGAACACCATGATGGAGGCACATGGCAGAGGAATCCTGCTTAGTTCATGGTGGCCAGGAAGTAGATCAGGAAAACAGCAGCAGAGAGGAAAGGGCAAGAGACCAGATATAGTGCCTGAGGTCATGACCCCTGACCTTATAAGTCTGCTTCACTAATCCCCTAGGTGGCTCCCAAGCCAATCAACTTGACATCAATCAACTTGACACAGTCAAGTTTAACTACCATGAGCCCAAGAGTCTTTTCCATTACATTGAGACAAAAAACAGCCTAGAAAAAGATTACAATCAGTTGTAGTTTTTCCTACTTCATTTAGTGCCTGTCATCTTATCGAGCATTTTTATTGTAGTAGATCTTAGGCCAGTATACTTTTCCTTTAGGGACCAACTTTCTCTGTACTGATCCTCTTTGGTTCTAATATTTGAGTAAGGCTAACTCAGCCCCAGAAGGCACCACTTTCCCCAAGCCAAAACAATCAAAAGTTCCACTGGAACTTTCCCCACAGCTATATGTTAAGGCACTCTTACAGATGATGATAAGGTCATGAACTCCAGGACCATGCAACCTAGAGCTGCAGAGGCTGTTTTCCATTAGGCAATGTAAAGAGTGTGTGCAGGAGAATACAGCGGACACAAAGAAGGGAGAGGAAAGAGAGGTAAAGACTTTGTCTGACATTAAGTATCAATCAGATAGAAATGTTTCTTTTTAAAACATCTTGAAAGTGTCACTGGTTTTTTGAAATCTGTAAAAGAAACTTTTCTTCTTTTGTTGGAATACAATTTTATGCTTCAAAATTAAAAAGGTATCACATTAACCATTATAGTGGTTCTCATACACTGTAATGGCCTCATCCAAGAATTTCCTTTTTCTTTGTATAGCATTAGCTAAATCACAACCTGGAGTAACTCCCTTTCTTCTTTTTCAGTTACACTGCTACTGTACCTTGAAAAATCTCAAGAAAGAGTTTAAATTGAAATGAAGCCAAAATGCATAATATTGCAGTCTAACAAATCCAAGAGGTAAGCGGCCTAGTTGACAGCATGCAGAGTGAAAAGACAAAAAAAAGAAAAGAATTTCTTAAAAAAAGACTTTTATACCAGCATGTGTAAACACCACATTGTCTCACTAGTGTAAGAACCTGAAAGAGTGAATAAAATCTAGGAGGTACAATAGACGTTGTGAAAGGAAAGGAAACTGCTCAAAAGGAAAGAACAACTGGGATGAGGGAAAAGAGAAAAGAAGGAAGAGGGAAAAATATGCATATGTATATACAGGATAGCTAACCATAGTTGTACTACTGACTTTTGTTGCTCTATTGAAAGGAATAGTTAATGTTTAAGGGTTTGATCAATCTTACATGTCTATACCTATTTATCTGAGTATCCAGTTTGAAGATATCAATACATAGTACAACAACCATTGTTGATTTCCTATCACCTTGTCTGAAATTCTATATTGTTTGTATTGTTCTTGTGTTATTTTGCAAATGTGTGTGTGTTTGTTAAAATGTTCTCATTCTTTTATCTTTAAAATAAAAAAAAATTTTAAAGTAAAAAGAAAAGACTTTTATGAAAACAGCTAACACTGGGTACAGCACACACAAAAAAAGTACTGAATATCACATGTCTATTTTTCCCAGTCCACTTCTGAGGAAACACTGATTCACTATCTACATTTCTTTTTCCCTGGTTGCTAATATTTTGTTACCATGTCTGAATGGGCTGCAGGAGCAGGAGGTGTTTTTGTCCATAACTTCTAGAGTGAACTCCAAAGCATCTGTGTGGCTTGGTGAGCTTGGAGACAAGGCCAGTCACTGTGATCGCAGGTTACCGGGCTGGTGAAACCCCTAGGCAGATCTGCATCTTCCCTCGGTGAGACTGCGCTCCTCACCATGTGATGAATCACATCAGATCTTCACTTGAGTGAGGGGTAAGAAGGCAACTGAGAAGGACAGGCAGAAAGAACTCGCTGGGCAAGCACAGAGGCCTTGGGCTCTAAATCAGAGATCGATCTGCACACCTAAATTTGCAGCAGGAATTCAGATAGGAAGTGTTTATGAGCCCAGCTGTAAACCTGTGCTGCACACGTCTCCCACATACTAAAAAGTTCTTAAGGAAAAAAGCAGTAAATCAACAGCAAGAAAAGGCAAAGACAATAGCAGGCTGGGGTGGGGCATAAATTCACAATCCCTACTGTGATCAAACTTAAGAAAAATCTGGGCTCCAATATGCTCTTCAACCTGCCTTGCTTAAGTGTGACAAGACATGCTATTTCTGGAATCTGACCTTAGAACTTGTTCCTTCTCTGGTCTCAATGGCACAGCCACAGACATGCACAATTAAATCACTCCTTAAGAGCCAGTAGCCTGACAAAAGCAATTCTTACCAAGGTTAATTTCAGGAGTAACCTTTAAATTTATTCTAGATTTAAGTCACCAAGGAGATATCAATAATCATTTGATTTGTAGCTGTTTCTGAGAGAGCAAACAAGAAAAAAATCATTTTCCAAGATACATCATGAGAAATGCAATGAGGACCTGAATGGTGATTGGAATATTCTTCTTATCCTGAAGCAGCAAACTTTTAAGTTATCAAGTCTCATGATCAAGAGATTATTGCCATAATCTCCAAAAAACTCTAAATTCATCAATCATGATATTGCTCTGATTTTAAGGCAGAGAAGTGAGAAAATACATAAAGCAAGCAAATGTGCCAGTGTCACAAAGGAAACTAATGAACAGAGACATTTAAACAATATCACAGGTTTTCATTATGGAAAACCAAAATAATTAGCAGTTTTCACTGAAAATGCTTCCTGCTTCTTTTACAAATCATTAAACAGAGGCATTTTTTTTTTCATGAAATGACTGTGCGCTCCTATTTTTCTTTCATAATGTTCTTCTTTTGCCATTTGAAAATAATGGCTTAACTAGTCATTAACACTTTAAACCTTGTACAACTTTGTTACAATTTAAATTCAGTACAGCCCTACTCAAATGTATAAAGGAGAGCATCAAAGTAAAATGGAACAAAGACAGAAAGTTGAATAAAAAGATGTAATGATTACAGTACTCATCCTGGCAAAGGAAGTATGTTGGATATCTAGCCCAACTCCTCGGGCCTGTAATGCCTTAAGATAAACAGCTGCTTGAGGTAAAAATTCCTTCTTTGAAATCCTTCTATGTCATTTGTTATATCCTCCTAGAGTGGGTTTTGTGTCCACTTGACTGGGTCACAGGATGCCCAGATAACAGATTAAGCATTTGCCCTGGATGAGTCTCCGAGGGTGTTTCCATAAGAGATTACCACTTGACCTAGTTGGCTGAGTAAAATAGGTGGTCTCTCCAACCTAGGTGGGCATTTTCCAATCTAATCCCATCACTGAGTGCCTGAGTAGAACAGAAAGGTGGAAGCAGGTATCAGCCTTCTCTCTGCCCGGTGCTTGAGCTCAGATATTGGTTTTCTGTCCTTAGAGGTGCCTGGTCCTCAGTCCTTCACACTTGGACTGAAATCTGTACCATCAGCTCACTGGCCTTTCAACCTGCATCAGCATCTCTCCTGGACATCCAACTCACAGACAGGAGACTATGGGTTATCTCAACCTCTGTAACTATGTGGTAGTATTAGTCCTTACCTTATAATAAATCTCCCTCTACATATAGATGGATAGGTAGGTAGGCAAGCAGATGATAGATAGATAGATAGATAGATAGGTAGATAGATAGATAGATAGATAGATAGATAGATAGATAGATAGATAGATAGATTTATATGTCTCCTATTGATTGTATTTTTTCTGGTGATCTAGACTAATAAAATTCCTAATGGTATCTACATTTCATTTCTCTTAAGAGATACATGCTTAGGTCTGAACAAATTCTTAAAAGTTAAACTATCACAATAAATTTTAATATCCCATCCATGGCTTCTCAGCAGTTACAAACTGAATGTTGTGTACCTCTTATGATTTGAGACAGTAAGCCAATCAACTCATCTATCTTAGGTAATCTAAAGCAGATCCGTGATTATCTGACAGAACTCATTGACTGATAGAGCAACTGTCATTGAGACTGTTCCCAAATAGTCTCAAATAGACTATTCCCACAAATATCATAAGAGTAGCAGATCTATGGCTCATTAAGTATTTATTGAACAAAACTAAACAATAACAAATACATACACACACACACACACACACACACACACACACACACACAAGCAGTACTGATTTCCTGGAATCAAAACCTCCTCCTCATTTTGTCATAATTGCCGTAGCTTTAGATTAGATCCCCATTGCCCATACTGATAATGTAAAAGTAATTTTAATTTGAATCAAATTGGAACAAAATACTTGATAAATGTATCTGGGCTTTAGAAATGCTTTAGGTGTTGTCTGAAAATCTTGACAGGTTTCTTTTCTTCAGTCCTGACAAGCATTCCATGAAACTTTTAAAAGTCATTTATATATGGAGAGAATCATCCTCACTTCTGTTGATTTATATTATGATGTTTAAGATAATTCATGCATAAAATATTTTTCTATCATTTGACAACGATATGAAGACACGTAAAAAAATCTGTAAGAAGCTCTAAGGAAACTCAGTTTTAGAAATTAACTCCAAGTATGTGTCTAATAACAGATACAAAAAAGAAAATGAAAATTATGTTAACTTTGAATGTCAAGAGTTCAGAGCAAACCTACTAAACTTCGTATTAAAATTTCCACATATCCAAAACTGTAATGCAATTCACACCTCTCTTTACTCTCACCAATTAAAAACAAAATGAAACTCCACTCTGCTTATTTTAAAGACTCTTCTTTCTTTTTTCCAAACTGGTTGAGGAAACAAAAACCCCTGTGCTTCAAATCTTCTTAATTGGAATTACTAAGTCAGTCTTCTCTGAAAATAAATCTTGTTTGTCTATTGTCAAAATCTATTTGTTTTCTCTTTAGGATCATACTTCTCAGAGAAATTAAAGAACGTTCATCCAATTCCTTTTTGCTCTTATTAGGAATGCTGCTTAACAAAATAAGATTGAAATAAAAAAAGGAAAATGAAACATTTCATTTCTGTGAAAAGGAAGTTGATATATTGAGGAATAAAAAGTGATCTTTAATATATCTATGGAAGATTGTTTATTTGGCTAGGTTGTGGGGATCTGCAGGGACTTGTCTCTTTACTTTTTAGGAAATGTGGAGAAAGCAACCTCTGAACAAGCTCTAGGGATGTCTGCCATCCATACACTCCTGCAGGGTTGGGCGGCAGGATTTAACAAATCTTGTTAGATTTAAAGTCATCACCTTCCCCTCAAATGTGGCTTCTCCTTGTGACTTTCCCTTTTTTGCTCACTGTACCTCCTTTCTCATCTTGTCTCCATCAAGGCCCAAAGTTGCATTCCCGCCTACATCTTCTCTTTCACCTTCTCAACCCAAGCTGTCATTAGCTCCCATCCGTCTTTCCTCTATGATTTCTCCTATCTGTACCTTTTTATGATTTCTAAAACTACCACATCCATTAAACATTCATCACCAATACCTAAACCGCTCCAATAACCTACTTGACCTCTTTACTTTTAGTTTCTCACATGCTATGGTCAGTCCTGCTCTTTGCCACAAAATGAATTTTCCTAAATGTCACAATTACTTTTTTCCTTAGTTAGATTTCCAAACTCTACTTCTTAAGACCTTCCAAGAGAAGCAAATACCAGATATCCAACCTTTCATCTGCTAATCTTCCCCACGTGGTGCTCTAAGAAAGCTCTTCCCACAGACCCTTCACCTAAATCCTGTCCATATTTCAAGGACAAGTTCATATTTCATCACCTTCATGCCCTTACCTCTGAGTCGAGCACCTTTTCCTTCTTTGGACATATTGCATTAACAGTCTGCCCAACTCCTACGGCAACTCATTGTGGTTAAAGCAGAAAAACACTTGCACAAGCACCCAAGTCTAAGCACACTCTGCTTTAGGATCCTTATTACAAGGCATTTTACCTACAAACCTTGGGTTCTCACTAAGGAAGAAAATTGAGGGGAGGACTAGAAAATGATGCTTGCCTTAAACATGCATTGACCTATCTTATTGTACTTAAATGTCATTGTAAACTGAGTTTTTTCAATAAACCCTGTCTCCAGAAGCAGACAGTAAGAGCCTCAGAGAGAAACTTTTCCAACTTGATGCACCATGCCTAATATCATACTTCGCATTACTTAGGCCCCTGAGAAATATTTGGCAGACTGCTGAATAAGCAATTTGTTGGAAGTAGCAGACTTCTTCAGTTTAAAGAGCCCACATTAGAACTCAGGACCTTTGATACTCAGCTCTGAGTTTGATGCTTTAAGTATACCAAGACCTCAAAGCCTTTGGGAAAGCAATTATAAATAACTAAAATCAAGTTTGAGCCCTAATGGAGAAGATAATGAGAAATGAAATACACTGAGTAGAAAAAGAAAATTCAGAAAGCGAAGCCAGTTTTGACGGGGATAGTGACGTTGAATTGCACTTTGGGCAAGTGGGTAAGGTCTCAGTAGAAACTGTTGGATGGTAGAGCTTAGAAGACCTCTCATGTTCTGTAAAGATATCACATCCTGTGCTATAGATCATAAGGACTGTAATTGAAAGGAAACTGAATTTCAACCTGTTTTTCTGGCACTTAATAGCCACATAAGTTAACTTCAGATACAGTCTTCTTGTATGAGAAATAGTGACTGAAAACTATCTGTCATGCTTATTAAGACAAAGCAAGTTGTAAATGGTAAGATATTACAAAATGTAGAGTCACCATTATTATTTCATAGATCCAAATGGCCTCCTGTTCTTAATCTCAAGTCATCAAAAGCTAACTTCATCCATTCCATTTACTGTGAGTGGATGCTTGCACTCATTTATGAAGAGTGAAATAATTTGAATATATACATTTCTACACACAAGAACTTTGCTCAGATTGAGGGAAAGGTACAGTTTCCCAAATGGAGAAATTTCTGTATCCAAATAGGATGAAAAGGGGCTGGGGATTTAGCTCAGCTGCAAAAAGCGCCTGCCTGGCAAGCGCAAGGTCATGAGTTTGGTTCCCGGTACCGGAGAAAAACCAAAAAAAAAAAAAAAAAAAAAACAAATAGGATGAAAAGGTTTGACTTTGAGCCAGGAAAATTTGAACTCTCATACTCTTTTGAGAGGTAGCTGCTGATGTTTTTCTGCTTTTTACATGTTTGCCAAGGCAACCAGATCATTGAATTCTGGAAAGACAACTGAATAACATGGTTTTAAAAAATCAATTTGTTCTAAGAGACTATTTATTTCTCCCCCTCCAAGGAATTAAATGCATGGGTTATTTCATAACATATAAGAAAACATCTTTCATTTTTACAATGTATATGGCAGCGCTTGTGACTGTTGTGCTCATGTCTTAAAGACTATCACTTGCTCATAAAAATAAATCAGATGTTTCTGCAGAGCTGTGTTATGCTGCTGCCGTCTGCTTACCCCCAGTACCTAATGAGGCATGAGACAGGCTCTGAGCACAAACAAGTTGTTTACTTTCCTCTGGCCAATAGAGAACAACAGAAAGCACTAGAGTTTATATTCATCTGTACCATAGAAGAAATGGACAACAAGGAAAGAAACTAAAAGTCTTCAATATTAAAACGCCTGCAAGCTTCTTCCACTACAAAAGTAAATGATGATGACTGAGAAAGAATTAGGACACTAGTGCTGTCTGTCAACAGCATCAAGACGAACAGAATTCATCTTGGTAGGAGAAAAAGACACTGGCCTATGTCGCTGGGATCCTCTTCATCATCCAAAAGGACACTTTCTATTTTATTGTTTGAATATAGAAGGCAGAACAGCCCTAAAAAGAAAAACGATAGTGCCTTCTGATAGAACACACACACAAAGAGATAGGAATTCTCTTATGCAAATGACCCAACTTCAGAAATGTCTTCTAAAAATTAGAAGCTAAAGTTTGATTTTGCAAGAAATAGCTAAAGTTTGATTTTGCAAGAAAAATGTTAACTGTCGCAGCAGTGATATTTGCATCATGTAGTGAATTAAAGTAGCCAAAAAAAATTTTACGGAAGTATTTAAGAGGGATATGAGGTTGCCGTGGCAAAACTTCTGCTGTCCATTTGCTCGGTGAGTTACCTTGAAGATAATGCAAGCCCCTTTGTCCTGGTCTTTAGCTGCAGCTGGACAGAGAACACCAAGGAGGCGTCTGACGCAATGGCTGATGGTCTGAGCCAACCATAAAAGTGCCTGCTGGCCATCTTCCCACTCCGGATTCCCACCACGTAGCAAAGGAGAAAAGGCAGGCAAGGGAGGCCACATAGCTGCTGACTGGTGACACTGGACACCTTTCTATGTGCTTGTCATCCTTTTGGATATCCACTTTTATGAAATGCCCATTCGTTTTTCATCCATTTTTTTATGGAATTGCTGTATTTGTCTCTTGCTTATAGATTTGTAGGAGGCATTTCCATATGCTAGATTCAAATCTCATGTTTAATATATACATTCCAAATGCTGTGTCTCAGTTTAAGACTTGCCTTTTTACTGTCTTAATGTCCTTCCTAGGAGAAAAAGGTGATCATTTTCCACACTTGTCAATTCACAGCTGAGATACCTACAAGAAAAGATGAGCAACTGGTGAAAAACATACAGATTTATTTAATACATGTTTTATATGATGCAATGACACTCCAAAGAGAAACAAAATGATGTATATTTTATGCTGTCTGATGAAAAAGGGGGTAACTGTGAGGAAACATGATTGGACAAAAAGGGATAGGATCTCCTGGGAATAAACTCAGGAGAACTTAGCAAGGCCCAGTCATTCAGGTTCTTCTGCATCCCTGTATCTTTGGTGATAAAGCTATTCCTTCTTTCTGAGAACAAGGAAGACAGCTGTGGAAGGAAGGGCTTGTGATCTATTTCCAGTTAGATTTTCACTGCCCACTCCAACGGAGAAAGGGCGGGGATGTTTCTAGTTTCTGTGGACTACTTCTGTTGTTTCCTCAAATGGCACCAACCCATCCTTGGGGGATAGTGTGTCCCGAACACCCTCAATTTCAATAAGCAGATATTTGTAATATTGATGAATTCAAATTTATCAATCAATTCTTTTATACAGTATATTTTTATGTCCTCAAGAATGAATATATTCTCTTATATTTGCTCTCAGAAGCTTTCACTTTTCTCCCTTTAGATTTCATTTATCATTCAACTAATCATAATTTACATATGTTCTGAGCTAGGGAAACCAATTTTTGTGGGTTTTGACCCATACAGATATCCAGTTGATTTCACATAATTTATTGCAAATATCTTTTTTTTTCCACTATGTGTCAGTGATCTGTTTGTTAGAAGTTAAATGATATTGTGTGTGTCTGTGTGTGTGTGTGATATGTGTATGTTTCTGATCTCTCTTTTGTTGCATAGGTTGAGAAGGGAGTCCAAAACAAGCACAGAATAAAAAAATTACTCTGGAGTCAAAATATATCATGTGCAGGTACAAGTCTACTGTGATGAATATGATCATTATGTATATCTAAAATGTACCAATGCACTAAAAATATGGTTCTGTCTAATAATTTCTATTACAGATAAACAAGTAATAAATTCACAATTCCACCCTCTTCTTACCATGTACTTAAGAGAAATGAGTACATATGAATAGACATAGTAGTCAAAAATCAGAAACAACACAGATATTTTTCAGTATTGGGATGGATAAATGGAGCCAGGGATTTAGCTCAGTGGCACAGCGCCTGCCTGGCAAACATGAGGTCCTAAGTTCAATTCCAGGTACCAAGAAAAAAAAAAATAATGGATAAATAAGTTGCTGTCTGTTCATAGTACAAAGCTGACTTTTAAATGTTGTGTCACAAATAATGTATTACTGCACAGCAACGGAAAGCACTGCTTCATGTACAACATGGAAACCACACAGACATGATGAGGAATGAAAGAAGCCGCACACCCAAGAACATGCACAGTTCCTTCATGCAAAGCTCATATCTCGTGTGGACTCTGTCAGCGGCTTGAGGAGCTATCTGGGCCTTGGCATGGTCCTACACAAGCCTCTCACAGCCAGGCACCAGAAAACAATGAGATGGGGAAAAAAACACTTTTTATTGAAGTGTTTTTTATCCAAAGTTGTTTGAATCACAGATGCAGACCTGAGGGTGAGCGGGGCCAAGAATCTGGGGTGAGGACTTTTCCAGGGAGCGCAAGGGGGAACTGAGGCCACTGTAGCCACTGTAAGCATCAGGAGCTTTGATTTAGGGAACTAAATGACAACACCACTGGAAGGGCTGGAGGACTGGTAGTCAGGAGATCGCAACTGGATTCAGCTCCAGATTCTGCTGCAGGAGCTGGTGACAAGCAGGTGACTCTGAAGCCTGAATGTCTGAGGATAAAAGTTCCCAGAAAATGACGTCAGACAGACTCAGTGATCAAACCCTCCACCCCCAAGTCAAGGGAAGACCATGAAGCCAGACTGGGGCAGCTATTAGCGAACCCAGATGGCCAGATGCTAGGGAGTCCTCCCTCTCTGAGAGGGGCTTTAAGCAAGTGATGGTGGCCCACTGGAAAATCCAAGACAGCCCAGGTGTGTAGTATGCCAAGAAGGAATCTTATTCTGAGACCAAACCTGCCCATATCTCAAAGAGAGTTTATGGAAGGGGAGGCCCATCCTTGCAGACTTTGTGGCAAAAGCTTCCCATTTAATTCAGAACTCATTAGACATCAGATTCCTCATACTGGAGGACAATTTCATAATGTGATCATTGTGGAAAAGGCTTCAGTCAGACATCACGCCTCACCAAGCACCAGAAGGCACACATGGAAGACAGGCTATGTGTGTGCCACATGTGTGGGAAAGACTTCTTTTACTTATAAACCTCGCTGAGCACCAGAGAGTGTATATGGGAGAAAAGTCATTTTGTGTGCTCAGTGAGGGAAAACATTTTGTCACAGCTCAGACCTGCTTTGGTACCAGAAAGTTCACATCAGAGAGAGGCCTTTTGAATCCAAAGAGTGTGGGAAAAGCTTCAGCCAGAGCTCCTTACTCATTCACCTGCCATCAGAGAATCACACAGGACAAAGACCCTCTGCCCATGAGTGTGGGAAATCCTTCATCTGGAGTACCTTATTCAGTATTACCTTATTTGGAATTACCAGGTCCACATGGAAGAGAAGTGGTTTCAGGTAAGGCCTGCAAGAAGGCCTTCTGCCACCACTTGGATCTCTTTGGAAGCCAGAGAATTCACACTGGTGGAGACACTTGAGTCTAATGCATGTGAAAGGCTCAGTTCAGTTATTCAGCATTGCAGAAGCCTTACTGTAGAACTCATACATCTATAATGAATGCAGGAAGCACTACAACCAGACATCCAACCTCCGAGAATCCATACTGGGAAAAAACTCTATGATGTGAGAAATGTGAGCAGGCCTTCCTGAGTCTGTATCTTATCCAGCACCAGAAAATCCAGAGTGGTACATGGTATATCAACTTAAACAGTGTGGGAAGGCTTCTCTGAACACCAATCATCATCTGAAGATTCACACTGAGGACAGACCCTTTGATTGCCACAGGGCAAAGCCTTCTTTCATCCACAGTTCCAAGTCACTGCAAAACCAGATGGTGCACAGCAGGGAGAAACCCCTACACATACAGTTCCTGTGGGAAAAGCTTCATCCAGAGGTTGAACTTTGCCAGACTTAGATGAGGCACACTGGAGAGAAGTTGAATGAGTGTAGTCAGTTTAGGGAAGGTTGTAGCTAACTCCCAGGTTTTCCACACCAGATAGGCCTTTCTATAACGGAGGCTCCCATGTCTTTGGGCAGGAGCAAAACAGGTCACAGCAGTCATATGGAATACATATAATCATCCTCTGACTCTGTGACTGGTGTTCGGAAATGGATGGAATTAGGTTTCATGTGGCTTCTGAGATTTAGACATGACAGTTTACTGAATCACAGAGGGGATAATTTTGAAGTGCACTGCTGCCTTCCTTTAGATGAGTAGCCTTGAGCTGGAACAGGGGTGGGGGCAGAAAAGAAAGAAAATGGTTCTAGATTTATTCACAATTACATTCTACCCCCAAGTTCAATCCCTTTGGAGCAGAGCTGTCAATTAATTCCTAAGATTTAAGACGGGGTCCCCTATCAGAAAAGTTGGAGAAAGAGATTTTCTCATGCAAAGCCACAAGTGGGTTTCCTGCTGTCCTGCGGTCGAACCCCAAGGCCCCTGTCCTTCATCCTAAGGTTTTTTTCCTCCTTGACTGCTTAGTTTTCATCCATACAGCTGGTGCACCCAGTTCTTTCCTGGGAGCTCTGGGTAGGAACTTCAAGCTCATTTGTACAACTAAAAGAATCCAGCTGCTTGCCTTTGTATGGCTGAGGTCCCATTTCTTTGCTGGTTATTTCCAGGAGTTCCCCTGAACTCACAGGGTCTTGCACTAGTCCTTGTAAGTACATTAAATCCTGGGGCTTTCTGACTTTCCTCCCCTCATCAGTATTCATGTGCTTCATGTCCTCTGACTTGTCTGCCTTCTGCTGTTTTTAAGGGTTCACATGATGAGATGCACCTCCTCCAGGTAACCCAGTGTATCTCCTTGTTTTTAAACCCATACCCTTCGTTACATCTGAAATACCCTATATAACATGTCATGGAACGCATTCACAGGATGGGCTTCAGTGTGAACACCTTGGCGGGGCCATCAGTTAAACACCTAGCATTAGCTCCAATAGCTTTTTAACACAGTACTATATCATGAAAAGTCAAGCCAGGTCTCTTTACCAAAAAACTAGGAGTGCGCCTATGCAGTTTATCTCTAGCCTAGACTTCTATTGCATTTCACCTTATCCCAATTACGCCCTTAATTCACTCCATGATTGTGTACCCAACAAATTAGAGTATTTGTAAGTTTACATCTTCTTATTTACTCTGCGTCATATATGTTAGTTATGTACTTCCAAAACCAGTTACTACATTCTTATGTTGACAAGGCATAAAATACTTCTGAGATATAAAGCTACCTACCACTCCCTCCAACCAAATAACTTCATATGCTTAGCTGTTGACCTAATTAGTTATATTCCCCCCAGTCGATTCTTGTCTCCAGTCAGTTCCCATACATCCTTTAAATATCAAGAATAATACTTCCTCTTACCAAGGGCAAGCATACCCTGCACACCTATGCTCTCAAAGATCAAACACATTTAAGAAGTTATTTACAATATTGGTTTATTCATTCTGATCTAGTTCAAAACTCATTTTTGCAACCATTATTTGTACTTGATGAAGATACATGGAGAAAGGAAATCATTCAAGCTACTTAGTAATTTACGCAGTTGTGCTGTCAAAATCTGATGTACTTTCAACTTTCAAAGCACATATGTTCTTGTGCTGTTTTCCACATAATCCAAAATCAAATAAAGGCGTCAGTAATTTGACTTGATTGCACTATAATTATTCAAATATCTGTAATTTTATGCTGTAGCCTAATTTCCATATCCGTTGTCATCATTTAAAATGATTATTATAGATAATGTATTAAAGTACTTCCTTTAATTGAAAAATGCAATTCTCAAACAATAACAGTCATAACAAAAACAACTCAGTGTAAAGGCCACCATAGCAATGTAGCTGTACTTTATTAGCAACATAAATCAAGACCAATACCACAGTCTCAGCACCCAGTGGTCCCGTTCAAATGGGCATGATCGCTTCACAGTGGATCTGACCGCATCTTGACTAAGGGTCATTTCAGTTCATCAAGTCGTTCTTCCTGATCCTTACAATCCAGGCAAGCTCTAAGGTTGAGATCAATGCCTTGAGAATACCCACTTCTGCTGAAGCTTTTTGCCGCTGCTCAGCGGGGCTCTGTACCTCTTATCAATCAAGAGAAAGCTGCAACATTTCCTCCCCGCTGCAGGAAATGGTGTCTCTAGCTGAGACTTATCAGCAGGGATTCTAGCAGTTCCGCTGGATAAGAAAAGAATTCAGGGTCAAGGCAGGAAGAAAAAAGGTGAAAAGGAAGGCAAGAAAGGAGACAGGGGAACAAATAAGGAATTAGAGCCATTGTTTATCACACTGCTCTGTAGCACAGCAGCAGAGAGTGCCTCAGGGGGCTCCACGGGGGGGTTGGAGAACCTTTGCTTATAGACATAAACACACTTCAGGAAATATTATCCTTTGTAGGGAGAAGCTTTACATAGGAGTTAGTGCCAAAAGAAATTTAAATGTTAAACATTATATTAACTTCAATTTTCACCAAAAGGTCATATATTCCACTGAACATAAAACAGCCAAAACCTGAACCAAGGGTCTGTTGTTATAAAATTAGAATATATCTAGTTAAAGATCTTCAAACTGCTTTTCTTTAATTGCAACTTACAGTTTAAGGTAATTAGACAATTAGATTAAGCCATTAGTAAGGTTTTGAGAGCTTAGAGACTCGTGTGACAATATCCAAGCCCAAGGAAAGTGAAACATAATAATGCCTGTCTTTCAAAGTCTACGCCAGCAAAAAGGATGAGCTAGTCCTAACAGAAGTTTAATAGTGTCAGTGCAGAATTGTTAAGCTTAATTTTTCATCATTTCATTCTTCTTTGAAAAAGGCAGATCTTTTTTCTAAACACTAATAAACATTTTATAACACTTAAAAAGGGAGAAAAGAAACTAGATAAAAACAAGTAGAAGCTCAAGAGAAATGTGGGGTGAGAGGGTGAAAACTCAAGAAATGTTAAAGTTCTGATCCCCAGCTCTGCCCACGATTAAAGATGATGATTTAGGATAATTCCATTAATATGCTATAAACTTTGAGTTCCATGCAAGAAAGAAATTTCAATGCAGCCAGGGAGAATAAAATACTATTTGTAAAGGTAAAGAATGCATCTAGTGTTCTTCTCACAAATGAGTTGCCGTGGAAAATTTTTTTTAATATTTTAACTTCTAATCAAAATGACAGTAAATCTATTTACATGGATCAAATATAATATGCAATTCCACCTCTGAGTGGAACATGACTGAGTACTGCTTTTATTTTATTTTTTTTTTTTTTTTTTGGTTTTTCTCCGGTACTGGGAACTGAACTCACGACCTTGCGCTTGCCAGGTAGGCGCTTTGCCGCTGAGCTAAATTCCCAGCCCCCCTGAGTACTGCTTTTAGTACACAGTGGTTGTAACATGGTCTTCTACAAGGCACGGTGAGCCGCTGGAATGGAATGGAATCCACACAGACTTCGCAATCCATCCATCACGGAGGGGGAAATGTCCTATGCCATAGACAATCCCCAAAGATGTCAGGAACTCTTACAAAAACCTAAAGAACCCAGCAGGGATGGAGGATTTAGGATTAGAAACACCTGCTCCCCTCCCCTTACCATAAATAAGTAAATAAGCACAAAGGTAGAAGAGGGGAAAAGAGAAAAAAATCCTTCAAGCTTATATATAATTCTTCCCTTGGTTAATAAAATAAAAAAGGATACCTTGCCAAGTTTATAGTGCTCATTTCATCATTTAATTTCACACAAAGCAGATCGTAACTTTTCATAAACTCTATAATTTCTAACCTGGAGCTAGAAGAACTAGGACCCCCTGCCAAACATCAGCCCAGAAAAGTCACATTTGCCTCAGTGTCAGCATGAGCAACACCGCTGAAGGTTAATATTTAATCTGGCCTCTTCTCTGATTCCTAAAATCATGTGGATAAGGTGAAGTTACTTTGAAATTGCTGAAAGCAATATTTCATTCACCATGAGACAGAAGCTGCATGGGAAGAAGCGGAAATGAGGAACCCATGCAGAATCGTGAAAGTTGAATAAATTTTTCTACTAGCAACATATTAAACAGGCCAGCTGATTCGAGAGCCTGAAGAATCTGCTTTAATCTTATCTTTTCATAGGAATAAGCACTTCAGGGTCTTTACTTCCCGGGTACTTATGCTGATCTGCTGGGAAACAACCAAAGCAACAGGAAGGCTCAATAAAAGATAAGAAAGGAAGTCAGAGATAAGGAGAACTTGCTGGAGTTAATTGCAATCTAAATGTTTAACTTGCTGTAAGAACATGTCTGAAGTTGTTTTGTCTTCTGTTTAAATGTCTGTGTACATTTGTTCACTTCTTCCTAGCATCCATGACCAAGTAAAAACTGTTAACATTCCCTAAGTTCCATTGCCAGCAGAGCTTTCTTTCTTTTTCTAGCAGATGTCGAATCCTTTACTGACCATCCTTACATTTTGTCATAAGAGCATACAATGCTGAATCTACAATTCTGTGTATTAGTCATTATTCCTTTAATTCTAAGTTACCCACTCTACACAAAGCATGCCCAATACAAATTGGGTGCTTTATCCCCCAACGTTATATCGCAAAATCATGAGTCTGCTTGAAAAAGTATTTATTTTGACTTTAGAGAATAAGATCATCTTGGAAAGGCATAACCAAATGATTTGCAAGACAGGAAGTCTTGCAATCAACAATTCTTTAACCAGGGGTCCACCTGTAATGTACTGCCTAATACCTATTCTATAAGATGTTGGGCTAAATAGACCTTTAAATTTTTTTTCCTAATTTCCTTCAAAGCTTTTAGATGCAAAGACAGAGTTGAAAGAAAAAAATATATATTCAATTACTGTTTTTGTGCTGGTTTTTGTAGTCTCTCAGCCTGTTGAAATTTCATGACACTTTACTATCTCAGCAAGTTTACAAGCACCACCTTACATTTACATTTTCCAGGATATTTTCTGCCTTTCTTTCTGAGCTGTTTTGAAATCCTTGCCATTAGCCTGTTAATTTTAAGGTTAATTAGGGGTTACATCTTTCTGAGAATCTGGCAAAATGTACAAGTGTAACCAGGGCAACTAGCCCACAGACTGCTCCATGGACTGTACAGCTTCTTAAGGCTGAGGGAAGTAAAAAAAATTCAACCACACACTCAGCTTCCAGCTTTTGTAGCTCTAAGCTCAGCTGAGTCCAGTTTGATCTAGAAGGGACTAGACAGAGCAAAAAGGAAAAAAAATTCTATTAAAGCTGCATTACAGTAGACTGATTACACAGCTAAATTTTAAAATATTGCTCAAAGCCCTGCAGAAACAGTGGTACACTGCCTGCACTTCTTTGATTATAACTGGATGGGCATGGGTGTCTTGAGATAAACACCATGTCAAACCAATTCTTATACCCCCAAACTAGGCAGATGGTAATTGTTCAAAATCTACACAGAGAACCTTGTGAGGCTCATCTTTAGCAGAATGTATATGAAATTAGAACAGTATTAGGCACATGGTAGCAACTGTGGACTATGGAGGCAAATAACCCAGCTAAAGCAACCCTCCTGGACTGGGGATATAGCTCAGCAGCACAGCACCTGCCTGGCAAGCCCAAGGTCCTGAGTTTGATTGCCAATACAAAAAAAAAAAAAAAAAAAGCAACCCTCCAAGGGCCATTTCTGGGGAGTGGCAACAAATTCCCCTTCTTTTGGGCAACACTGTCTTCCCACTCTGCAGCACCCCAACAGATGGGAACTGTATTAGTATGTTCTGACTACTAAAATTAAGTCCTTAGACTGGTGTGTCATCTACGAGAAAAACTAGTACATCTGGAGCCATGTCCCTGAAACACTCTTATCTGTTCCCATGACCCTTCCCAAGGTTAAAGGAGGATTCTCAGCTGACAGGGACTGGAATGTCCAGGTAAGTGTTACCCGAGGGACGCTGGGAACCAGGCAAACTAGTGCTATCTGTGCCAGGTCAGCTGTTCCTTGGAATGCTGGTTGTGTAAAGGAACATGGGAAGCTGATTACATCGCTGCTATGTAGTTTAATCTGTAAAACCCGCTCCCTGGGACCAAGAGATGTAGGGGGCAGGAAGCAAAAGGAGGAGATGTGTTATGGACATGTACCAACTCCCCATGCTAAATACAGTCATTATGTGCTGCAAACACTGCTAATAAATATTAAAATTCCTTTAAAACCTTCCCTGCGGTAACCTGTGGAGCTGTGATTCATCGGACTGGCTGCCTTAAACCTGCTGAGGGATGCTGTTGTCAAGCACACTTCTGTCCTGGATTCTGCCGAATGGTGCAGTTGACCTGCATGTGCCCCCGTGGGACTTTGCCAGGCAGTGTTGTCGGACCTCTGTGTGTTGCTTGTAGACTCCTCTCTTGATAGCAAGTTGCACTTCACCCTGTGTTTCCCTGTTAGTGTCTGTTAGCCTGAATAAACCTTATTTTGTTAAGTCTCTTGGAAACTTAGCTTACTGCTCCAGCACACCTGAGCTATGGACAAGAGAACTGAGTAATCCATAAACAACAGAAATTTACTTTTCACAATTCCTGAGCCTGAGCAATCACAGTTTCTGAGACAGCAGAATCTGTATCTGGGAAGGGATTTCTGCTTCCTAGACAGCGGTGTGTGGCTATGTCCTCCCGTGTCAGAAAATTAAGGGATTTCTCTGGGGCTTTTTACGAGGACTTCATTTCCATTTATGTAGGTTTTGCCCTCCTGACCTAGTCTCCCCTCAAAGGCCCACTTCCTACCACCATCACTTTGGTGATTAAGTTTCAGTATATAGGTCTGGGGATTTAGCTCAGCAGTACAGCGCCTGCCTGACAAGCGCAAGGCTGTAAGTTCAATTCCCGGTACCGGAAAGAAAAAAAAAAAAAAGGTTTCAATATATAGATTTGGGGTTGACGGACATAAAACATTCAGGCTATAGCAAAAATAAGCTTCATCTCTATGTCTACATAGCCCTTCATTTATAGGTAAATTTGAAACAAAAACAGAGTCCATCCCAAGCACCTTTCAAATCAGACCCGAGAGAGGGTTTGTAGCTTTCCTCTTTTTGCAGTGGAAGAGAATGAAATCAAGTACAGAGAGAAATGAACACAAAATCAAAAGACAACGTTGGTGGCATGGCTGCCAGTTAAGTCATCTCCGGTTACTCCTCTCCATGCCCAATTTTATGAGTCCATAAATTCACCCTCTGACATTGTTAATTCAAATTGACCTTTGTCACCCGCCATCAAAGCAGCCCCCTCACGTAAGTGGCCCCTCCCACAGAGAGGCTGCCACCTGAAACTCTCCAAAGGAAAACAATCAGGCTGGGCAACAGTGTGTGGCCAAGGAGGAGATTGTGTTTGGAAAGTTCACCAGTTGTTGCTTGAATGGAAAATGTTCTCTTTTTTATAATAAATTTCCCAGGGGTGACATGAAGTTGTGAATATCTTCATACACCCTGCTTTCTCACAAAAGCACGTGGATAATTTCTTCATCTAAAATATCAGCTTCTAACATACAGGGAATCTATGTTGGCTGAGAAAGTTATCCTGTAATTCTTCTTCACCCTCTGGGAAAAATAATAAGCCTTGGGGCAGACTGGAGTCTCTGTAGACTAAATTAGCTCAATTATCTATCCTGAGCCTGAAGTGATTCCTCCAAACTAAGCCATTTATTCTTTTATTCATCAAGGCCTACTCAAGTTCCTGGTTCTATCCTACCAGTCAGTCAGCACTTCTTCAACAAATAACATCCCCTACTCTGCCTCGCACTAACCCATCCCATATTTCATCAGTTTTTCCCAAAGTTGATACATCACTGGGTATTACTTAGCTTTCCCATCTCTAGGACACAACACCTTACACCTACAATTTAAAGAAGGAGAGGTTTAACTTGGCTCACAGTTTGAGGGATTCATTTCATGGTCAGCAGGAGCCAAGCAGAAACATAGTACTGGAAGGGTGTGGTGGGACAAAGATCTTCATTCCATGATCCCCAAGAACCAGAGTGGGGTAACAGTGCTAGAGAGGAAAGGCTGACACTTCCATGACCCACCCAGTTACACAGTTGTGTGATTTACTGATCTCCTAGGTGACTCCCAAGCCATCAACATCTCCACTTTGCCTGAGCTTTCTCAGCTAATCATATTATATTCCAACTGACTGGGATGGTATTTGTGTTACAACACTGGTATACAACAAACAGCCCTTCACATTCAGATCAACAAGAAGTGGCATATTTTCTCATACCCAAAAGGACTATAACAAAATAATAATAGCAACCACTTATTTAAAAGCCACATACAACACACAGACCCTGGTGTTTCTCTGCTATCCTCATAATAGCTCTTAAAGGTAGAGATTTAAGACCCACACATAAAGAAATGAAGATCCAGGAGGTAATTTAACTATTTTGTCCATTTATCTCTCAGGTTCCTGACACTCTTCTTAGCACTTAGCATACATGTCTTAGTTACTTTTCTCATTGCTGAGACAACATACCTGACACCCACAAGTTCAAGAGGAGAGGTTGATTTTGGCTCACAGTCTGTAGAGGTTTCAGTCCACAGTCAGCTGGCTCCAAGGCAGAGCAGCATGGCACAGGGACATGGCAGAGGGGAAACAGCAGGCAGGCAGGAAGCAGCAGGCAGGAAGCAGCAAGCAGCAAGCCTCCCTTTCCTTTTTATCCCGCCCAGGCTACAAGCCTCTTGGAAAGTGCCACCCACACCCAGGGTGCAGCTTCCATTATCCACACCTATTACTATGCTAATTCCAATCAGTGAACTAATTTAGTAACACACATTGTCTTACCTTTCTCTCGGTTGCTGAGATAAAAGTACCGAACACCTAAAATGAAGGAAGGAAACGTTTATTTACCTCACAGTTTGTGGAGGTTTCAGTCCATAATCAGTTGGTTGCAAGGCAGGGTGGCATGGTGAGGGGTAACAGTTCAAGGTGGCAGAAGACAGCAAAAGCAACAAGAGCAGAAGGTGTGGGGAAAGCAAGCCTCTTTTCCTCCCTTATATTGTAAGCAGGTTACCGCCCCGCAGGATGAGGATGTTTAACAAGTGAGAACCCTGGCCCCCTGCTAAGTCACTGAAACTTCTAAACTCCTCAGATTGACACCATGTATCAACAACTACACACACTCTTAATCCCAGTATCACACACCCTAGATCCAGCCAGCTCTGAAAAGCCCCGCTTATGAGCACAGGAGGTTTTGAGGGGGACAGCTAGATACAAATCATAACAATACATAGTTATCTCATACAATGTTTGTAATCCTCCAGTATATGGGGCATGATGGCCTTGTCTTACAAATAAAGAAACTGGAGCTCTCTGTGATCCAGTGGCTTGCCCAGAGACACACAATTACTGTATTGCTAGGCCAGGGTCCCGGTGCCGGTCTCTCACTGCTCACCCTTCCCAGTGCTCCATGTGGTGCATCTCCATGAGCTTTATTCCCCCAACTACTGAACGTTCCCCTCATAACCAGGGAGTGACAAAGGTCTACATGTCACAAGCTCTTGACTTTTCATCTTTCCTGTGGTCCAAAATTGTCTATTTTTAATGGCATGGGGTTATTTTCAAAATGATCTAACGTGAGTTCTGAACTCTTCTATTCTAAAAGGATGTTTCAGTAAAGGTAAAAAATGGGTGAGACACACTAAAATCTATTAATTTCAGAGCTATGATTCCACAGTTGTCTTGTTTGTATGATAATAAATTTCATGTGGTCCCCATTTAAAACAATCTAAACTCCACATGGGTATCTAATCTAATTTCAAAGAAAATTTGTCATTACCATTCAGAGAAACAGTTAAAGGAGTCCCAGTACATATTCTAAGCCATGCCTGGAATACATCTGTTCCCTGATTATCACCCTCAGTTAAGATTTGTGGTATTAGTAGCAGCACAACAGATTTCATTTTAACTTAAATTTAGATTCCTAACTGTCTTCAAAGAATACACATGATGCAGCAATAAAATAAAAGTTATTTTTTAAATGTAGAAGATAGTCACACCAGGAGAAATTAAAGGAAGTAGACATTTCAAAATCCTTTGGACAATATCATAGGATGTTCAAAGGCAGGACAAATTTGCATGTATCACCAGAATACGAAATGACAAACTGATTCAGAATGATCTTTAGATTCTGAGTGAAAGGCTTAGTCTCGCATTTTAATGTGACATTGGGGAAAATGAGGTATTAGTTCTACTGGGGGCTAATGAAAAATGAAATGTGAGAGGAAAACAATATGAAAGTATAAAGCACAGCCACATACTCTTGCAGTAGTGAGGAGTATAGTTGATGTCCAAAATTTCTTCCTATTTATTGTAATATGTATAGTATTTTTTTTTCTCCTCACTTTTTCTACTCTTTTAGACAAGATAGATCGCTGGTTTTTACTTTATAATTTAGCCCATGCATTATAGAATTGAAGGCAGAATTATGATGAAAGTAGAGAAGAATTGGCGCTAAGTTAAATATATGGGACATGGAACTGGATGAAAAGAATAAGAAGTTTGTAAATTGACTCTTGAAGAGATGGTGGATCAAGTTTGTTTAAGATTTTATTGCATTATGTTAAGTTGGAGCACTTGTTTTTGGCTATTGTTAAGCTTGTGTAGAAGTTAAAAACAGAAAAGAGGATATAGTGACATTCAATGGTCAAGTAGAAAGTTCAGTGGACTTTTTTTGTGTTTTGGCTAGTACTGCTTTTTGTTTTGTCTTTTCTTTCTTGTTCTGTCTTTGTTCCTCATCTGTGGTGCTGGTAACAGAACCCAGAATTTCATGCATGCTAGAGCAAGCTCCCTATCCCTCAGCTATCCCTGTGCGCTCTCTGGTGTATAAGCTCTGCTTATGCTTTCCAGGCCCAGGACAGGAAGATAATTTCACTATGACAGAATCATCCTTGCAAGTCTTTAGCTCAAATGCAGGCAACTCATAGGGTGTTCCAGAAAAGGGAGAGAGGCACCCCCATTGTCAGAAGTAGTTCTGAAAGAGTTCAGTGGTACATTTTGTAGGACCTGGGCCGGGGCAGCTGGGGTCTCTAAAAGAGCAACCATATAGTGCGATACGGGCCTCCCAGTCATACAGCATCAAGTCTGATTCATTCTCTCCAAGACATTCTGTGATCTACCTAATAAATCACTTCATTAAGTCATTCTTAATAAATCATTTCTCTTAGTGATAGCACAACATGAGATCCTAAAAATACAGAGCATAAGGCAAAGCTGATGTATTTATAATTTATTATTTGTTCTCTTTGGAAGAATTCATAACATCATACCATAGTAATATATATGCACTCATGTTTATAGCAGCACAATTTGTGATAGCTAATCCTGGAAGCAACTCAAATGCCTCTCAACCAAGGAATGGATTAAAAAGATGTATTTTTATACAATGAAGTACTACTCAGCCATAAAGAAGCATAAATTGGAAGACCTTTTAAGCAAATAGATGCAATTCAAGACTGTAGTCGTCAGTGAAATAAACCAAACTCATATGTGTAAACACTGTATTGTCTCCCTAGTGTAAGAGCTGAACAAGTAAATAAGATCAAAATGTACAAATAGGAAGAAACTATTCAAAACAAAAGAAAAACTTTGATGGGAAGGAAGAGAAAAGGAAAAAAAATATATATATATGCAAGATATTAAAATAGTTATACTAGTTTCTCTTAGTTCATTGAAATGAAAGGTTTGTGCTAATATTGTTTGGACAATATTTCATGCCTATATCTTATACTCTGAGTAACTAATATGAACATACAATATACAATATATTAATTATTGCTGCTCTTCTATTACCTTGTTTTGAAAGTCTGGTTTTTTTCTCTTTATAATAATTTTTTTAAAAGAGAGAGGCTAAAAATGCTAGCAGTGCTTTTAATTTGTGTAGTGGAGCTGTGGTAACTCTTTTTATAGTTTTTTATCAATATTCTTCAAATCATTTTAAAGTTTCTTTGAAGGGAAAAATTATGTATATATGTGTACACAGGATAGCTAACATATTTGCACCACTGACTTCTATTGCTTTATTGAAAGGAACAGTTATGATTAATTATTTGATCAATCTTACATGTCTATATTTGTTTTCCTGAGTAACCACTTGGAAGATATCAATATGTAATACAGCAACCGTTGTTAATTTCCTATCACCTTGTCTGAAATTCAGTATTGCTTGTATTGTTCTTGTGTTTTCTTGTAAATGTATGTGTGTTTGTTAACATGCTTTCATTCTTTTATTTTTAAAATTTAAAAAATTTTTTAAATAAAAAATAAAATTTCTTTGGTATTAGACATATATTTCTTTTGTAATAAAGATATGTTTTCTTCGAATGATAAAATGAAAGGAAACCAAGTCTGTGAGATCGGCAAGAAGGAAAAAGTAGGAGGCAAGTGACAGGCATGAAAATTCGTTACAGCGTTTAACAGTACACAGGCTTTACGCCACTTTGCAGCATTCAGTTGAGTGAATGAATAAGAAAATTGGTAAAATTGTGGGGGGCCAGTTGATGTGGATACATGAATGCATGTATGTGCTAGCTGTTTTCTAACAGTGGGCTTTTCTTCAGCAATTTAATAATTAGAGTAAGAGGTCTATTGCAGAAGAGAAATTCCCCTTCCATTAAGCCCTTCCCTCAGTTCTGCCCAGGTCAGGTTACTGGAACCCCCATTGCTTGCAGACTGGAAAAGTCATTCCTACTTCTCTCAGGTTTATTTTTTTTCCTATTCTCTAAATATTAAAACCACACACACACACACACACACACACACACACACACCTCATAACCCAAATAAAGGCTCTCCAACATCCCCAACAGATTCAGGGCAGTTATTCCTCGGGACTGAAATGTCCTTTAATGGAGGTCAAGATTTCAGTGACTTGCAAAGCCTGGGTTTGATATTGTGTCATTTTGTTCTTTTTGTCCTCCTTTACTACTAAAGTACAAATGAGATAAAAATGTTCCCCACTCTCCTCTATCCCACCCTAATCCTCTATAGTTTTAGAACAGAAATTATTGATCAAGATATTATATTGAAATTTTTAAATATTTGAAAATTTTATCTTGAAAAGTTTATGCTGTGCAAACTATGTAGGTAATCAATACTGTAATTCATGATCTCTTATACAGAAGGAATAGATAAGATTCCAAAAACAAGAATGAACTATTTTTAGCCATAGGATACTGTTTATATTTTTTCCCAAGGGAGGCAGGTTCATATCCTATTTCACTGGCCAATAAATTTTGCGTGGAGGAGGCTCAATAAAATTTCATTTAAAATCGAATTTACACATGGAAACCTTGTGGCTTTATGTGGGTTAATGTTGGTGCAATAACAGACAAAACAATTTCTGGGTTATAATTTTAATGCTTTGGGCAGATATCAACTAATGACCTACTTTAAGCCAACTCAACTTAACTTGAATCAAGGAATAACTAAAAAAATAACACAATGTTTATCTCTGGAAAAAAGACTTTTAAAAGACTATTTTTTCTATGACATAAAACTCAAAAAAAAATACAAAGTTAATTCTATAAAACATGACCTACAGCAACATAAAATTCTAACCAGAAAAGCTAGAAAGGAAAGACAGGAATGGGGAGGAAGGAGAAAGGGGCTCTGAAGGGACAGGGTCTAAATAGCTCCTTGAGTGGAATAAAGAACAGTTACAATGAACAAGTATTAATTAGTAAGTATATGAGCTTGTATGAAATATGAGATATAAATGTAATATGAAATATTGAATATTAAGTAAAAGATACAGCCTCTGTCTTCTGAGTATATTAAAATCCAATGGAAAAGCCAGTCCAGTATATAGTTTAGTGTCTACCTGTGAAGAGTGAGCTTCCAGTGCTCTGCTACGCACAGGTCCACTCTCAGAAAGGGAAGGACTGCAGAGGATGCGGTTCTTATGTCCCTTCCGTGTTGTCTACCTTGACATTGGTCCTGTGGGCACATGTTCACCTGCAACCACACCGATGGCATGAAACACTGCTCACTTGCCTGCTGTCAGAGTTCCCTGGACAAAGAAATCACCTGCCTGAGTGAGAGGCAGGTCAGACTTCCCCTTCAACTTGTCCACCTGCTCTCTCCATACAAAAACTCACTGCGCTCAGTTGAATACATGATTCGGGATTCACTAGAGCTGGAGTAAAGGTATTTCAGATTCATATTTTGAAACCATTGACAGCGAATGCTGGACCTGACTGCTTCACAGTACAAGGTAAAGGTTAGTTAGTGCTGCACAAGCAAGAGGTCCCCAGCTCTCCTTGTGCTCTCACCCTATGGCCTCTGCTACTCTCAAAAATTCCTCCTTCCTTCACCTTTGTCCATCTTTCAGGAAACATCAGCCTAACACCCCAGATGATGTCATTCTATGGCTTGTTTTTCTCCCTCAAGAAGTATATCCCTTCCAATGAGCCTATTAAAAAGTCCTGATAAAAAAGAATCAGTTATATCATGCACAGAGACAAATTCTCTATGACGGATGTGATCATTATGTATATCTAAAGTGTACCAATAAATCTGACTGGAAAAAGAGTCCTGAGACTCCAAGAGGATATTGACTGTTTTGGGGTTTGTTTTTTTTTTTTGTTTTTTGTTTGTTTGTTTGTTTGTTTTTCTTCTGGTACCAGGAACTGAACTCACAACCTTGCGCTTGCCAGGCAGGCACTTTGCCGCTGAGCTAAATCCCCAGCCCCAAGAGGATATTAACTGGAAAGGAGCACGAAGGAACAGTTTAGGGTGCTGGCATACTCTACATCCTGCTTATAATAATTGTTCAACAAATATTTACTTTCCAAAATTCATCAAACTGTACACTTAAAATGCTAAATTTTAATTTTATGTAATAGAACAGAGAAAAATAATACATAGAACTTCAATTATATATATGTTAGTTTCCCATTTCTATAGCTAACTCTTTATTTTCTTATACAATCCCGTTCTTCTGAAAATATTCCAAACACCTTCTTCTAGGAACAGGCCCTCGCCCTCAACACGCAGACTGACATTCCTGCTATACCATATCTCTAGGAACTACCCTGCTACCAATAACTGGCACAGAGTTGGCAGCTGACTCAAACTGGGTCAATGCCTCCCTTTCCTAGATGTACACTTCACCTCTTTGTAATGCTTCAAGCTCTAGTATGTTAAGTTTGGAAGCTGTTAGTAGGGCCAGAAAAGTGAAAGGATGGGGAAAAGGAGAAAAGAAGGAAGGGAAAAGAAAAAAATATATATGTATATGTACACTTTGAAGATAGTTATATTACTAATTTCTTTTAGTTCATTGAGGGAACAGTTTGTGTTTATACTGTCTGATCAATCTTGCATGCCTATATCTTGCAATCTGAGCAACTACTTTGAAGATAACAATACGCAATATATTAACCATTGTTAATTTCTTATTATCTTGTTTTGCAATTGTGTATCATTGTTTTTATTGTTTTTTCCTCTTTAAAATAAAAAAGTAAAAGGAAAGTGAAATAGTGACAAATAAACTGAGAGGTACTGAGATGAGTGAAAAACGTCCTAATGTTTTAAATCACCTTTTTCCTAAGAATTTTTTATTTCCCAGTTCTTTGATCATTTATTTTTCTTTGTCTGTTCCTTAGAATACTTTCTCCCCTAAAAATGCATCTTTCTACTTTCTATTTAATTAGGCTTCTGCTTCATTCAACTGAGAGGGTCCTAATTTATACATCATCCAAATTAATATGTTTATATTGTGATCTTGTAGTGATCATGCTGGAGTTTATTTCCCCAAATTTAGCTAAATGCAATGTACAGAATGAACAAAATAAATTAACTGATAATAGAGGTTCTTATTTCATTGGACGTTCCATTTACTTATGAGATAGGTATATTTTAAACACCAATTCCATGTATACATATGCATGTGGTACTGGGGATTGAACCCAGGGCCTCATGAAGCCAGGTAAGAACTTGCCACTGAGCTACATCCCCAGCCCCCAAATATTTCTGTAAGTGGTAAGTCAAGCTGGCATTTAAATTTACCAACCTTTGAAATGCATCGGAGTGGATATAAACAATAGAATTTACTAAACTGTCTCTTGAAATACATTTACAGAAAGGAATCTCTATTCCTTTTGTTCCTTTTCTCGTGACTGCTTCCATCTCCAAATCAAAATCAAGTTCAAAAATACAAATCAAAATGCATTTTCTTATAACAAATGAAGATAGTTTTGAGAAGCAAAGGTTTAGAATTGGGAAGAAATATAGATATATTCATGTAATGTCTGTTATCACCACATTGTCTTTAAAACTATGAAATATTGACTTTTAAAACTATGCACACACACAAGCTAGGTGTGGTGGTGCACAGCAGTACTCCCAGTACTTAGGAGGCTGAGGCAGGGGAATTGCAATTTTGAGCCCGGCTCGGGGTAATGTAGCAATTTAAAAAGACCTTATTTCCAAATACACACACACACACACACACACACACACACACACATACACACACAAAGAGATTTTGAGGGTTAGGCTGTACAGATGTAATCCCTGGTCCTCCCACTTCCTAACTATATGTTCATGATCACATAACCTCTTCATACTTCCAATTTTCCACCTATATAATGGCAATAACAATAGTACGTATTATAGCAAAGAGACTTCTCTGCTCCCATGTTCATTGCAGCATTATTCGCCAGAGACAAGATCAATGGATTAAGACAATAAGATAGACACAATGAAATTCTATATGACCTTAAGAAAGAAAGAAACCTGTCATTTGTAACTATCTGGAAGTACCTGCAGTACACCAGTAATGGATACATGATCTCGTCTGTAGAACATTAAAGAGTCAAACTTACAGAAGCAGGTCACTGGGCTTGGGGTAGTGGGAAGGGGAGGTTTTAGGGAGATGCTACTCCAAGGATACAAAATATCAGTTAGACAGGAAAAAAAAATTAAAGCAATCTATTGTACATGATGTTGTAATTAATTTATTAATTACTTGAAAATTTTTCAAAGAGTAGATTTTAAATAGTCTCACCACAGACTACAAGTATGTAGGTAATAAATATATTAATAAGTTCAACTTAGCCATTCCATAATGTATACACATTTTAAAACAACATATCATATGCAATAAATATATACAATATTATCTGTCCCTCTATATATGCATTTATTTCACAGAACTAAAAAATTATCTAGTAAAACAGAACCCCTGGCATGTCATAGTATTACAAAAATAGATAATTTTATTTTTATTATTATATATTTTTAAAATTTTAAACTTCTTTTCACAGTGCTGGAGAATGAACACAGACAAGGTCTCACACATGCTAGGCAAGTGTTCTACCACTGAGCAACACCTCCAGTTCTTATTATTTCTCTACAGTGAAAATATTCAAAATCCTTTCTTCAGATTTTTCACATGAAGCTATGTATGTATATATTTATTTTTAATATATCATGACATAGTAGGTAGAATAACCCTATACAACAGGGTAATCTGTTCATTTGTTATTATGCTTTGTAAACTCCCATATACAAATTCTATGTGTATATTATGTGTATGTTTGAATTTGTCCACTTCCTGAGAAAATTTGAATGTTTTACAATAAAGCAAAATTTCCGGAATATCTGAATATACTCAAGTCCTGTTTGCTAAATACATGTTCTCAGCACAAACATTTTATTGCATAATTCATAGACCATATGGAACTTATTAAACAGTATTTTTGCAGCATCTAGAATCCCTGAGAGTTAAGAAAAGCCAAAACTGATCCAGCAAGTTTCAGATTTAAAGAGTAAGGATATTTCATTTTATTTTATTTTGTTTAACTTAATTTAACTCATTTATGCTCCTATCACTCAAAAATTTTCCAAAATAATTTGTGAGGTATTAACACATATTACCATAGTGTATGTGTTAGTCACTTTTCCAATTCTGGGACAAAATGCATTACACACACAATTTACAAGGAGAAAAAGTTTATTTTCATTCAGGGTTTCAGAGGTTTAAATCCATTGTGAGCTGACTTCAAGGTAGAAACATCTTAACAGAAGGACATAGCACAAGAAAGTTTGCTCAACTCATGACATCCAAAAACGCAGAGAGCAGGGAAGAGCACAAGATGAAGTGGCCAGGACAGAATATAGTCCCCAAGATCATGACCTCATGACACATCCAGGCACAACCAACATGTGCTTTCTACTCCCCTAGGCTTCTCTCAAGACAATCAGCAAGTCCAACCCTTGTCAACTTGATGCCCAAAAACATCTTCTTTAACTACACTTAATTTCCAAATATGGATAAAAAAAGAGGTCATAGTTCTACCTAACATGATACAATTATCCTTGTACAACTGAAAATGCAGTAATTCCTTTCCCAAGAACTCAACAAGTCCAGCACTGCTCAAAAGTCCAAGTTCAAAGTCTGAGACTCAAGACAAATTCTTGGCTGTGTACCCCTATAAAAATCAATTTTTAAAAACCCAAAATATGCAATGCAAAGAAAAAATGGCACAGGGTAAAGACTTTTTTCCAAAGGGATAAATAGGGGGATAGAAAAGAATCAGACCAAAGCAAGATGAGAACCCAGCAAGGTAAATATTAAGTCCTATAATTCTGTGTCTAACAACCAGGCTATATGGTGGGAAACCTGGAGTTCACAGGGCTTAGCTGCATGCCTACGGCTTTGTTTGTGGCAGCCCACACGGCCTCTCTTTTGGGTTGTTCTGCTTATTGTCTGGGGCTTTCCTCAGTGTGAGCTCCACCTTGCTGGCATCTCCAACTTCTTGGGGTCTCTATTATAGCTTTTGCCTCACTCCCAAAGCCTAACATGTGACCCTCTCTGGGATTCTTCACAGGGACTCTGATCCTCTCATGAATTATCTAGCCTCCTGGGCTTTCCTTTCAAAGCTGTTGGAAGCTTCTATGACATCATAATCCTTGTATTCTACACACCTGTAACACCAGTATCATATGGAAGATAGCAAGGTCTGCGATTAGGTCAGGCAGTAGCCTGGCCCTCTTGCAGCATGGCTATAGAGGCCTATGAGTGCCCAGATAGATGAACTGTGGAAAGCACTTGCCTGAGTGAGAAAGGTGCCCTGGGGCTCTCTTCCCAAAGTGAAGTCTTTCAAAAGTGTTTACACTTTTAAACCCTTGAGCCTGCAATGAGTGAGGTCAGGCCAATTCTTCAGATGCCTTAAATCATCTTCCCTATTGTCCTGGTACAAAGTACTTGGCTTGTGTTTACCAACACAGATCTCTTTAGCAACCACATCATCCTTGACCCAAGGTTTAGAGTGCTGTTCTTCTGCCCATATTGCAAGTTTTTCAAATTTTCCTACTCTGCTTTTTGCTCCTGATTGTTACAATAAGTCCAGCTAGAAGCAGTCAGCAATACACGTGCCACAGCCTGAATGTTGTGCTGCCTTGAAATTGCCTACAGCAGGTCAAGTAATTCATCTCTTTTTAAACTCAGCCTCACAGAAAGATTTTAGGCATCAATAAAATGTAGACAAATTATTTGCTAGAATGTGAGATAAATGGCCTCTAGTTAAACTAACAGGGTCCTTGTTCACAAATGAAACCTCATGAACACAGTCTTTGCTGCCCACATCACTCTCAGCATTCTGGACTTCTGAGGTCCTATCAGAATCACACAGCAGACTCTGCTTACAGCATTCTAGGGCTCCACAAGTCCATACCTCCAAACCTTTCCAAACTTCTCCCACATGCTACTTCCAAAGGCTTCTGAAACACATGGTCAAGTACTGTCACAGCAATTCTACTTCTTTAGAACTAGTTTTCTGTATTAGTCACTTGCCCATTAACGAGTCAGAATAACTAACATACACAGAGAAAGGGTTTATTTTAGCTCATTGTCTCAGAGGTTTCTGTCCATGATCAGCTGGCTCCAAGTCCAAGAAATATCATGATAGAAGAGCACCGTGAAGGACAGCTGCTCAACTTATGGCATCTGGGAAGCTGAGAAAAGGAAAGGCCTGAGAGGAAGAGTTCAGGGGCCAGATATGGTCTCCAAGGTCAGGACCCCAACACCCATCCAAACACACCCAGATGTGTCCTTTACTAATATTCTAGGCTTCTCTCCAGCAAATCAAGTTGACAATCATAATTAACCATCACAAAACATATTCCCTCAAGAAAGAAGGAAGTTAAAAAATAGATTTCCTTGTTACAAATGATTGTATTCACAAAGAACTATGCAGTAATTATATATCATGATTCACATAGTCTGTTGATTTTGTTTGTTTCCATTATATATGAACATGTAATTAACTGGCTAAACCCTTCAGCACCAAGTTATGGATATAGTTTCTATTCTTTATTCCTAATGGTTTTCCATGTTTGATTCAACTGCATAATAGAATTTTTTGCATATGTTTGTATACATTGCCCCCATTCTTTTCATTCATCTCTATGTGTGTGATATATCTACACTGTGAAAGCCTACAGCCATTTATGTACTATATTTTCTCCCTTTAATCTTCATTTAAAATTAGTTCTACAAGTAAACCATACACTTAATCCTCACCATCTTTTTTTTCTTTTTTAGTTTTTTTGAGATAGGGTCTCCTATGTAGTCCATGCTGGTCTTAAATTCACTATGTAGCCCAGACTGTCCTAAAACTCACAACAACACTCCTACCTCAGCCTCCTGAGTGCTAGGTCACCATTCTTTCTTTTGTCAGTGTCTCTCTATTCCCTTCAGGTTTCTGAAGCTCATTTTCTAGGACAATTTTCAAGAAAGGTTCAGGGGAAAATATCTTCTGACATATTGCAGGTTAATAGTGTTAGAAATAGTTACATGTTAATAATAGTTTGTATCTTTTACATTTGAAAGGTGAAATATCCTTAGTTTTCATCTTTTCCTTTTGGATATCTTAAATATATTATTCCATTCTTTCCGAATAAAGCATTACTATTGAAAAGTATGATGATTATCTAATTGTTTCTTTTATTAGTTAATTACTGTTCAAAACATACAGGATTTTTTTCTTCTTCTTTGAAGTCTAATATTTTACTAGAATATATCTTTTTTTTTGCAGTACCAGGGATCCAACTCATGACCTTGCACTTGCCAGGCAGACACTTATGCCACTGAGCTGTATCCCCAGCCCCTACAATATGCCTTGATATTGGGTATTGGAGAGTTTCACAGATATATCAGTTACTTTCTTTTTTTTCTTTTGAGACAGGGTCTTGCTCTGTAGTTCATCCTGGCCTTGAACTCACTTTGTAGCCCAGGCTGGCTTTGAAATCATAGCAATCCTCCTGTCCCAGCCTCCCAAGTCCTGGGATTACAGATGTGCACCACCATGCCCAGATCTCAGTTACTCTTTCAACATGTCATTGCAAATCTCTTTTACTTTTTTACATTATGAAAATTTTCTAGAATGATAATGCTTAATAATCATTCTATTTGCTTGCTATAGTTTTTCTTAATTAGGGAATCCTTTGATCTGTATGCCAAATCTTTCCCCATTTTCAATATCTGTCACTTTAATTTTCTATTTCTCTTACATTTTAAAAAGAGTCTTCCTTTATGCCCCTTTCCCTTAAGGTGCCATCTGCTGTGTTTATTTTTATGTTTCTTCTAGTGTCGTTTTCATTTATGGAAGAACTTCATTTATTTCCAAGTTTTATTACCATATCATCTTATTTCTGAGTCTTTCTAACGTTGATTCTTTCACATATTTATGTCTTGTTTCTCTTTTTATACGTGTTTTGAAATAGACAGTAACTGTTTCTATCAGTCAGTTTGGCATTACTACAACAGAACACCTGAGACAGGCTACGTGTGAAGCAGAGAGAGGTTTCTTGAGCTCATAGTTTTGGAGATTCTGGGGCACAGAGCTGCACTGGCTTAGTTATTAGCTGAATCTCATCATGGTGGAGATGCATACTTGTGCAAAAGCTTACATCACTGAACAGGAAGTCAGAGAAAGACTGACATCCAACTATCCCAGGGCACACATCTAATGACCTAAGGACCTCCTACCAGGCCCACTTCTCAAAGGTTCCACACCTCCCACCAGCAAAACCCTGGGGATGAAGATTTTAATTACAGCAGACCCTGGGGGACACTAACCACATTCAACCCTAACACTCTTACTCTACTCAGTGAGTGTACCATCTTAACATGTTTTTATTTTTGTAATAATATGATTCTAATTCTTTTTCTTTTTTTTTCTAGGAACTTAACATGAAATCTCACATTGGTAATTTTGATTACTATTTTTTATGTGAAATTTCTTTTGCTGAATTTTTACATAGTTTTTCTGACTGCTCAGAGCTCCCTCTTCTATTGTTTCTTTGTAAGTCTTCATAAATATGGTGGTTTCTTTTATCATGCATTCTGCTTCTCCTCCCTTTCTCTACTTCTCCAAGACCTTCTCTTGCATTGTCTCAATCATCTCTACTACTCTGCTAGACTTGTGTTGCTCCTATTCCAAGAAGATTTTCCATAAAGTGGGATCCTATCTGAGAAGAAATATTTTTGTTTTAATTAAGTTTATTGGTACATTTTGGATATACATAACAATCGCATTCATCAGAGGGCATTTGTACCTGTACATGATATTTTTTTGTTCCCCTTTTTTCCCAATCTCTCTCCTCCCTTTGCCCCCCTTTCTTTCCCTATTTTCAAAGCTTTGTTTCCATTCTATACTTTTTTATCATTTTGTTTCCTTTTCCCTGCCTTCCTTTTTCTCTTCCCCTTCCCTAGTTCCTCTTTCCTTTTGAGCAATTTCTTCCCATTTCACAATATCTATTGTACATTTTGGTCTATATTTACTTTTTCAGTCTCTCACACCAGGAATACAGTGTGATATTTACACATGTGAGTTCAATTTATTTCACTTAAGAGTATATCCTCAATTTGCACTCATTTGCCCAGAAAGGTCTCAAGTTCATCCTTCTTTATGGCTGAGTAGTAATCCATTGTATAAAAAAAAAAACCCACAGCTTTTTAATCAGTTTCTCAGTTGATGAGCATTTGGGTTGTTTCCAAGATTTAGCTATTACAAACTGTGCTGCTACAAACATGGATATGCATATATTGCTGTGGTATGATGCTTTTAATTCTTCCAGGAAGATACCTAGCAGTGGAATAGTTGGGTCAAATGGAACCTCTAGTCCTCATTTTTTGAAGAATCCCCATACTTATTTCCAAAGTAGTTGCACCAATCTACACTCCCACCAGCTTTGGAGAAGGGTTCCTTTTCCACACACTCTCCCCAGCATTTGTTACAGGTGGATTTCTGGATGACAGCCATTTTTGCTGGAGTGAGATGGAATCTCAGTGTTGTTTTAATTTGTATCTCTAAAATAATCAGTGATGTTGAACATCTTCTCATATATTTAACTGCTATTTGTATTTCTTTATCTGAGAAGTGTCTATTCATCTCAGATGCACATTTTTGGATTGGGTTTTTAAATTTAGGAGATCTGACTTTTTTATAGTTCTTTATAAGTTCTAGATAAAAGTCCTTTGTCTGAGGGACAACTGGCCAAACTTTTTTCCCACATTGTGGGTTCTCTCTTCACTCTGTTGGTGATTTCTTTTGCTGTGCGTAAGCTTTTTGATAAGATGAGATTCCAGTTGTTGGTTCTTTGTATTATTTCCCATGGGGTTTTGTTCATGAAATCCTCACCTGTATGTATGTCCTCAAGAGTTCCATCTATTCTCTCTTCCAGATTTAGTGTTTCTGTTTTAATATTTAGATCTTTGGTTCATTTCTATTTTAGTTTAGTGTTTGGTGATAGACACAGGTCTAGTTTTACTTTTTGGCATGTGGAAATCCAATTTCTCCAGCACCATTTATCAAAGAGTCTTTTTTTCATTGAATGTGCTTTGCTCCTTTGTCAAAGATAAGGTGGCTGAGTGTGTTTGGAGTTGTTTCTGCATCTTCTAATCTGTTCTGTTGATCCTGAGGTCTGTTTTTGGGCTGGTACCATGCTGTTTTTATCACAGTAGCTTTGTAGTGCAGTTTCAAGTACCATGATACCCCCTGCCTTGTCTTTGTTACTGAAAATTGTTTTTTCTATTCTAGGTCTTTCCTGGTTCCAAATGAAGTTTAGGATTATTTTCTCTAATTCTGTGAGATGTGCTGTGGAAATAAAATAAAACTCCGTCTGGGTCTGTTCACTTCATAATGAATTCCTGTGGGATTTTAGTTCTCCTGCTTGACACTGCCAGATGCTCTATTGCTTCCTCCTGCTTGCTCATGCATAGACGTTTGAAGTGTACCCATAGAGGGTCAAGTTGTTTGTTCCCATGCACTGTCAGTGGTATTTGTGAAAACAGCTTAATGCCTAGTTTTGTGATAAATATTTAGTTTTTAGTCCATAGGTTTTTAGTTTTGCTCTCTAAATCCTCTATTTTTAAGTGAGGATTTGGGTAGATTTACAAGCCCTTCACTATTACCATAGCCCCAGATCCCTTAAACTATTTTAAATGGATATTTTTTGGCATTTAAACCAAGAGAGCATTGACTAATATATTCCCCAATCGTCTTATTAAAAGATACTTTCCATCTACTAGCATCTAGCCATTAGTTAAAATAGTATGATGATAATGTTAAGTGCTTATAATTAGGGATCACCCCAGTTGGTTAAACCTAGATAATTAGCTAAAAGTAAAAAAAAAAAAAAAAAAACTTTGAAATAAATCTTTGTATTAGCTATATTCTTTTCTTGGTCTTTAATTCTTTTAGAAAGCATTCTTGAGTTAAAGAAAAATGTCTAGCAGCAGATTTGTAAATTTTCTTCAGCATAAATAAGTCCTGTGCCTTAGTTTTGCTAATCAATAATTTGAGAAAACAAACTCAAACCATGTTAAATTATTTTGTTTATGTAATTATTTACAGCAGTTATTTCTTTTATTGATTAAACAAATGGAAACACACTGAAATCTTACTCCAAAGCTATCCCTTGAGTCAATGCTACAGTGGAAATAATTTATGAGGACATTTTTTGTAAATGAACCTCCTCAGATATGGCTCAATATTGGCTGGCTTTCTCTTAAATTATGGCAGGTTTTTAGTACAAAGCATGGGCTAATTTTGAAAATTATTGATGATATTAATGAGAAAATGAGTAAGCCACTGGTTCTATTTTATTAAATTATCACACAAGCAACTTGAAATGAATTCAATTATCCTAATGTCAAGTGCTATTGCCTAGCCCCTCTCTTCTCGATGGTCACAAAAATGGCACCACTGCTATTCACAAAGAAAAGAGGCTTTGTCAGTAAAACAATGTTAAGCTTCTATCATCTTCAAATCAGGAACACCTGAATAATATTGCTGGGTAAGATTGAGAGCAAAGCCCACAGCTAACTCACGGTCTCTGCTTTGATTAGTTAAAAATGTCTCATCCCACAGGAAATCAGTTGCAATGATCATGAGTTTATTCATTCAACAATGAATATAAAATGGGGAGCTCCCGTAGCCTTTTGTGGAAAAGGGGCTACATGGAAATACAGATAATAACAAGGTTCTGCTTGGACTCCATCACGACAGAATACTCCAAAGGCCTCCCAAATTGCACATGTCCCATTACATTATCTCACGCACCCTTCTACCTTTATTTGCAGTACTGAGACACTATATAGCTTCTTGTTAACATTGCCCTTTTTGCTCAGGGCAAAGCCTTACCTTTTTTAAGATCTCTGCAGCAACTACTGCAATAAATTGCTGCCTGCTGGGCCATGGAATCAGGAGGCCTTGTGAAAAAGAAATGCTCACAGCTCTTCATTCACATTCTATATTTGATGTGCAAACTAAGACAATTTTTATTTTTAGGCCTCCTCGCTAAATTAAAAGTAAGGGGATTATATTGGAGATAGAGGATTGAAATAATAAGAACTTCATACGAGTTGCTTTTTTTAAATTTTTAGTTATAAAAATAAAAAATATAAATCCTAACTCTGTAAGCAAAGCACAGGAACAAATAGGACTTAATAGTAAGGAAATGATGTGTTTTAACTCTTAAGTTATTTTCTTCCATTTTAATATACTGAATATGCCAGAGACCTGGCAGCAAACTATTAAAAATAGTCTTCTGATATTACTCAATTAAAACTAATTTCTGAATTGTGTCTTGCTCCCAAAAGGTGCTTGATAAATATTAACTATGATTATTTATATTGTTATCATTGGCAGGCTTAGCTACATTTCTTTATCTTTGTCCCTCTGACTCAGGAGAAGAAATCCAAGCAATTTCACATTTCCTCCATCTCTCCCGCTCTTTCAGGCCCTTGCGTTTTTCTCCCCTAGTCTCCTGGGTGTGTTCCCTCTATGCCCCCAGCTTTAGTTCTCTCCCAAGCCCTGGTCTTTATTTCCCTTCTGTCTACCACCCACTACTTCCAAGGCCCGACCAACTCGAATTTCTCACCGCCTATTCGCTCCACAGCCCACTAGAATTAGCGTTTCGGCAGAGAAAGAGGAGCTAGCAGCGCCCAGATGCCTGCGGTTCTGAAGCTGGATCGCTCTCCAGCCAGATGGCACCAGGGCCCACATCTATGGGTTTCAGAGAGTGCTGAAGGCCCCTGCCGTGCTGCAGCCCGGCAATTACCAGGACTTCCACCTGTGGTGACTGGGAAAGGATGACAGGTTGAAGGGAGCAATGGCTTCTGTGAGATCTTTGGCATTTAGGAAATGTGGAAGAAACACTAATTATAAGAGCTGGGGAGTTTGTTTGGTTGCGCTGAGGGTTATTGACTCATTAAAGAGAGAAAATGATAGGCTCATTTCAGCCAATTAAGCACTTAAAGCAAAATGTGAGAGACAGAAGGCACTCAGGGCAGTGTTTACAGAGACAGGACGCCTTCCTTCCCCACAGCCCCAGAGAGACCAGGCTGAGGACCAAGCCTGGAACCTCACCACAAGAGCAGAGGGCTTCAGAGGGCTGAATCTGCAGCCCCATCGTGTTTCCCACATTGTCAGGGAAGGACAGGGGCTGGAGCCTGAGGTAGGAGTATCCAGGGGATAGCGCAAGAACCCAGGATCCTCAGCCTCCCCAGAAACCTCCGGGCATGCAGAAGCAACCCATACCCTGTGTTAGCGGGAACAGACCCTAACACATTGATCATGGACCACACAGAGGCTGAGACAGGCCTCATAAGATAACACAGCCTTCCTCAAGATCTGGCCTATTTTTCCCTTTTAGCCACAGCAGTAGCTAGAGGCACAGCCCAGCATGACCCTGCTAAAGAAGGAAAGGGAGTATTCACTGGAAGAACTGCGGGACATGCCTCCTATGTGCCGGGAGGGTCCAGGAGCGCATCTTACAACGGCTGCCTCTGGAGGACCCGGCGGAAGCCGAGTCTGGATGTACGCGCGGATGCCCCCGCACCAAGCACAGGCACGATGAATGGGAAGCACGCTCGGAGCATCACTGAACTTGGAAAAGTGAGTGACTTGAACATCATCTTCACGCCACTGTCTTTTCTGTTCTGTGAACAAAAACAATGCCCAGCAGTAGATGTTTGCTGGAAAAATTTAAGACCAAAAAATAACAAACATGCCTGATTCTATAACTTATAACCATAAGATATTTCCCTAATCTATTATAATGGCAAGCCTACTTTTCATAATTAGCATCCTTGGGTTTAATTATATCAGACAATACACACTCATTAATGAAGCTGAGAAGGACAGACGTGTCTGACTTCTGTGACTGCGAGCTTGGCAGAAAGTCACTCCTGCCATGGGGGAAAATGGCCTTGCTGGAGGGAGACACAGAGAAGCACAGGAAGCAGGAATCCCACGGAAACCCTGGCCACAGATGCGGCTCATAAACTGAGCTCCTCCAACACACTTCCAGGCTTGAGTTATCCCGCCGCCTCCTCGGCAGAACATATGCTGTGATGACTCAACCCTCCTCGTCCTTCCCTCTGCTACTCGCACTACTGACCAGTTTCCTCTTATAGTATCTGCTGATTCATAACTTCGGCTCCTACTCCAGGTCTCTGAGTATCTTCTTTACTTCTGCCCCCACAGCCAAATGTCAACTTTCTGTATATATTTTACAATCAAACACTCGGTACAGTAGAATTCTATTGGTCAAAAAGTTATTGAGCAGTTTTGTACCAGGCATCTTACCGAGCATTGGCTAATTCTTGTGACAGACAACCATCTTCTGTCTGGTTAGCTATGGGAGCAGATGACCGATTGAGTGAGTGTTGGTGACCGCATAGCGCATGGCCACACAGCCGCACTGTGTGCAAAAGGGTCCAAGAAAAGCACCTCTTAGCCAAGAGCCTGACTCCCAGCGAAACCCAACCACAAAAAGAAAATGAAATCTCACTGAACCACTGATCATCTCTGCCCATTTTTTGTTGTCCATTCATTAATTTATTTGTTTTTAATCCAAAAAGAAAGCAGGGAAGCTCCCAGAGCAGAGTTTAAGTAGATAATTGCTACCTAAAATGCATTTACTATATATTGGTATACTTTCTACTAAGAACTAAAAAGTATTACAGAGATTCCATTAAGAGGACTTCTCAGGCCAAAACAAATAGCTTCATGTAATTAAGAAAAGTCTGGGCTGAAACTGGTAGGAGTTTTCCATTGCATCCTAGTTTTGCCATTGACTAGTTATGTGCCTAGGTCAATGCTAAAGGAGTCACCTATAGGATAATCTGAGAAAGGAGTTTATCGATAAACCTATACCACTCCATTCTAGCTGGGGGTCATTGGACCAGATAATATCCTAAGCAACCTTTAATTCCAGGCTAGCTTAGAAGTTGCAGAAGTAACTAGATTGTGTGTGTAGCAAAAAATCTTTGGAAGATAATCATGAGACAATATAAAGAACTTCTATAATCAACTTTAAAGAACCAAAGCAGGTAAAACCTGTGACCAGTAAAAATAACAATAACCAATAAATATACAAAAAGAGGGCGAACTTCACATGTAACTAGAGAAATGCAAATTACAACAATATTGGATTTCAATTAATTACCCATTGCACTACAATTAAGAAGTTTGATAATGTTGTCAAGCACAGGAAAAGCAATGTGGCCTTAGCTATTGCCTCCTGGGCTACAAATGCATGTGACCAATTATTGAGCTGTTTCTGCTCTCAGTACATCATAGGCGTGCATGTGTAGAAGGACACACACGTAAATCTGTGTTGCAAAATAATGTAGAATAGTGAGAGGTTTATCATAACAGTATGACTGGATCACCATGCTGATTGTGTAGGCATTTTTAAGACATACAAAACAATACTTCATATTTCCAGCAGCTTCCATGTATGTGCACATATCAAGAAAATCCAGGGAGCAGAAGGAAGAAGGACAGGGAAGTGGCCCAAAGGAACTTCATCCTCTATATTGCTCTACATTTTAATTTGTATTATTTTTTAACAATAGCTTCTGCTTATTAAGAGCCTGCTATCTGGGCAAATGTGAAACTAGACTAGTTACACAGACTTTCTGTGTTTTTATTTTTTTAGTAGTACATGTTTTGCAGTACATAAGGAGAATGACCAGTGCTGGGAAAACCAGCTACCCACATGCAGAAGATTGAATCTAGAGCCGTGTCCCTCACCATGTACTACACTAAAGTCAAAATGGATCAAAGATCTAAATGTTAAAACAGAAAAGAGCCTGTAGAAGACAAAATAGTTAAAACTCTTGAAGACATAGGTTTAGGTAAGTACTTTCTCAACAGAGCTCCAATTGCAGAAGAAACAATATCACAAATCAACAAATGGGCTGATATCAAATTAAAAAGCAAAGAAAACAACAGAGTGAAGAAACAACCTACAAACTAAGGTGGGAAATTGCCGGCTGTTCCTTGGACAGAGGACTAATATCTAGAATATATTTGAAAAATGCATAAAAATTAGACTCCCCAAAATAATAGGCCCAATCAAAAAGTAGGCCACTGAAATGAACAGATACTTCTCACAAGAAGTACAAATGGCCAATAAATACATCAAAAAATGTTCAACATTTCTGGCCATTAAAGAAATGCAAGTTAAGACAATGGTTACTCTATAAAGAATGGCTGTCATCAAAAAATCAAATAATAAGAAGCCGGGGAGGCTTCCTGTGAAACAGGAAGCTTCTACATTATTGGTGGGAATGTAAACTACTCCAGTGATTATAGAATTTAGTATGAAGATTCCTCAGATTTAAAAATATAAATTCCATCTGACCTAGCTATTCCCCCCTCTTCTAGGTATCTTCCCAAAATAGTGAAAGACATCACATTACAATGATACCATACTTGCGTACCCATGTTTGCAGCAGTCTAATTCATAATAGAATTATGAATTCATAATAGAAAGCCAGGACTGTAGCTAGTACATTGGAAGTGGCCTATTGTCCATCAACAGATACATGGATAAAGAAAATGTGATATTTATCTACACTGGAGCACTACTCTACCATAGAGAAGGATAAACTTGAATCATTTGTAGAAAAATGGATGCACCCTGAGAGCATGTTAAATGACATAAACCTGAGCACAAGCTTCAATATCACATGGTTTCTCTTATATGAGAAACCCAAAATATAAATAAAGAGCAACATAAATAATAGAAAATAAGGAATAAACTTTTTGTAAAAAGGGAAAAGAAACAAGCGATGAAGGAAGAAGGAAAAGAAATGAAAATAGAATTAAGATGTGTTATGGACATGTATCAGCGCCCTGTGTGCAATACAATCCTATGTACTACAGACACGATGTGCTGGTAAATGTACTAATAAAAAAAAAGCATTGGAAAATAAATAAGTAAATAAATAAGGAGAATATACCCAGGCCATGTATGTATAATTCAGTTGATTTTTTAAGTGGGTTAAAATAGATTATTTAGAGGTTCTCTGACTTGGGATCTCTCGCACCCAGAGTCCCTGCACCGGTCTGATGAGCAGCATCTATGTGTGCGTGCTTGTTCCGGTGAAGCAAGGAAGGTACTGCTGCGAGCAGCCGCTCCGAGATTCTCTCCGCACAGTTGCTCCTGCTGCTCGCTCTCTGCGTCGGTGTCGCCGGCCTTCGCAGCCGGCCTCTGTGTGGCTGCGCCGCCACAGCAGCAGCTCCGGAGCGGATGCCGCGGAAGGAGCCTCAGCTCTAGGGTCAGACTCCCTGGCTCCTCTACCCAGCCTGAGTCCATTTATGTGCTTTTACTTCAGTTTCTTTACGTGTGAAACTGGGGTGACACTCATCCTCACCATGTAGTTGTGACAATTAGTGCGTTAGACCACGCGTGAAGAAAGCCAGGAGGGTAGCTGGTACATGGTAAGCTCTTAGAAATATCCGGGTTTTGTTTGTTTGTTTGTGGGGGTATTTTTTTGGTTGTTTTGGGAGGTGTTGTTGTTCCTGTTGCTTGTTTTGGGAGGGTTGGGGATTGTTTTTTATTTATTTTGGATTTATGAGACAGAGTCTCCCTACATAGTGCAGGCTGACCTTGAACTCACTATGTAGCCCAGGCTGCCCTCAAGCTCAGTGATCCTCCTGCCTCAGCTTTCCAAGTGCTGGTGTTTTAGTTACTTTTCTGTCACTGCTGATACAAAATGCATAACACCCAAAGTTAAGAACAAAAAAGTTTATTTAGCTCACAGGTTGTGGAGATTTCAGTCCATACTCAGCTGGCTCCACGGCAGGGTGGCACATGGCAAAGGGGCAACAGTTCATGGCCACGGAAGACAGCAAAAGCAGCAAGAGAAAAAGACAAGACTCTTTCTGTCCCTTATATTGTATGCAGACTACCCATCCTAGGGCAGATGTAGCACTCACACCGTTAATCCCAGCCAGAACTATGCCAAACCAATCAACAGACTAATTTACTAATCAGACACCCTTAATCCCAGCATCACACACTCTAGATCCAGCCGCCTCTGAAAAAGCCCCCACTTGTAACCCCATGAGGCTTTGGGGAGATGTATAGATACAAGTCATGATAGCTGAGATTATAGGCGTGCATCACCGTGCCTGGCACATCAGAAAGCCAGTCACAAAGGAGCTCCTGATTCAGGAAAACTTGGAGAGAAAATCCAATCAGCTCAGTTCAGTTGAAGGCTTTCCGCCTGGTCACCAAATTGCTCACACACAGCCGCAGGATTGTCCCCTACCCTGGCTTCAATGCCTCCCTCCTCAGGCTTCGACCCACAGCACCTGCCCTCGTCAAGCTCACCTGGGATCATCTGTTAAGAGCAGTTTATGTAAGAAAGTAGCATCTTGTCACTGGCTATAAGACCCTGCTAATGTCTTTGCATTTTGTATCCATAAAGTTCCTCTCTTCTTAAATAAACCTTTATTTCTTGACCCGTTTGAGTGGGTTCCTGCACCTTATAACAAAGGACCCTAGAACAAAGCCCTTCGAGTTCATGAGTCATCACACAAAACACCCTCGTTTTCATGCTTGCCCCTGTATTTTATGATGACATAGTATGTGTGAAAATGGTGCTAAAGAGAGTAAAGTCCTAAGGTCCTTCCTTGTGGCTCCAGAAAAGAGAAGAAGCTGAGCGCTAACAGCAGAGTTATTCAGATGCAAAATCCAAGCACCTTTTGTGTGAGAAGCTGTTTTATTGCCTTTTCAAATTCTCTTCTCTATCTATTAAATTGAGCCCTGAAGGGGCTTCGATTTTGCAATATTTCTTTAGTTACAATGTTAACCTGAAAGTCAAAACTATATTTTGTTTTTATAAGTATTCTATAATTCTAATTTCCTAGGAATTTAAACTATGTTTCCTTGAAGTCTGATAAAATGAAATTGGTGCCTGCTTTGGCTGATTACAGAAAGGACTTAGGCATCCCCCGCCTATTCAAACCTGCATAGAACCTGCTCCATGGCAACTTTGCCCATGTTGGAGGAATAAAAATACCTCTCCCTGGGGTCGGTCATTGGCAGCTTGTCTGCCTGGAGAACGTGGTCTCTATCTTTCTAAACTCAATCAGCTCAGCACCACACCGGAGCCCTGCACAGACAGATGCTTCATAAATGTTTTTGAACCAACTGAGGTAGCCAGAAAATGCGACGTCTGCCTGCCTTTCTTCACCTGCTGCCTGGAGCAGGCTACGAATCAGTAGGAGCCACTTGGAAGAGGGAATGATTAAAGCAGAATGTCGACGCTGAGCCTAGCATTTAAAATAATAATGAAATTTTCAGAGAAGATCCTTACTAAAATCCACATGTACTCAGATAATCCCGCTAGGAAATATTACAGTTGATAAATTGAGCACGATCCCATGTTCTTCAGGTTTCCTGGAACGCTTCATCTGTCTCAGCGTGGTAGCCGGAAATCAAAAAAAGAAGGTGGAGAATTACTAACTGCACATTTTTAAGAATTTAATGAAACATTTATAGACTATTTCAGGCTTGTAATAAAAGTTATTAGCCTCTGGTTGGCGAGTGTGACCTCCAGGGGACAATAACATGCTATTACCGCCCCCAATTTTTTAAAGTTATTAGTTATCTCCTATGGGAAACGATCCGTATTGACAAGAGGTAGGAGGGGTGGTCGAATAGCTGAAATGATTCCATAAATAAACTTCAACTTGAAAGCTGGCATCAGTTATCCAAATCAAAAATTTTAAATGTGTTATCACCGACTCTCATAGACCTAAGTATTGCTAAATTCCATGGCACACCGTAATCGGCGTTCCCTCTCACCGTGCAGGACACGTGACCGTGCACCGCATAAGGAGACTAATGAGGAGGAAGTAATGCGTCCTTTCAAGTCTTCTTTCTAGGTCCATAAAGCTGACAAAATGCGAGTCTGATTTAAACCCCCACAAATAACACTGCTTTCCTAAAATGAGATAAACTACGCTTAATATGTTGTTCCTGAATATATTAGAGTTTTGAAACATGCACTTAAATTTTTGTATGAGGGGTGTGTGTGTGTGTGTGTGTGTGTGTGTGTGTGTGTGTGTGTGTGTGTGTGTGTGTGTGAGTACGACAGTCTTGACAGCCTTTCCGTTTGAGCTGAAGTGTAAAACAAGCAAATTGCTCCATCTGCTGGCTGTATTTGGAATCAGACTCTAATGCCAAACTCCAAGCAAAGTAGGTTGAAGAACTGAGAAAGGTACCTCAAAATGTCAGAAGAAAACTACCTCTAGCACACAAAGAAAATGTCAGCGCAGCCCCATCACAGCCCCTAGTTCCACTACAAAGGACTCGATATTGTAGAATTCACCGAGTTCGTCGCCATCGTCGCCTCACTAAGCGTATCTCTACCCTGGAACCAGCACGTGGAGAGAAATCAGTGTCGAGTCCAGACTCCGTGACAAGTCCTGAACTTTGACACTGGAAAATGCCAGAGGTCATTCACACGACGTGCTCATGAGGCTCACAGCACTCTGGGTTACTACTTAGGGAAAAGAAGATCACACATCAGTAAATATGTACATCCTGGGCTAGCCTGATGCTCAGTGACACGTGATGAATACGAGTGCCCTTTCAAAAAAAGACGAGTCTGGCCGGGCGTGGTGGCACACACCTGTAATCCCAGCACTTGGGAGGCTGAGGCAGGAGGATCATTGTGAGTTCGAGACCAGCCTGGGCTACAAAGTGAGCTCAAGCTGAACTGCATAGTGAGACCCTGTCTCAAAAAGACAAAAAAAAAAGAAGAGTCCACAAAGTGGGCTTCACAGTTATTTTTGCTTTGGCTTTAACCTAAAACATCCCAAGAAAATAGGCACAGAACAGATCATGCACTGTTTTCTCATTCAAGTTGTAAAAAACTGCCCTCTAGTCCTCGCTGAGGCTGGTGTAACTTCTCTCCCTCACTGCTAAACTGGGTGGCTGAGAAAATTGGCTATCTCAAGATTTGCCTGAAATCTCCCATTCATAGTCACTCCCTGCTAATTTTCCTAACTTGTTCAATAGCCGTTACATTTGAAGCATTTTACCCTTGTTCCATTTGCTACATTAAATCACATCTTGAAAACTTCCATTACAAGTTCGTGCAAGCAATCCGAGCTCGGGTTCTGTTGTTTATGATACGCCTGGAACTCAGAGACTGTGCTACACTCAATCCAGGGAGCACGTTGCTCTTCGCAGAGTAATAGCTTCTTGCGAGGCTTTAGCCTGGTGTCAAACTGTGATTGATCTGTAAAATCTGTTTCTTCCCTAGCATGTTTTTCATGGTGTAATCTGAATCATTCTCCCATTCCATTATGAAGTACTAAAGTGACTTGAGTCTTTAAGACTAAGCAGAGAAGAAAATCAGCTTATCTTTTGAAGGAGTCAAAGTTTTCTACTGCATGTGAACTGCTACATGCAGTTCTCCAACTGGACGTCACCATGCAGGACCAATACCCTTGTCGGTGACTATTTTCAAGGTGCTTTAATCTTCCCCCAGCACCAAGTTATATTTAGCAGTTGTTCGAGGGAGGAGCATTGTGGGTTTTTTTAACCTAACATTTCCCTTGGTGTGCTTTTTCTTATTCTTCTTTATTACTTGAAACCTTCCCATTAGCTCAGCACACAACTCAACCCCAAAATTTAATAAACAGTATTAATAATATCTGTCTTCCGGGAGCTTTTAATCTAAAAGAGAGGCATCCAAAAGGCTCTTACAGTAGCATGCGGAAAGAAAAATAGCGGAGCCATATTAAGAGCAGAGGCCATTGCTCTAGAGAATGAGGAGCCATATTAAGAGCAAAGGCCATTGCTGTAGAAAATGAGGACATTAACGGGAACTCATGCTGAGCTGCCCCTAGCAGGATGGACAGGAAGTCGCCGCCTGGCAGGGAACCCATGGGGAAGGGACTCCAGGCAAAGAGAAAGCTCAGGGAAATTTTTAAAATTTGAGAGAATATGCACAGTTCCCACCATTCAATTCTTGGTTCCTCTTGTGGAGGGCCACCTGGACGGCTCTCCTTGAAAGAAGAGAATTTGTCCCTATTTCCGCGTATTGATTGTACACAGCTCGCTAGGATGTTACTTTAACTTCTCAATTGGATTTAGGAAATGCAAATGGGTCTTGCCAAGGTGCTGGTGTGTAGCCTTTAAAGTAATGCCAAAAGTCAGTGATGGCCCGCCTATAATTCCAAACTAGTATGTGTGAGCTAGACCAAGTGATGCCTCACTGTCCGCTGAAACTGAGGGTCCAGAATCTATGATGTCTCAGGACGTGAAGGGAAGACATCAAAGCTGAAGCACTGACCCCAAAACACAAGATACCTCCTCAAACTGCGATATGCAGATTACTCCTTCTGCATATCTCTCTATCTCTGCATGTTACAGAGCCGGTATCAGGCCTCCTACCTAGTTCAGCTCACAGCACTCACCTTTCCCACCATTCTCACCATCACTCATCCCTGAGCTACTCCCCTCTTCACACATTAACTGGGCTTAGGACAATGGCTTGGCTCCCCACAACTGCAGATACGTATTTATCTCTTTATTCTCGCTGTGGGTTGCACTGGAAGTAGTAGATTGGAATTATTTGTTGGAAGTCCAATAACTTTTCCCTGGGTTTACAAGTGTGGACTCCACTGCACTGAGACAAGATCCAGAGAGGGTTTTGTATACCTGTGACATTTTAGAGAAAAAGTTTGACATGGAAGACTAATTTTCTAATAATGCTAAGTAAAAAACAAAACCCACCCCATACAAAGTTGAAGCTTTTATAAGTGAAATACCTGTTTTAGCAAACATGTCTTCATTGCAAAATTTTTATGACCAAAACAAAAATTCAGCTGCATTTTGTAAATGTTTTCTATACATGGTCAGTCTGAGAGGACATGTCCCTGAGAGGATAATGAATTGGGTGTTATGGAGTAAAGTTTGATGTGATCAAAACAGCATCAAGAAAGCAGTATAAGCAAATTCCTGTGGAGGTGGCTGGCAAGAAAACTACCTTTGCTTTGTACAGAAATAATCTGTAGGCAGGTCAGATAGCAGAGCTGTAACCCTGTCAGTGACTTTATTTTCTAAAAGAAAATAGGTAATTAGGGATTCCTTTTGCTTTTATTAGAATAGACACGACTGGGAATGTCAGCATTTATTTTCATAGGAAGTCTCACCTGATTCTTAGCTTGTGGCACCCTGTGCCACTACAATGGGGATTTAATGATGAGGACATGAATAGAAACATAAACTAAACTCTTCTGGAATAAAGGCATGCACTTTAGTGCCACTGAGTGATTGGAAGGTTTGACAACCTAGGGCACAAGGGCTCTCTCTTATTTGTACCACGTGAGATATATTGGCAGTGTTCCCCGAGTGTAAAAATCTACATCTCATGTCCACCTATTCTCCCCAGTGAGCGTGTGAAAAAGGACAGAAATACATTTATTTCAAATATGTATGTATCTTTCCATCAGGAAAATTTCAAACATATATAGAAGAATAGAGCTTATCTACTCATAACCCTTAGTCCAGATCATTTTTTAAACTCCTGACATCATATCATTTTCTTAGTTAACATGTTAGTATATATCTGTAAACTAGAACTTCTCTTAAATGCTACAGTACTATCAAAAGGTATTTTTAAGTATTAAGGGGCTGGAGGTACAGCTCAGCAGCACGAGCACCTGCCTGGCAAGCACAAGGTCCTGAGTTCATCCCTGTACTAAAAAATAAAATAAAATAAAATAAAATAAAACCACCAGTATTAGGGATTTACCTTTATATGCCTTCTAAGGGCTGCAGATATAGCTCAGTGGGGTAGTACCTGCCTGGCAAGTGCAAGGTCCTGAGTTTGATTCCCAGTACCAAAAAAAAAAAAAAAAATCCAAGATTTATATGTCTTCTATATCTAATTTATACTATACAGTTACTAAATACAGTAACTCCTAGAAACATATCTCTTTGCATGAATAAGAAAACTTCTTTAACTAAATAGATCTTCAGTGACAAAGTATTTGTAGAGCACATATAGAAAAGGGTGATTATATATACACATACAGGAAAAGAGAGCAAGGCTGTGTGTGTGTGTGGTGTGTGTGTGTGTGTGTGTGTGTGTGTGTGTGTGTAGCCATTACCTCTTTACTTAAAATATATCCAGAATGACAAATAGCGTGATGTGCTTTTCCCTGATGGGTCCTAGGAATAGTTTGGCAGAGTTGTGTGGGTGATTTTAGATTAGAACCCAGAACTACACTTCCACAGTGCCAGGAGAATGGGTAGGACTTATAGACATGGCTTTACGATACCTCTGAGATGTTGAAATGCTAGAGATATCCAGTCCCAGCTCCACCAAAAATTATAAGTCTGGTACAAAATCTATAGAGCTACTGTCTTTAAGCAGTCAAATAGAAGTGAACTGAAGAGTCAAAGACTGTTTCCCAAAAGCTATGAATTGCATTAATTCAAGTACTGTGGACAGAATTCGTACCCACTACAAGTGTTTCCACAGTTATTTGATTAAAGCTATAGCTGTGTAAGACAGAAGGAAACTCCCTTTTCTGTCTGCTGCACCTTGCATCCCATACAGCCTGTTAAAAGGAGTTGAGAGGGGCTGGGGATTTAGCTCAGTGGCAAAGGGCCTGCCTGGCAAGCACAAGGTCATGAGTTAGATTCCTGGTACCCAAAGAAAAACAAAAAAAAAAAAAGAGTTGAGAAACACTAGCCTAAAACATAAATTCTCCTCCAAAGGAGAACAGCAAATATGTGTAGATGATGAATTTATACATCATTCCTATGTATATTGAATTGTATTTGGACAATTTTAACTCAATATTAAGTCAATACTAATTTTGCAAAGTGGGGTGTTTACAAGTGAGTATTTGTCATACGAAACTGTCTGAGCATTAAAGTCACACATAGTCTTCTCATCCCTGCTTTGAGGTTATCAGGGAGTTACAATCTAGGCATTTTTTATATAAATACAACTTTATACCCTACAGGTCATTCCAGAGGTCTTTTAATGAAACCACTAAGATTGTTAGAATGTCCTAATAGATTCCAAATCTGTCCAGATGAGAAGAGAAAGTATGTGACGCCATTAAAACAGCTCCTTAGAAGTAGTTTTTGAAATGAAATGACCACTTGAGACAAGAAGGAGCCATAAATTGCAGCTGGGAGTGAAAGGAATCTTGATGTGATGAGAGTCGGTGATTCAACAGGAGAAGACAGCAAGAAAAGCAGGCAGAGGCCTGTGTGCCGTGAGTCTCCCCAGCCAGATGTCTCTGTTTCCTTGGAAAGCAGGTACCATGGTGTTTTACATCAAGAAACTATGTGGGTTTTTTTTTTCTTTCTCTATGATGAGCTATAAAGGAAAAAGGACAAATACTAAAAATGAAATTTTGACAGGCCAACTAAAAAGGCATTGTAGTTTTCTGGAATAGATTTAGATGAAGAATCAAGGGACCAAAGCTCAGATCTGATGCCGATTCTTCCCCTGCCCCAGTCAAAATCCCCAGCTGAGTTCCAGTCAGCTACCCGTGATTACAGGGAAGCCTCTCTTTCTGGCCCACCCTCCTTACTCCACTGAGCCTCCTGCTGGGCCTTCCCATCTGCTTCCTCCACCAGCGGGGCCAGCCTGAATGAGCCAGCTTTCTCCGCATCCGAATCTCCTCGCTGCAAAGAAGCAGGTGAGCCCATTAAGGGTGCCATCTGTTTGGACCTTAGTTTACTCATTCATCAATATTTACTCAATTGAGCATCTACTATGTGCCAGGAACGCTGTTAGGTGCTGGGAATACAGCAGTAAACAAGACAGACACAGCCCCAGCTTTAATGTGGTTTAGAGTTTAACAAGGAAGGCATTTGCAATGGTGATATCTGCTGCAAACTACAAAATATCAAAAGAAAGCTAAGGATAATAAGTGCTACGCAAGAAAACAATATAAAGAAAAGCAGAGACCAGTGCTTTCGAAGCTACAGTTGCAATACATTAATGATCAGGACATCAACCTAGTGAGGCAATACCGGCATGCTTTTATTTAATGCACCCAACTGGGACAGAAAGAAATTTAGAAGAAACATTAGTGTATATCATGTGTAATAAGAAGAAGTTTCATTTCAAAACTTAGCACAGAAATGAATGCTGGGATAGAATGAAAAAATATATTTCTTTCTCTCTCTTGGTTTGGCAGAAAATTTTAAAGATTGTTGATTCGGACATACCAGGATAGACAGTTATTAATGCCTGCTCCTGCCGTAGCTACTGCACAACTAAGACTGTGGGACCTTACTCCACAGGGCTTGAACACATCAGAGCAGTCAAGGGCGGGCCCCTGAGCTGGCAGATCTCTCCTAATCAATCAGATTAATTGATAAGGATTCTGGAATAGAGCAACTGAGAGTCTGAGCCCATCAGATGCAGGTATTTGATCTAAAAGATCAGGTAAAGTTGGTATGCAGGTGACTGTGTAGGCCTTACTGTAAGACCAATAAGCCAGGACTGAGTGAGAAAGATGAAAATATTCACAGAGAAAAAAAATTGATCGAGGAAGCTGCACCAATGCATTTTCTGTTGCCAATGACACGATATCACCCCCTGGTAAATTATAAAGAAAAGAGGTTTATTTGCACTCACAGTTCTGGTCCAGCACTAAGGACCCACATCTGGTAATGACTTCCTTGCTAGCAGAGAGCTCAGATGGTGCAGGGAATCTCTTGACAAGAGGGAGAGTGCATGCTGCGTGTTCTGTATTGTATGTTGCATGTGTGCATATGCGAGTGTGTGTTTTGCCCTCCTCTCTTCTTGTGAAGGCACCAGTATTAAATCATGGGCCCTCCCCCCAATGAGTTTATCTTATCCTAGTCACCCCCCTAAGACCCAGACTGTAACCCCATAGCCCAAGTGTTCACCCTCTTACTACCTACAACAAGGACTCATCTTCAACGTGAGTTTTCTGGGAGATGAGCCATATTCAAACAGTAGCAGAAATTTAGTGCATGACTTCAGGAATGAAAAGCCCAACACTATTTTATTTTTAATTCTTCTCAGATTCCACAAGATGTTAGTATTTTTCTCGGTATTAATCTCTCCTTTACTTGAGCTAATTCAACAGGTCTATTTTCTTATACTGACGCGTCTCTCTTGAAAAAAAAAAACATGAAGTCTGTATTGCCTTCTTGAGTATTAGTCATGTCAGTGATAATATATGCAGCAAACAACAAGCAAGATAGGGGCTGGGGATATAGCTCAGTGGCATAAGAGCCTGCCTGGCAGGTGCAATGCCATGAGTTCAATTCCTGGTACCGCAAAAAAAATAAAAATACAAAAAAAATAAATAAATAACACAAGCAAGATAATATTCATTTAAAGTGACTGAGAAGAAGAAAGCAATTCCTTTAGTCAAAGAGGCTTTGTAAACAAGTCCTCAATCACTTAAGTCTAATACCTAGAATGGAAAATTTTCAGCCTTTTAGACTATATCCTTCCATAATAGACCATTTTCTGCATTGGTTTCAGTGTATTCTCAGTAGTACAGTGATTCATTTTTAGATACAGAGCAGAGAAACTGGCTCATTTCCAGGTCACTCCTATGTTAATGACACATCAACACTAATCTGAACAGACTGAACTGAGAGGCTCGCTGTTCACTTACAACAGTGTCTGTCTGTGGCCTGTATTGTGAATGGCACAATAGCTCCAACGCGGAGAGGCCACTGATAGATGGTACTGTTGTGTTCATTCACACTGAGCTTTATTTGCTACTTGAACTTGATTACAACTGACATCCATGGAAGAATACAAAAACATTCATGCTCCCTTCAGTCGTTCAGATACATAGTGAGTTTCAACAAAACATAGAGGAATCCATGGATCTGCGTCAGCCAGAAAGTGCTCCTGAAATGAAGCTTAACCTTTTGTGGGGATGAAATGTTATGCACATTAAGAGCAAAATTCGAAAGCTGTACATTGCAGTTGAGACCTTAACTAGACTTTTTCTATTTTTCCTGCACTTACGAAATGTAATCAAAGACATCAAAACTTTTGAGTAAAATACAGAGAATGTTTTCTCTCATGGCTTAGGAATTCGTCCCGAATTAGCAAAGGCAGATTTTTCTAGTTCATTTCTGAAAGTAATTTCTTGTTAACCTAAAAGAATCAAGGAGTACAATGATATAAAATTTAAAAATAGGAAATTATAAGAAAGGAAGATATCAATCTAAGGAAAGTTTTATGTTCTTATGGTCTAGACAGTTGCCTTCCAAAGCCTGGTTGTGTAGACCTTGTGGCTAGTCTGACCAAGACTGAGTGGGTCCCTCTGGCCTATCAGCATCATCAGAATAACTCCAAACCCACACCAACTATCTTCCAAACACAGAGGTGCCAAAAGAGATTAAAAACCCGATGCTGTTCTCAAAAATTATCAAACTTAATTGTTATCGAAGCCCAAACCAATTTCTCAGTGTGTAAATGATAGCTAGTAATCGTTAGAACAAAAGAAAATTTATAATCTCATTCATCATTTAAGCATCAAGAAGCACCTGTACAGTACATAAAGTTGCCTATTTTTTGATACCCTTTTATTTTCTCTAATTAGTATATTCTAAAGAGGGCTGGGGATTTAGTTCAGCAGCACAGTGCCTACCTGGCAAGCACAAGGTTATTAGTTCAATTCCCAGTACTGGAAAAAAAAAAAAAAAAAAAAAAAAAAAAAGTATATTCTAAAGAAACAATGGGAAAAATAAGTGCCTGACTGTCCTGATGTATAACTAATAGCTCCACTAAGCTATGTGGTCTGCATGGCCCCAGTTCAAAGGAAGGAAAGACCGTACTAGCCAAAATCTCTCCCAACCAATCCCCTATCTCCCTTAGTTACAGGATTATTTCTAAGCCAGGTCTAAGTTCTATAACATACTCAGAGTAGCATGAAAGGCCCCTGTGTTCCAAGGCGAAATTGACAAACTTAAGATCCAGTATCTACTTTGTTAGACCTTGAGTAAGAACATACTAAAGACCATGTAACTAAGTCAGTGGAGGATCCACAAAACTGACGCTGAGGATTTTCTTTCTAGTAGTAGATGTCATAGGTAGCAACTGCTCATCAAATAGAAGCATGATAAACATATCCAATGTCAGTCAGAGATTGTTTGATATTCATGAGAAGACAAAAAAATTAACAAAATGAATTTTAAAAAAATTTTATCAGGTTCAAATATCTAAATTTATTTGGAAAAGACATTTTAAACCTGAGAATCTCATTAAGCTCATAAGTTTTTTTTTGAGTTAAAAGAAAAGATGAACATATTTTATAAGCCAAAGAAATGTAAGCTCAATCAATCTATTGTCCTAACCAGAGTTTAGAAACTTCTCTAAAATGTCAAAGAATCAAAAGGTGCATAAAACTCAAACCCAGGGTGGAGGGCCATATGATCATCCCGTTGGAGTTGCTTAATAACTGACAGCAGCTACCTGTTTCTGTTCCCCCAAGATTTCTATGTTAAAGTTTTAACCTCCAATGTGATGTTGGGGTCTTTAGCCAGAGATTAGATCATGAGGTGGGAGACCTCATGAATGGTATCAGTGCCCTTACAGAGGAGACCCCACAGACCTCCTCATCCCTTCCTTCATGTTATGCACAAGAAGACATCCTAACCAGAAAGCAGGCCTTCACCCACTATGGGCATATACCCAAGGGAAATGAAGTCAGTACATCAAAAGGCTATCTGCGCTCTCATAAGCGTTGGAGCACTATTCACAATAACCAAGACATAGAGGCAACCTTCATGCCCATTGATAAATGACTGCAAAAAAAAATATGTAATCTTTATATAAAGTGGAATACTATTCATCCATACAGAGGGGAATCCTGTCATCTGTGAAACCTTGCTGAACTGGGAGGATATGATGCTAAGTCAAATAAACTAGGCACGGAAAGACAGATAGGATCTCACTTACAGGAGGAAACTTGCAAAGGTGAACTCGGAGAAATGCTGAAATGGTTACCAGAACCCGAGAGGCAGAGGCAGGAATTGAACAGATGTTGGTCAAAGAATACAAAATTTCATTAGACAGCAGGACTGAAGTCAGGAGAGCAGTTGTACAAAACGGTGACTGTAGTGTGTATAGTGTAGTACTTACTTGAAAACTGCCAAGAGCATAGATTTTCAAAGTTCTTACCACAAAAACAACAAGCATTTAGGTGATGGATATTTTAGTTAGCTTTAGCCATTCCAGAAATAGATAGATGATAGATAGATAGATAGATAGATGATAGATAGATAGATAGATAGATAGATAGATATAAACAGCATGTTATACACCATAAGTATATGCAATTTTATTTCTGGATTTAAAACAAAAAATTAAAATTATCCTTTTTAGAAAAAAAAACAAAGTACTTGCTCCTACATGAAAGGAAGTAAAAGAGTACGAAGAACGCTCATGTCTTGTGACCAGTGCAGGAAGTCTGGCAGAGTCGTGTTTTCAAACATTTGTCTTTTAGGTTCAGCTGTCACAATTCTTGCCATACGCTAATAACACTGTGTCTTACTATTTGCTTAGTGTTTTCCTTGAGGTTAAATTTAACCCTTCACTGTTTGTAAGATCCTTGAGATCACAAGTTTGATGCACTAATAACATTTTTATTAAGACCTGCTTAAATGTGTAATTGTTTTACAAGTAATATTTCTACACTCTGTCCCAAGTCACCACACATATCCCTAGTGAGACACATACACGTGCCACACATAGGAAAACACCAGCATGTAGTGAAATTGTGCTGTTGATCAAAACTGCCATATGCACAAGATTTTCTCTAGCTACCAGCAGGAAAGATTTTCTGTATTTCATCCTCCTTGGAAAGAACCATTTTTCCCAAAAATATGGCTCAAGAAACATGAACATTTACTCCATGTCAAGTGACCTGGTAACACCAAAGAGTCATTTATTTTCCTCTCAGGAACCTAATGCAAGTGAATCACTTCTCTGGGGAAAAAAAAGCTTAGCATATCCACACGAATGGTCCTATTATGACCCAATCTTAGCATTAATTCCTCCTGTGACCATTTAAAATACCATCCAGAAACAAAACTAATTCCTGACAAAGCAGACCAAGGACCATGAAATGAAATGCTCCCAAAAAGAGCCACACAAGACCCATCTTGTATTACACACTGAGTTCCAAAAAAAGCAATGAAATGTGTACAGTGAGAGCATAATTATACAAATATATGTATATTTATGCATAAAGTAAAGATTAGAAGGAAGTACACCAAAATATCAAAATATTACACTGATTATCTCTGTATGTTAAGGTTACAAGTGAGTTTATTTTTGTATTTATAACATTTTTGCATTTTACAAATTTTCCTCAATGGTGTTTTTCTTGTATCAGAAATAAAATACCTTTTCACTTTAATCTTGGATGATCATTTACTTACGACATTTTATTTCGGAGATGTAGAGGGTGTGTATATAATAAAAGCAAACTTCAAAAAAGTGGGTGGCACAGCTCTTAAGTAGTTTAACCACTTGTTCTTTGTAAAAGCCTTACCACATGACTTTATACTCATAGATGCCATGGAACCCAAATGTATTCACCTTCATCAACACAAGGGAAATCCATATCCCTGAGGTCTTCCATGAAAGTCCATGTTAGAAGCAATTTAATCCGGAATTGTGTAGTACTTTGTTTGTAACTCACTTATAATGATCATTTTCTAATATTCTGAAAAAAGAACCAGATTTTAGAACAAATTTTCTATCAAAGAAATAATGATCACTTCATTCAACCTACTCTGCAAATGGGGACATTGGGTTGAATTACATTTTGTGATGCACGCCAATTGGCATTACTAGCTAAGTGTTCCATTGAAGACCAGACTCCAGGCTATATCCAGCATCTTCAGCCCCTGTTCTCTCTTATTTAGAATGAGTCGTACCTTTCTGGAACCAATGATCAAATAATCTTACAGCCATGAATGGCAAACCCTGTCAGCTGTGAGTTCCATATTTCTTTTCCCCCAGGGAATTAACCAAGTGACTGGTTATTATGTCTGACACAGCATGAAGAAGACACATATTGATTAAGGCTTCTTTGCTTTCATTTCTGCATGCCTTCTGTTCTATGCTGTAAAAAGGGGGAGATAGTTCATAAAGTTAAATCTGGTATTTTCACCCTTGACTTGTCAAACTTTTCTAGGAAGATATTTAAATCTTGTCTCTACCCACCCAGTGTCCACCATTTCATTCACATAATAATGGAATGCATATACCTCACCGTATTGGCAGATAACAATGCTGATTTCCAACTCTAGCAATCAATTCATAGAAGCATCTTTTTTTTCTTTTTTTTTGGTTTTTTTCAGTACCCAGAATCGAACTCACGATCTCGCGCTTGCCAGGCAGGCACTATGCTGCTGAGCTAAATCCCCAGCCCCCATTGAAGCATCCCTATGTTAGGGATCCGCGTAGAAAGATTCTTCAACTTTTATTCAACTCACACTTGCCTACATTATTTTCAAATCTCCCTAAAAACACCTTGCACACATGGAATCCGGATTTTTAAGTGTTCAGGAGAATGTTTCCAGTTAAGCTAACAGCAGGGCAGCTTTTCAAACCACAACTTTGCTTCTTTATAAGCGTGTAATCATGTAAAGATTTTATTATATTCACTTCCACACAGTATGGGAAATGGGAAAATAAAAACACACATAACTCTAGTATGATGAGTGCAGTTAAGGAGGAAATGGTACTTTCTATGCATACTGAAAACAATACATTTTTAACCTGTTACTCAGACCTACAAAGATCCCTGTGCTTGAAACTGTGAAGGAAATTAATATGTTCAAAAGGCTGAAAATAGATTATGAAGTATTTTCTCAAGGCATTATTTATAACATTATTTCAACTATCTGAGCAAGGGAACCTCCCTGGAATATGCAGATCTTCCTCAGATGCCACTCAGACTCCCATAAATCATCTATTAAGTCTCTTTGACATTCTGTTCTAAATAAAGGAACCCACTTCTGCACCAGCTTCCTGGGCTTTCCTCGCTTTCTAAAGTATTGGTTCTCTCCCTCCTTTTGTTCAGAAGCCAGATAATTAGCTTCAGGCTCATGACTGATCTCCCATTGTTCATTCACTCTAACCTCTCTCATTGCTCCAATAATCTGAACCCCAGAGAGATTTGTCACAGTTCTCCAATTCCCTTTCTCCCTTGGTGGAAATTTTTTGCTTGATTTTTCTTTTCTTTTACTTTTATAAAAAGAACACTTCTCACTTTAACACTTCCTGTTAAATTGTCCTTTAGTTATGAGAGGAAGAAAGGGCCTTGACTTCTTGGAACTCATGCAATGTTGACAGGGAGGCACTGTCGCTCCTTTTGTCGATGTGATGAACCACAGAAGTAGAAATGATACTTTTAAAAATAGTCTGGCCTTTCTACCTGTATTAGAATCTATTCATCATAATGACAAAACTTGGTTTGATTCGATCATAGAATAATCTATCTTTTAAGTCATCTTCCAGGTGAAAACAATCCAGAATTAACTTAGAAACTTTCTAGGAAGAAAGGAAAAAATGAAATTTTGATCTCTAAGAAATAGTGCAACTTTCAAGTAGCAAAGCACCTTTCACGACACATCAAATACTCTTGAAGTCATTGAATTGGGACATTTGTTACCATTTGTTATTATCATTAGTATTAGCAAAAGTGAAAATAATAGCTATCATGTGTGGAGAGCTTTCCATCACCCAGATATTATACCCTGTAGATCATATTTAATCTTCAGGGCACTCGGTGAGGCATATAGCTCTTAGCTTGTGTTTCTAAACAGTCCCAGAGAAGTTGCTTAATGCCAATGTCGCATACCACAAACTTCAACTGCGTATATAAGTAGGAGGCCATAATGCAAGAAGAAAGTCAAATTAATCCTATATTCGACTCTGTACCATTTGAAATCTGTAAGATTTTTGCCAAACACAAGACATGAAAATGAAAATCTCCCATCACTGAACTCATTCTGTTGCTTCTGGAGCAGTTTTTGAGCCTTTATTTTGTAAAACACTACAAGGGAAAATGCTACGAAGCCCTCATTTTTGTGAACTATGCATACAACTATACACACGAACTCCTGCAGAGAACAAAGTTCAGAGCTTTTATGAGACATTTGATAATTAGTTATCCACACTATTGTAAACTTTGTCTTTATATTTGAAAACATTGATATATCTCCTTATCATAAATCAATCCACATGAATAACTTTGGTTCTCTTTAACTCATTCATGTGTACTTTCATACCATTTGAAAAATTTGTAAAAGTGTGTCGGTGCAAAAAGAATGGATGAAACTTAAAATAGAAGGGACTAGGGATTTAGCTCAGCAGCACAATGCCTGCCTGGCAAGGACGAGGTCGTGAGTTTGATTCCCAGTACCGAAAAAAAAAAAGAAACTTACAATAGAAATTTGCAACCTGGCCATGAGATTGTCTTATAGCAGCAGTAAGACGCAACAAACAAAAGAACTCTTGCGGACACAACTGGACGGTATAGGCTAATCTTCACCTGTGATTCATTTTTTATTTAGCATCACAAATATGGGACGGTCATTCAGATGATTAAAAATCAGTTTTAAAATATAAAATATACAGATTTCTTATTTTGTTTACAAGAACTATTTTAAGGTCCTCCTAACACATTTCCCATTTGGTAAATGAGATTTTCCAACTTTAGTAAGAGCTGTAGCCCTACAAATGAAGAAATTAGGATCTTCATTTATTAAAATAATGCAGTGTGGAAAATTACTTTTCTACAGTCCTGTACTTTTTCCTTAAGATTTCCAATCAGAACCGTGTTGTCATTAACCCCTTTCTTATCACTTATTTAAGTACCCATAGCATCAGTCCATTTTTAGTAAAAGTATGAAAATGGACTGTCTCACAAGGCTCTTGATTTGGGAGATGATAAAACAACTAAATGTTGAGGAATGGAGGCCTTCAAATGAGCAACAGAGCCTCTCTTACCTGCCAAACCAAAACTTCCTGTAATGCAATCAAAGGAGAAGACTTTGAAAGATTTTCAGTGATGTCTTGGGCATCTATGAGCTTAAGAGCATAACATTTTGATTTTTTTTTTAAAGTTGTTAAACAGATTCAATACATAAGGATTGTTTCCCGTGGAATTCTCAGGGTTTTAAAAATGTCACAGAAAGTGGACTTTGAGCTTTCATCTAACTCTTGATTCTTGTGACATTCAATGACCTTTCACATAGACGATCCCTCCCTCACCTAGGATTCCAAATCAGTCTGGAAACATTGGTCACATACTGCAACAGATCAGTGCCTTGGGCACATAAAATGTTCTGCTGAATCAAATCCACACCGTACGGTCAGACTTGTAATCCAAACGCAAGGGACACCGGAGAAAGGCAAACAGAGACAGCCACAAAAGAGGCCAGTGAAATAAAAGTGGCACAATAACCGAGAGGATTGAATTCCACTAAGGAGTCAACAGTTCTCCATCCTGCAAGCTGTGTACATTAAAGCAGTATGAATTAATCTGATTATCCTATAAACCAAAAATAAAATAGAGCAATTTTCCTTTTGTTCAGTAACCACAAATAATACTGGCTGAAAGAGACGTCTCTCTACAGGAAAACCATTTGAATACATCATTCTATTAAATAGTGGCATGGAGGAACTAATCTCAAAAACTTCATTAATTTTTTTTAATTCTCAGGAGAGAAATTTGACAAACTAGTGCTCTAAAAATAAGCCAGTGACAAAAACTATGAGGACCTCAAGAAAGAGATGGAATAAGCACTGCAATCCACACTAATGACATGACCAGGATCTGGGCAGAGCTACCACATATCTAAAAGTGCATGGGACTTAGCACTGGACATGTAAATATTTTAAGAATTTATGGCTTAAATTCCCAGAATTTAGCAGTAATGTCCCCAGAGCCATACTACATATCTGATCTATTTTTAATCTGAAAAACCCTGTGATATAAGTAGCAGCAGCAGCAACATTACTGTATAAAGAAAAGGCCCAGGATTCAGGAAGAATAGGTCAAGTCATAATTAGGTCTTAAGATTGTGCTGAAAACTAAGAAATGACATATACAATCTTCTCTAAAATATAAACCACGTATAGAAATGCTGATATAATAGTTTAGGATTTTATGATTAACTTCTGGTTCAATATACCCTAAAATGTATCATTTTCCTCCCCTTCGTCCTACAGTCCCTTTGAGAGAACAGTGAGGATAGACAAAAATAAATCTGTAGCACTGTAAAGTCAAGACAGTGTGTCTTCTGCAGATGCAATATTAAGATGTTTTCACAAAATCCTGGAAGATGAGAAAATAAAGAAGTTAAATTTATAAACCCAGGCTCACAAAAGTGAAACAGCTCCGCTTACACACACGGGAAGGCATAACAGAGGCGGCTGTCATTCTCGCTTCAGAGCAGATGCGCAGTCAGGAGGCCTGCAAAGTTCGTCTGCAGCTGCAGCCCCACAAGCTTGCCACTAAACAGCAAAAGTCTTGTTTGGGAAGGACTACTACTGCATTCCGGCTGGGGACACAGAGAAAGCCTGCAAGGCCTCCAGCATCCCTCAACTGACCTGAAGAGTAAATCGGGGATGACTTCCTGCAAGAAGTAAAATTCACTAAAGAGCACTGGCAGGGGTGAATTTTTTCTCCCCTCAAATTTGTGCATTGAATCCTAAATCCCAGTACCTGAGAATGTGACTGTACTTAGAAATAAGATAATCAAAGAGGGGCTGGGGATTTATCTCAGCGGCACAGCACCTGCCTGGCAAGCACAAGGTCATGAGTTCAATTCCTGGTACTGGAAGAAAAAAAAAAGAAAAGATTGTCAGAGAGGTAAAACATTACAATGAAGTCACCTGGGTGGGCCCTAACCCAACAGACCGGTCTTCTTGTCAGGAAAGATTAGGACACAAAGACGTGCAAAGGGAAGACCATGTCAAGACAAAGAGGGAAGACAGCCACTCACAAAGCAAAGAGAAAGAAAATGAACCATGCCAATGCCCTGAGCATGAAATATGAGCCCCTGGAAATGTGAGAAAAGTGATTTTTGTATTTAAGTCACTCAGTCCACGGTACTTTGCTGTGGTGACTTTGTGAACTTGTATAATCATGACACTATCACTCTAGTCAAATGAGCCTTACTTTGAAAATTGTGAGTTCCAAGCTAGCCCACCAACCCCTGAAGATGGGGTCTCAAGAGAAATCTAAATGTAGCCAGTCATCCATTTGAGATACACTATGGCAAAGATGATCCCATACCAATTATTTACATGGATCAGTATCCTCTTCATTTTGAAAAGCATCATTGCACAACAAAATCCCAACATACACCTAAGGAAAACAAAGTGAAATGGAAAAAATGATCCCATGTGTTGTCTAAAAATAAGACGGAGAGGCAATCTTTTTTAACTAGTATCCTCAGAATGTTTCCATCTATTATGAAATGAAGAGTCCATCTCAGGACAGAGATCTGTCTCATTTGGAATTTCCTTTTTGTACTAGTACAGCACCATGCCAGCCACCTGTTTCTTTAGGCTCCAGACAGCTAGAAACAGCAATTGGTGAATGAAAGAGAAAAATCAGATGATAAAAAAGAAAACAAGAGACAGGATTTCCCTGGCTATGTCCCTGTAACAGTTTCCAAAGAGTGAGCAAGATTTAATTAGTAACAGAACTATGGTATAATCTGATAACAGATAATACATGGGTCACAAATTTCAAATCTCATAACTGTGATATACAGATTATTCCATCTGTAATGATTCTATCCTGCTTCTACTCATTGGTAAGCTAAAAATATGTAGAAGGGTGATGGCAGATAGGTAGGTAGCTAGATAGGTAGGTAGATAAATAAGATGGAGATAAATATATTTGCTAAATCCTCAATCTTATGGAAAATGTAATATAATTCAATCCATTAGGCAGTTCTTTGATAGCAGTTCACATGAACTACTACATCAAGCTGCTCTGACGGTATACAGCTGGTGACCTCGAATCCAGGTCCCCTTATGACCCTGGGCCCCACCAGCCTCACTCACCACAGACCGCTGACCTCTGACTCATCTACCATCAGTGCTCTGGGCTATAGATCCACCTCGCCACGGACAGCCCTTTGGCAGGCTGGCCGGAAGTCACTCGGAAAATCTGAACTCTAAACCACCACTCTGTCTTACCCTATGCCGTTATCATCATTGTTTTCAAGTGGCCTATGCCCCAAGTATTATGTAGAAGAACCCAGGAAACAGCCTTTTTCAGAGCTCTAACAAAGACAGCAGCGAAAATGCATGCAGTTCCAAGAGCCCTTCTCTCCGTAGTGTCATCCCACAAAATTAAAGTCCTTCCCTCTCTAAGACACCATATCTAGCCATCAGCATCCTCTCCCCTACTTTGTCCCAAGTCTTCCTCTCCCTACCTTGCCTTCTTGTATAGAGCACCACATAGAGCATCACGTCATGCCTAGGCTGTGAAAGGTGAAAGGAAAGCTAGGAGAGCTTAGAGAAGCTTTTCTGAATAGTAGCCTGGTTTTTAAAACTACATTTAAAAAAATTTATCTGCTTATTTATTTACTTACTGAAGTATTGGGGATTGAATCCAGGGCTACCACCTTGCCCTTTTATTTTATTTTAAGACAGGATCTTGCTAAATTACCGAGACTTTCCCCAGACTAGCAGTTCTCCTGGTTCAGCCTCCCAAGCTACAGAGATTACAGTTGTCCTTTGCCACCACACCCAGCCAAAATCTTCTGACATGGGCAGTTATGTTATCTTTATTCTCCTTGTGTTCATTCCTATTCTTCCCAAACCAAACCCAGACCAACGGATACTTACACACAACTAAAATCATATAGTAAAAATACTATTTTAAGGGACCCCATTTGCTTATGCTTCAAGCTTTAGTCCTATTTCATAGTAGAGTTCCAAGTACTGTGTTGCTCCTTGCATGCCAAGTAGAATTTCCCTGGGTCTAAAGGATAAACACCTCTGGAATGATTGTCCACAGTGTGAGGTTTCCGGTGCCTTCCTTCCCTACGAGTTCTATGAAATCTCTAGACTTTTCTTCTGGGTGTCTTTCCTGCTACTTCTGAATTCTAGTTCTCATTTCTACTCTCTGAGATTTCTTGTTTACTGGTGTGAAAGCCAAACATGGACGACAGCCCTGTGTCCTTGATTTCCTCCGCCTCCTCTCAACACGACTCCCACGTCCACTGTCGGTGACCGACCTCAGTGGAGACTTGATGATAACAATGAGGCAGAGGGGCTGTCAATGCTATGGAATGATTTAAATTCAGTATCAGGTATTTGTTTTCTTTAAAAATTATTGATTTGCCATGACTCAGAGTCCAATTCCCCCCCCCTTTTATTCAATCATTTCACTTTCTGTACAAGTTTCAGCACAACCTTAAAATTTTGCTTTCATTTTATTACAGAGAGAATGCATCTCTGTCCAGTCTCCAAATTTGTCCATGGATAAGTAGATAAATAAATAGTGATGCTGTCATATAAAAGAATATCATTCCATAATAAAAAGGAAAAGGAGTTCTGATACGCACTACATTATGCCACTAAGCTAGGGAAGCCATCCCAGAAGACCACGTACTATACCATTCTGATTACATGGAACACGCCTAACAAGCAAATCTATAGAGTCAGAGAGTCCATCAGTGTTTGCCTAGCACTGGGAAATCTGGGGGGAATTGGAGAGGGGGTCTGTTATGAGGTGTCTTAGTTACTTCACTTATTGCTGGAACAAAATACCTGACACCCACTATTTAAGGAAAGAGAGGGGAGCATTTTGCTCATATTTATAGTCCATGGTTACCTGGCTCCAATGCAGGATGGTATGGCAGAGGGATGCTGCAGAGGAAAGCTGCTCTTGACATGGTACAGAGAAAGCCAAGTGTCAAGGGAGGATCCGAGAAGGGAGAGATAACCTTCCAGATCACACCCACAGCAACCCTCCTCTTCCCCCAGGCCCCACCTCCTAACAAGAAGTCAGCGATGAGCCGCTATAATACAATCACCTGCCTATGACTGCATGAGGCTTTGGGGGACATTAGATATACACCATAACATGGGATGAGGAAAATGTTCTGAAACAGCGTAACAGTTCTAGCACTCTGTGAATATAGTAAAATCCATTAAACGGCACACATTAAGTCCCTAAAATGTATGATATTTAAATTATATATGAATAAAGCTATGCAATTATAAAACAAACAAAGAAATGAGTACTTGTATGTAGCATTTCCCACTGACAATTGCAGGCAACATTTTGTAGCCAGAGACTGTGCAGTAGGTAAGCAACCGTCCCTACAGAGAGGTGCCTCCGAAGGATTTTCCCTCTGCAGGACAGCGCTGTGTTAGGATGGTTCCCATATTGATTGATATCTGTGATTTACTAACATCACCCCTCCACTTGGCGTACCGACTGTAGTTTATCGCCACCTGTTCCCCACTTATCTCTTGCTGTGACTTCTATTGTTCCGTTCATTCTATTATTAAATAAATCTGCTTCATTTTAAAAAGCTGTGTATTGGCTCACACCACACAACAACCCCTGGGAAACTTGGCTCTCCCTACTCTTCCCTGATTTCATTTTAATAGCCTTTGGCACACACAGGCAAACTACGGGTAGGCTATTTTCTAAAAGAGTTGTCAGAATCGTTGCGGTCATATCAGAATGTCAGATAAGATATTTTTTTAAAGATCAAAATTTCTCTCGAAGCTTCTCGAAACTGTTTTTGTTTTTGTTTTGTTTTTTTTTTTTTTTTTTTGGTTTTTCTCCGGTGCCGGGAGCTTCTCGAAACTGTAATAAAATGAAAAACAGAACAAAACAGTCTCCGGTAAACCTGAAATACCCCTACCAGAGAAAGTTTATCCATTTGAAGTACCCTTAGAACCGACTGCTTTCCTTCATCATGAAAGAAATATGTAATAAGTATATTTTTAATTCATGTCCACCAGTGTACACTTTTTTCTGGATAATGTGGGCCTAACAGCCCACGGAGTAAGCCCCGATGAGAGTGGCCGGGAAAACAGCAGCGAAGGATAGTCTCAGGTGACAGAGAAGGACAGAAAGAACTGCATCTGAAGGAAAAAGTCCCCAAACCACAGGCCAATGGATGGTTGCCTTCCTGAGGCAAAGCCTAGAGAAATTCCCTAAGGCACTTAGGTTCAGGAGATGAGACGTATTGGGCCCGGGATGTTTTAATAGCCGCTACAGACAGTCTATAATCCAAAAATGTGTTATGAAGTATGCCAGAATTCTTTTACTTTAGACCTTATTTTTTCTTGAGTATTTAAAATGTAGTAGAGTCTGTGCCCATGCATAGTTCCCAAAATCTTAATTGAGAAGTGGAAAGGCACCTCCCAGTCTCAAGCCTGAAAAATTGTTCAACCTCAAAACGCATCAGCCTGTTGCTTACAATAACTTCTACCTGCTGCCTCCTCGGCCTTCATCTGAGGCAAAGCGACAGGGCAAGGACACTGAGTATCTGCACAATTTACAACAAAGTCCCAAATAAACCTTCCAGGTCTCCAGCATGAGGAAGCACAGATGAGAGAAATAATAACGTTCCATGCTCAGTAGAGTGCATAGATGAGTGCAGGTACTCAGTAATGTTTGTTGAAAATAGAGATGGCTACTGTAAATACATGCCCAGCTGGGTGTGGTGGTGCACACCTGTAATCCCAGCACTCAGGAGACTGAGGCAGGAGGATTGTTGGGAGTTTGAGACCACCCTTGGCTACAAAGTGAGCTCAAGGCCAGCCTGAACTACATAGTGAAACCCTGTCCCAAAAAGACAAAAAACAAAACAAAACAAAACAAAATACTGCATATTCAGACTAAGACTTCCAAACCATTTCCCAAACTCCATCACAAAATATAAATTTTAGAAGTAATGTAGGGGATGGGGATTTAGCTCAGCGGCACAGTGCCTGCCTGCAAGCGCGAGGTCATGAGCTCAATTCCTGGCACCGGAAAAAAAAAAAACAAAAAATAAAAAATTAAAATAAAATAAAATAGAAGTAATGTAGATATTGCTACAAAAACAGCCATCTGAGTTAATACATCCCACCAAAACAAAGAACTCAACCGAAAGTCAGTTGTGCAACTCTGAAAGTCAGTTGCTGTAATTATATTGGTCCTGGCTTTCAATAATTCCCAAAGCACAGTAAGGGGCCGCCTTAACCATTTAATCATACAGCTACTCCGGGGCTTCAACAGTGATGAGCAACCAACCCATCATGACAATTCAGCACCAGTTCATGACCCAAACACACAGAAACTTAGGGCCCCTTGAAAGATGTTAAAGAGCATCTATGTCTTTCCCACTTTCTAGAAAGAAATGTTCCTCATAGCAGTACTTATACATGGCATCTGCAGAAGAATTTATTTAGAAAAGAGTTTCATTCTTCTCTTAGTAAATCAAGAGAAAACATTTATTAAAATAAGACGAACTATAAAGTACCTGAATAAGTAAAGTCTTACTGCTGCTGATCATTTCAACCTCTTATGCACAATTAATTATTCTCACGCAATATCCCTTTGTGACCTTGTTTCATATTTCAGAAGTGTGAAGAATTTCTGATGATCAGTTTTCATTGTGATATCACCAACAAGCACTGCTATTATCTAATAAGTGTTAATAAGAGGCATTTCAACCACTGCATCTGGTAATAAATAACCTTGCACTCCATAAGATTGGTGCGTGGGGGACACACAATAACAAGCAAGATGGGAAAGCCTCTCAGGAGAGAAGGAAATAAAACTAAGGAACTGTGAAGTGATTATTTTAAAATCAGGTCAGTATTTAACAGAAGAGTAATTCTACCTACCTATGTAGAATATATTTAATCACAGAAAAAAATAAAGTTTAAAATTTGTAGTGAATAAGGAAAGACAACTAAAACTCTTAAATGTGTCTATTTTTAAACTCTAAATAATACAATGGGCTTTTTGAACAGTTTCTGACACTTCTTCAAAAATTTAATTTCATTGGCCGCTGCCGCCAAGGAGTGCCTCAAGTTAAAATGGAAATGTCACACGATGTATCCTTCAGCAGAAAGCCACCAAAGCATTCCGTGTTATTAACAATAAGCACTTTCATTATTCATCAGAACTCTGTCTCAGTGACTCTGAGTGCAAAGGGGTTAACTTAGCGAACAGTGTCCTCTATTTATTGCATACTTTTGCTAAAGCCCCAGACATTTCCAGCTGACAAATACAGACACAGTTTTCATTTTCAGAAACAACATTAGATTGCTGCACCACTGGGTGAAATCCAAGCATTTAGTCAGGCTTGTTTCTCTTCCTGCCTGGCTTAGCACATGTAATGAGAATTATGTCTTTCACTTCCATGCCAACCTGAATACATTAGATGCAAGAATAACAGAGTCAGCACTCTATCAAGATAGACATGCCCGCAGAAAGTAATCTACTGCATCCTCACGCAGGTGGCAGTCGACTTCCGAGCACTATAATTAATGAACCACACAAAACTAACGATAGACTACAGTGTTGTACTAGTCTAATAAAATTGCCTACTTTAAACTAGTCAATCCATGTGCTCTTTTTAAAAAAAATAACTCACTTGTTCTCTTAAACTGTATTACCATAAGAACACCTAATAATATGCTCGAGTGCTTTTTGCCATTTTGAAAATAAGTATATAAGGAACATGAAAATATGATTCGATGTTTAGCTGAGGTTTAAAGACCAAATGTCACATCAGTCAGGATTTTATTTTCTAAAGAATAGTCAGGGTCATAAAGTTAGATACTTTTATATAACCATATGTAAATCTGGATAATAGTAGTTTTTAAAATTTAGTTGTACATATAAATTCAGACTTTTTGTTCAGTGACATAGGAGGTGCCAGACTATTTTACATATATTTTCTAATTTGAGCTTTTTAGTTGTAAATGAAGTAGATATTTTCCATTACCCTCATTTTAGACATGAATAAAACTAAGACTTAGGGAAATTAGGCAGCTTACCTAAGCGGGCCAGGATCCAAATTCAGGTCTGCTGAGCCATTTAACTCCTAGGCTATATAATCTTCCTAGGAAGTTTTACCTTTGTAAACAATGACCACATGCTTATATCATTTTTTCACTTTTATCTTATTACTTTACTTCATTTTATACATTTTATATCACTTGTTGTTTCTCATTGTATTTGATTTCAGCTGATTATAGTCTCGTTAGGTTAAACTGACAATTCATCAAAAACTCCAGAATATGAGCTAGTTCTTTGCATTCTTGAGTGAAAGCAATCCTTGTCATTTGATTAATATTCATTTTCATGCAATAGATTCCTTTATTACTAAGATAGATATTATTAACTAGCCACCTCGATGGCACCATTAAGCCCCGTCCCTCTCCTCACCTCTGCATCTGAGCTGGAATATTTTGAATATTCACCTTCCAGGCTCCCTTTCAGGTAGGAGAGCTGTGCGACACCATTCTGCTCAGTGAGATGTAAGAACAAGCCGGCTGGAGAGTCGGCGGAAACATCTCTGCTGCTTGATGATAAAAGTGGTGTATGCTAGTGTCACCCTTCCTCCCTTCCTGCTTAGCTCAAAACCGTGATGCAGACAACTGTATAACCTGTCTTACCGATGAGACAAAACACAAAAGGACAGAAGAATACAGTACAGAGATAGAGAAGTCTTGGGTCCCACCATGACTCTATGACAGATGATATTTAAGCTTCTTGTAAAGCATCAATAATGTCCTGTAGCTAAAGGCTCTTGTGGTTACATTTTCTGTTACCTGTAACCCAGAAACAAAACCCAGTTCTATCTCACATCTAATGTATGTGTATACTATGTTCTAGAGAATACAGCAAATTGCCAGGCGTATAGCTCAGTGCCTGCCTGGCAAACGCGAGGTCCTAAGTTCGATTCCTGGTACAAAAAAAAAAAAAAATTGCCTGCCTGAGAATACAGCAAATGTCTTCATGAAGTTCACATTCCCATGGAAAAGACATTTAGCAATAAATAGGGAATGTGAAGCACTGTAAAGAACAGGAAAGCAGGGTAAGGAAATACGGAGTGGTACAATGTACTGATGCAAAGTTTCCCTATAGCGATGACCTTTGACCTGAATAAATGCGGCGGGGCGGGGGGGGGGGAAGATCTTTTGGAGAAAATCGTTTCGAGCTAAGGCAAGAACATATGCAGAGGTACTTAGAAAACACTTGATGTACCCAAGGGTGCACAGATGACTGATACGGTTGATGTCAGTGAATTGGGAAAAACAAAGCACTGCCGCAAAAGGAAGCAATTTAGTTAATATCCATGTACCTTTACTTTAAAGCCTTTTATTTATGTGTTAGCGTTTAACTTCTTTAAAACCCATCCATTTGACTTTTGGCAATTTGCTGCCCTTCACTAAAAAGATTTTATAGTGCGTTATTCTACCTCAAATATCATTTAGCCATGACAACTTGGAACAATTTCAAGCAAATATGCATTCCTGTTCTTAAGGACAATGATGATACCAAGGAACAGCGAATTTTCTTCTAAATCTGATTTTAGAAAGGCAAAGGATGAATAATGTTGCATGCTGGGACCATAGAATTTAGCTCTCTAAACAAAGTTCTGGCGTAGTTTTCACACTTCTTTTTCCTAAAATGCTCTCAACACTAACCTACAGCACTCTCTTTTTAACTGAGTTAGCATGAAAGAATGGGAAAAATTAAACAATTTCCTCACAACATGTTCAGAAATGTTGACACCTACATTTAATGATGAACTATGGGGTTCCTTCGAGTCACCATCTGTTAGTAGGGCTGCTTTAGGAGCAGTGGTGCAAAGATGTTAGATATTTCCTTCCATGAAGAGACAGCTGGTAGGCAAAACAAAAAATGCGAGATGCTAATACAGCCAATTAATCTGGTTTCCACATCCCTTTGTATAAGCATTATGGCAATAAGCTAAGGATGATTGCTTTTCACCTTGCATCGAAAGGAAAAAGTGATTGATCTGCAAACAGTTCTATAAACTGAATCCCAGGAAACAGACCCCAAGAGGCAAGAGCATATTTTCTTTTAACGTATTTTGAAATTCTCATTTTAGTATGTCATTGAGGTCACGATCAAGTAAATCTTCAATAAAATCATCACGAATCTAAATGTTGACTAAGAGGATAAACATAGCCATATTCAGAGAAATTTTTAAATGCTTATCTCCACATTGTGTTGAAATATTTAGGAAAGTTCTATTCGGTCACAAGGAATTTTTCTTTATGGGAGAATTTCAGATCATAATTGTTGAAGAAATGATGACAAGAGAATACCACCATTTTGGAACCCAAATGAAATCAATGATTCACAGAATAATTATGAATGGATGAAATTATTAGGCAGTAGTTTGACTGGTAACTTTTCAATGGAAAGAGCAGACTGTTAGCACCAAAAACTACTGATTAAGCTCAGTATGATAACAAGTGGGGCAACCTGACATGGTCCCTGCTGATGGGATGGAAGAGAAAGGACATACCATGGTACTGGCTAGGAAATATTCTGACCAAAACAAAAAACAAAGCCCTAGAATTAACTTTCAATTACAGAAAATAGGTAGAAAAGGGAAAACATATAAACATTAAAAGAAAAGAGAGAGGTAAATTCAGAACATGAACATTCTAAAAGACACAAGTCAATGATATAAAAAACCAATGCAGAGGCTGCTTTGTATGAGACTTAAGAAGTACAACCATCATATGTGTAAACTTGTTTAATTTTTAAAAGTTCAGTCCTAAAGAGACCTCAAATTAAGGAAATGTAATTATGAAATTTTTATTGTTATATCAAATAATTATTTTAAAGTTCATTGTGATTTGTAACACTATAAGAGAATAACTTTTTTAAAAACTCTGTATGAATTTTACAGAGGTGAATTGGCATTATGTGCAGAGTTTGCTTCACCTAAATCGATATAGAAATTGAGTTTGCATCGACATTGCTCTAACTTTAGATATGCTATGCTACATCCTGGGGCTTAGTTTCCTCTCAGAGTTAGTTTCAAAATTCAGAAAAAGCACTCGATAGATACCAGCTATAACTACTGTTATGACTATTTATATTCACAGAAAGGGTCAAAATTAAATGTAAATAAAAGCATGCTTCTCAGATAAAGAAGTACAAACAACGAATTAATATATTAAAAAATGCTCACCATCACTGGTCATTCAAGAAATGCAAATGAAAACATCACAGAGATTCCACCTCACTCTGGAAAGAAGGGCTATCTTCAAGAAATCAACCAACAACAAAGGCTGGGGAGGCTGTGAGGGAAAAAGGAACCTTTCTTCATTGTTGGTGGGAGTGTAAATTCATACAACCACTTTGGAAATCAGTGTAGAGATTCCTCAAAAATCTAAAACTAGTGGTTCCATTTGACCCACGTACTTCCCCTCTAAACATCTCCCTGAAAGCATTAAAGTCATCATACCATAGTGATTCATGCACACCCATGTTTACAGCAGCATGTTTTATAATAGCTAAACCTTGGAAACGGTTCATATGCCATCAACAGATAGATGGATAAAGAAAATGTGGTCTTTGTACACAATTAAGTACTGTTCTGCCATAGAGAAGGATAGACAAGGCATTTTTAAGCAAATAGATGCACCTTGAAACCGCTTTTTAATTGAAATAAAACCATATTTTTAATTGAAATAAATCAGATACACAAGTTTAAATATTGCATTATTTCACTCATGTGAGAAACTCAAAATATAAATAAGGAGCCAATGGGGGATAAATATTAGGAAGTAGAAAGAACTTGTTCCGTGGGAAGGGGATGGGATGAGGAGGGGAGGAGGGAGGAAAGAGAAAAGGATTTAAAGAAAAAAATTGAAGGGAAAAATGGAAATCAAGCTTTTGTAAATGGGGAGAGGAGAAACAGTGTTGGCGGGAGGGAAAAGGAAGGAGATTTTTTAAAGAATTAAGATGTGCTATGTGTGTGCATGAACACATCCTGATGAATGTGATCATTATGTACTGCAAACATTTACCAATAAAAATAAAATAAAATAAGCAATAGTGTGTTTACAGCAAAGAATAGTTATTTTGTAGTTTTTTCCAAAATTGTATGGTCTTAACTGAAACTCAGAAGTCATAATTTAATCATACACTTCTCCAGTCCAAAATGACTTTCCTCTCTACCTACAGATAAGTAAGACACACTTGACTTACGCAGGCAGTATCTGTGTTTAAGATATTTGTTCACCAAAATTTGGTAGTTGAATTTAATGACACAGTTAATATGATAAATTTATGGACAAAGACCAAAGAGCTGGTTCTTTAAAAGAAGAAAAATATACAATAATTAACCAATGTTACCCAAAAACATGACCAAATCAACACAAGAAATGAAAAAAGCAGGATAATAAAAGATACCACTGCAATCCAGATGAGGACTGACTACTTTAAAAACCTGTACTCCAATAAATTGAAAATCCAGAAGAAATGAGCAAATTCCTAGATAACATATGAATTACCTAAAATGGACCAAGAAGATATAAAGACCCTGAATAATCCAATAATGAGCAATGAAATTGAAGCAGTAATTTTGAAAAAAACAACCCTGCCAACCAAGAAAATCACAGGACCCAAGGTTCACTGCTGAATTCTACCAGAACTTCAGGCAGGATCTAATGCCCATACTCCTCAAAATCTTTAATCAAATGGAAGGGGAATGATACTCCCCAAATCATTCATTATCCTGAATCCAAAACCAGACAAGAACCCTACCAAAAAAGAGAACTACAGGCCAATCTCTTTAGTGAATATAAACACAAAAATCCTCAACAAGATACTGACAAACAGAATGGAACAAATCATCAGAAAGACTATACACCATGACCAAGTGGGCTTCACCCTAGAAACTCGGGGATGGTTCACATATGCAAATCAATGAATGTGCTCATCATGTAAACAGGAGCAAGGACAAAATTCACATAACTGTCTCAATAAATGCAGAAAAAGCCTTGACAAAAATCAGTCATTCAAGATAAAAACCATAAAGAAAATAGGTGTGGAAGGACCTTATCTCAATCTGATAAAATCCATTTATGACAAATCTACTGCCAACACTATAATAAAAAGGGACAAATTGATATCAGATTCAATGCAATCCCAGGCAAAATACCAGTAGCATTCCTCACAGAACAGGAGAGAATAATCCTAAAATTTGTATGAAACCTGAAGACATCCAGAATAGCAAAAGCAGTCCTGGCAACAAGAGTCAAGTAGGAGTCACCACAATCTTTGATCCTTATGTTTGCTTTTTTGCCAGTACCGTGCTGTTTTTTTTTTTTTTCTTTTTTTTAATCACTGAGGCTTTGTAATATAATCAGTTTTTGACTTTTTAAGTTTCTGTAATTTTCTTTAACTCATCAGTTGTGCTTTTATCTTCACTTTTTCTCTTACCTTCTGGTTTTGCTCAATTATTTTTTTAATTGTTTTCTTCTATAAGTGATTAAGATATAAGTTAGATATTTGGGTTATCAGTCTATTCTGTTCTACCATATGTAGTCAAGATACACATTTTTCTTTATGGGCCACTTTAACCAAATACAACAGTTTTGATATGTGTTTTCATTGCTTTCCAGTTATAAAATTGGATTATGATGTCTTCATTGATTTTTAAAGTACTTAGTTAATAGTTTTTGAATTTTTAATCATAAAGAAGGATTGGTGGCTGGGGATTTAGCTCAGTGGCACAGCGCCTGCCTGGCAAGCGCAATGTTATGAGTTTGATTCCCAGTACGGGAAAAAAACAAAAAACAAACAAACAAAAAAAAAACAAGCTTGTGAAGAAGGATTGGTTATCTCCTTTTTTGATCTTTTAGCTCCATTGTAGTCTAGGGTATCATCAACTTGATACCGATTCTTTCCTATTTGTTGAGAATTAGCTTATGACTTAGTAATAGTTCATATGCACTGGAGAATGTGAATTCTCTAATTTTTTATACAAAGTTGTACATGCAACCATTAGATTAGTCTAATAATGTGTTGTTCACATTTTCTATAATTTTTCATTTGTAGGTGCTCTTAGTTACTGACCTCCTGCTATAACTATGGGTTTGTTGATCATCTTTGTTCTACTAATTCTGCCATTATTATTCAGTATCTGCTAATAAATGCACATAAAGAGATTGTGTTTATGTCCTGTAACTGCTAACTGTGATACTCAATTTAACTGTAGGACACATATGACACCAAACAGAGAAAAGGCCCACCCCAGTTGTGAATGGCATCAACCAGTAGGCATGTAGCCTTGACAGAATAAGAAAATGGAAAGAAGGAAGTGTGCTCATTTTGAAGAGCACCAGTCTTCTTAAGAGTGTGCTGCTGTCACTTTGGACGTGGTCTCCAGGTCTCCAGTTTCTTCAGCCTTGTATGTCCATATATATACTAATATGCACCGTTAAATGCATTACAGGTTAAAGAATCCAGTAAATTATCACTGGTGAATTAACTCAGTGACACCAACTTGAGCCCTCCAGGGCTTTTGCCCTGAAAGTTTTCTCTTAAAGTCAATTTTATCTAATATTAATATACTTTATGGCAGTTTTTGTCTTATTAACATGTACCTTTTCAGTTATTTTGCTTGTAAACTGTGCACTTGTATTTATGTATTGCTTTCAAACCACTCAGGGATGACTTTCATTCTTATCTAATCTCAGATATCTCCATCTTAACTAAAAAGTTTAATCTCTGTATATCTATTGTTACTAATGTATTTGTGAGTGCTACCAATGAATTTTGTGTTTTCCTTTTAATATGATTTTTCTCTGTTCCATTTTCCTTTTTTCCTGACAGATATTAAATGGGCTGAGATTTTCCTTTTTTCATATAGAATATATATATTCTATTTCTAATCTTTTGATATTTTCTATCTTCACTGTCTGCTATTAACACCTTTGTATTCTTTCCATTTTCTTACCTGTGACAGTTAACATGCATAACTGGATTAAGACTCCTAGAGAGGTTGTAGGGGACAGTGAATCTTAGCATATTATTTTAGATAAAATAGTTTTAGTAAAGGCCTAAAATATGTCCTGGGAAGCCTCCCAGGGGAATTGTAAGAGCTAACCCTACAGTCAAACTTTGCCTGGGAATGTCTCCCCGAGATAAGGAACAACCAGGCCTAGACAACTATCTGTGACCCTGCCTGGGTAGTTTCATCCCTTTCTCTGGCCCTAGATAAACACTGTAACCTTAAAGGAATGTATAGGTTGTAAAAATGGAAACAAACAGAACATAAAGGGAAAAACATCTATCATCGTTAGACATGTAACCAGCAACTGACCCGGGATCTCAAGGGATGAGAGGATTATACGGCCACCTGAGTCAGCAAATGTAACATCCCAATTTGTAACCATGGAAACCCAAAACATATTTAAGATCTGAACCAAAACTAGCAGACACCAACAGGCCCCAACTTGTTAGTTGGGTACAGACGGTGGTCAGCCTAAAATTCAATAAACTCTGTTTTCCCTAAATAGAGTTCTTCAGTCTTCTGTGGAATTCAGCCCGCTTTTTGCCATTACAACGTGACTGGCACATGGAGGCAGCATTTTTATCAGTGGGTTAATCCACCGATGTTTGTAGCTGACTGTGCTGTTAGGAGCTGGAGTCCAGTTGGAGACAGGAGACTGGGGCTGTGCATTTGGAGGGTGTATCTCTCATGGGCTTCCCTTCTCTGTGCTCTACTTCCTGACCACCATGAGGTGAGCAGCTTTGCTCTACCACACCCTCCCACCGTGATGTCTCTACACTGCAGTCAGCCTGCTATGGACTAAACCCTCTGAAACGATGAGCCAAACTGTACATTTCCTCCTTGAAATGGTGAGTTTTTCTCAGCACTGAGAAAGATGACAAAAACGTTGCCTCTCTGAAGTCATTTAGTTTATTTATTCAAACATACTTTCCATGCTATTAAAAGTCTCTCCAGTTAATCTGTTGCATATTCCGTTCACTAAATTTTTATTTAGTGACATTTTAACTCTAAAAATCCTATACTTTAGCCAGGAATGGTGGTACATGCCTCTAATCCCAGCACCTGGGATTTTGAGTCAGGAGAATGGCTGTGAGTTCGAGGTCAGCTTAAACTACATAGTAAGACCCTGTCTCAAAACACATCAAAAAAAAACAAAAATAAAAATCCTATATTTTTAAATTTTATCTCTTTTATCACAAATATCTAGTTCTAATGGAATAAGCTAGTGTTTAAACTTCTCATGGGAACTTTTCTTCTAACCTAAGTAGGCAAGACATAACATTCCTTTTTCTCTCCTTTAGCCTCCACTCTACTAAATAGATGACATTAGTCTTCTTTTTCTTGGAGTATACTGTTTTGATAGTTTAGAGCTTTAGTCATGGTTCACTTACAACTCTCTACCTCAAGAGTCCAGTGCTGGCCACAATTTCATTGTACAAAAAGCAAAACCTAATCCTCTAGTTGTCACCTGGTCCAACATCTTCTGAGACTGCCCCTAAGGCTACCCCTGCATCTGTCTTTCTAATACTCATATTCTACACTTGATCTTAGCCAAAAGGCCAAGAAACAATATTCCTTCTTCATCTGGTACCTGAGATTTCTCCTTAAATTCTTTCAAGCTTATCCATGCATATCTTAAAATATTTTTGCTATATTTTCTCAAGAATTTCCACATGCTTATAGTGGGAAATTTTTTGCCAAATTTCTTGAGGCAGAAATGGCAATACTTGACAGTTAATAAGTCCATAAGCATATCTGGCCGCCATAAAGTTGGCATGTCTTCATGTAAAAATAGAAACAATCATTTTGCTTTTAACTCTGGATTCATATGGAGTTATTCCCTTGGTTATAACATCAAATATTCACATTGCAATGATGATTCACAACTTTAAAAATCATAGAAGAGTTTACTTTCTGTATATTTAACAAAATAAAAGTTAGTTTTGATGTTGTAAATATGTGTGTGTGTGTGCGCACGCGTGCTACAATAGGAAATGTCTGACTTTAATTACTATAGGAAAAAAGAAAGGAATAAAAGTAGGCTTAACAACCAACTGATACCATGTAGACCCATTGGAGTCAGAGTTTCTGCAAAACTAAAGTTCCACATTGCTCAAACAGGCAAAAAAGGTAGTAGAAAAAAGATTATATATCAACTATATATGACATTCTTGTCATTATTATGAAAATTCTTGTCATAAAATGTGATTTGAATTTACATTAATATTATCATCTATAATATTAAATTAATATTGCTAATGTGAATTTTATTTATCTTAATGGTTTGAGTGGTTTGGAATGTATATTTGTTAGGATTTTATATTTGAGTCATAGCTACCAAAAAAGTGTATCCAATTTTACATTTATACATCCACATATAATATAAAAATGTAAGAAAATGTGAGAGACTGTGAATCTTTTTCTTTTAAAATATTGAGGAAGTACAAAAAAAATTGTCTTTCGGGCTTAGTTGCAGTTGTGAAATACTGGAAACAACTTAATGCCCATGCTTAAGAAAATAATATCTTCAAATTGTGGTACTTTTATATAATGGAATATTACTCAGCTGTAAAGAAAGATAAACTCGAGGCTTGTATAGGCAAATGGTCACAACTAGAGACCATACTCATAAGCGAAATAAATCAAACATACATGTGCAAGCACCACATTGTTTCTCTAGTGTAAAGCCTGAAAGAGTTAATTTAAACTAGGAGATATGATAGACATTGGGAATTGATAGGAAAGCACTCATAGATAAAGGATAACTGGAATATGGGAAAAGAGAAGGGAAAGAAGGAGAAAGTTTGTATATATGTATATGCAGGATAGTTAACACAGGTGTTCTACTGTCCTGTATTTCCTTGCTGAAAGAAACTGTCAGTGAGGCATTGGTTGATTAGCTTTGTATGTCTATATGTGTTTTCATGAGAAACTACATTGAAGATATCAATATGTAATACAATAAGCATTGTTAATTCCCTACCACTCTGTTTGTAACTCTGTAATGTCTGTACTGATCCTTTGCTATTTTGTAAAATGTTGTCGGTCTGTTAGTATTTTCCTCCTTTTATTTCTAAAATAAAAAAAAAAAGAAAATAATATCTTCAAGATTTCTACCTACTTTCTCTTCCAGTAGATTTATGTTTCTGTTTAAGAGCTCATGAACAGAAACCAAACTGCACAGGAAATACTTCAAAGAATCAACAACTTGGATCTCATCTTGTTAAAAAGTTTTGCACATCTAAAGAAAACACCAACATAGGTAAAAGAAAACTCACAAATTGGAAAAAAAAATTTAGCCAACTCTCCCTCAGATAAAGGACTTATATCTAGAAAATATAAAGAATATTAAAAATTCAGGTCCCCAAATTCAAAGAAACAATCCAAAAATGAGCATCAGAGTGAATAGACACTTCTCAGATGAAGAACTACAACTGGCAAATAAATTTATGAAAAAAACGTTCAGCATCATAGATCATTCAAGAAGTGCAAATTAAAACAACACTAAGATTCCATCTCACCCCAGAAAGAATGGCTATCATCAAGAAATAAACCAACAACAAATGCTGGAGGGGCTGTGGGGAAAAGGAACCCTTCTCCACTGTTGGTGAGAGTGTAGACTGGTACAACCACTATGGAAATCAGTGTTGAGATTCCTCAGAAAAGTAGGATTAGAGGTCCCATTCGACCCAGTTATTCCTTTTCCAAGTATTTTCCCAGAAGAATTGAAAACATCATGCCACAGCAATATATATGTGCATCCATGTTTACAGCAGCACAGTTTGTCAAAGCTAAATCTTGGAAACAACCCAAATGCCCATCAACTAAGGAATGGGTAAAAAAGATGTGGTACTTTTATACAATGGAGTACTACTCAGCTAGAAAGAAAGATAAACTCGAGGCTTTTATAGGTAAATGAATGTGGTTAGAGACCATACTCATAAGTGAAATAAACCAGACCCACATGTGTAAACATCATATTGTCTCCCTAGTGTAAGAAACTGAAAGAATAAATAAGATCCAAAAGATACAATAGACATTGTGAAAGGGAAAGAAACTGCTCAAGTGGAAAGAACTGGAATGGGCAAAGGAGAAAAGAAAAAAGAGGAAAAAAAAATATATATATATACATGAAATAGCTAAGATAATTGTACTATTAATTTCTATTGGTTGATTGAAAGGAACAGTTAGTGCTTATATTGTTTGATCAATCGTGCATGCCTGTATCTGGTAATCTGAGCAACTACTTTGAAGATAACAATACACAATATAATAACCATTTTAATTTCCTATTATCTTGTTCTGAAGTTCTGTATCATTTTTATTGTTTTTTACTTCCCTTTAAGATAAAATATATATGTGTGTGTGTGTATATATATATATATATATATATATACATACACATACACACAATATAGCTAAGATCATTATACTACTAACTGCTGTTAGTTTATTGAAAGGAATGGTTTGTGCTTATATTGTTGATCAATTTTGCATGCCTGTATCTTGTAATCTGAGTGACTACTTTGATGATAAAAATATGCAATATAATAATCATTATTAACTTCCTAGTCTCTTGTTTTGTATTTCTATATCATTGTTTTTGTTTTTTTCTCTTTAAAATAAAATTTTTTAAAAAAAATATTATAATAGACTATGGAATTCCCACACAATGGAATATTATCCAGCTGTTCAAAAGACAGGAAAAGTTTTTACACACGCCAATATGGATGATTTCCAAGATATATTAAGTAAAAAATGATAAAGTGTAAAAGACTACATATAATATGGTACTTTCTTATCAGAAAGACACTATAAAAATGTACTACAATATAATAACTTCAATAAAAAATAAATCACATAAAATATGAATCATATTCTGGTGACATTAGTGGAATGTGTAAGCCTGTAAAAGTGGCTAGCCAAGTGTTATATCATCGTAGTTATCCAAGCTAAAATCAAGTCTCAACTTGCTGTACACACACCAGCTGATAGATGGTTTATGTTCCAATTTACATAGTAAAGGGGATAATTCTATCAGAATTTTAGCAGAGTGATATGATTCCAGGATTCTCCTGTCTAGTTAGTGCCAACTCTATCAGCTCAATCTGAGACTATTACATCGGGAGAAAACCAGGAACATAGTTCACCACTTGCATTCCTCACAACCTTCCCATCTGTGAAAAAAACAAAAACAATAGCCAGTCAGTAATTGTATTCTCCCCAAGCGTGCACTATGTACGATAGAATACTGAGACTTTTTACTTTATTGAGAGAGTTCAAGAAACTTCAGAGTAGCAAATTAAATGATATGCTTAATAGTACTATTCATTTGACATCTAATCATAAAGCATCTGGTGACACCCGATTATTATTTTACTGATTAATATTTTGTCTCTTTAATTAGTCTTTAAGATGCTTGTGATTTTTTCCACAATTACATTTTAATGAACTTCAGTCCAGGACAATGATGCTATGCCCCATATCTCTTTCATTTCATTGGACAGACAGAGCATTGAGTAAATCTTTATAACTGGTTGAAATGTGACTTATTTGTTCATAAGAAAAAATACCACATTACATTCAAGTAGATGGAACAGAATGTGAAAACTTCATGGCAGAGTAGTACATATGGGGTCGTAAGAATGAGAAAATAGTGAAGAAACAGGAAGGGTCTACATAATACACAGAATTGGGTGTCCTAGTAATGACTCTGTCCACCATTCTATGAGCAATGGAAAGCTACTAAATAGTACTTGCACTAATGTACTTTTAGATTATCCCTTTTTTAGGCATCCATTCATTTTCACCTTCCCAGTTAGCTTTTACAAAAGGTGCCCTCATCGATGGTGTCTGAATCCAAAGGAGTTTAGAGGGCTTAGTTTCCTTATCATTACTTCAGATTTTTCAATTAACAAGACTGTCAGAGCAAATGCAACAGTTTTTGAAAATACTAAGCTCCTAAATCCTTAAGCTCCTGCCAAGCCTTTTTATACTTCTTCAATCCAATCATGCATGACCTGTTAATATCCTCGTTTGCTTGAAGAGTGTCCTACATCTCCATGAATGACCTCCTCTGGATGCCAAAATCGCACATAGGAAGTTGGGAGCCTCATCGAGCTGGGGTAGGTGTACATAAAGACTCATATCCCTGACAAGTCCTTGGGATACATAAAATCTACTATAGAAGCAAAACTAAATGTGTAAATGACTATTTTTAATAAGAGATGCCTTTACAAATACAAACTTGGCATTTTCAGTTCAAAGGGGCAATGTCCACTCGGTACCATTAGGAACTGCTTGACAAAAAAAGAATATTGAGCAGATCCTTAGAGGATGGATACAAGAAGCTAAAGACAGAATATATTTTGTGGTTGCCTGCAAGGACCTTAGTCACACTGCTTTTGATTTAAAACTTAATTCTGGAATGCAGCCTCTGTTGCCCTGTGACCTTCAGCAATGGGAGTCCACTGGGAGAATGCTAAAAACCTTGGAGGCAGAAAATGCTTTCATTTCACAGTCTTCTATGTGATTCAAAGAGCAAAGAAATGAATACTTCTATGAACCCTGAAATCTCCATGAGAATAAACCTAGGTTAGCTTGCTGGAGACAAGATATAATAGGGAGGAGAATCAAGGTGCCACAGTTTATAACCAGTTGACCCTCCAGACCTGTTACCTTGTCAACCGTCAGGTAGTGGAAGACACCTAGGAAGCATGTTGGACACCCAAGCAAACTAGGGAATGAGTGCTTTCCATTTTAGTACTGTTCTAAAAGAACCAGTATTTGGTTTTGCTAATACTTTCTGTGTGCAGTACCAGAAAGTGAGTCTAGGACTGTGAATAGATTGAGTAGGTGTCCTCACTCTGAATCATTTCCAAAACTAAGCACACATAATGAAAAGAAATCCTCTTATTAAGGACATCTCTACTATAATAGAAGAGATTCCTATACCATCAGCTCTACAGCCTTCAACACAAAAACATAATAATCACGAGAACACAAGATGCCTCCAAAAATTCATAACTCCCTAAAAATGGATCTCATGGACACTGAAGTGGATGAATTTCCAGACAAAGAACTTAAAAAATAAATAGTAAAAATGATTAAAGAGACTGAAGAAGAGACAATTAAGCGATGATTAAAACAATTACCAAAAAGAAAAGAAAAGGAATAGCTGAATATTGCATGCATTAAAATAATCAACTGGCTTAAAGATGAAAGAAATAAGCAGCAGAGTGAATTAAGGAAGACAATACAGAATATAAAGACAAGTCTAATTTTTTAATTAATTTTAATACACATAATGATCACATTCATCACAGGGAATTTTTACTTGTGTATATCTTCCTTCCTCTTTTGCCCCTTTCCTTCCCATCCCTTCAACTCTTATTCCTCTCCTGATTTACAAAAGTCTTGTTTCCACTTTTTTCCTTCTACTGTTTTTTTTTCTTTTCCCTTCCTTCCTGTCCCCCTGACAATTTCCTTATTCTCCTTAATATTTGAACATTTTCTTCCTACTTCGTAATTTCTATTACCCATTTTCATCCTTGTTTATAATTTCAGTTTCTCATACAAGAGAGAGACAATGTGATATTTAAACATGTGTCTTATAGTTGATACATTGTGTCAGCTTGAGGAGTCTAAAAACTTAACCAAGTAATCAGCAGTTTTATATCCTGAGGTGAAACGGCCTATCCTTACATAGGATATTGTCCATCTAAGAAGTTTAAAAGTTTAACTAAGTGATTTAGCAGGAAGCTAGGGTCCTTACTTTGTAAACATCTTCAGCTTGTGGAAGAGTAGGGCAAGGAGATGGTGTGGGCATGTGTAGATAGCCAATATATAATATAAGGGAAAAAGAGAGGCTTGCTTTCCCCCCTTGTGCTCTTTCTGTTTTTGTTGTCTTTTAACACTTTGGACTACTGCTGCTGTGCCATGCCACCTTGCCCTGGAGCCAGCTGATTATGGCCTGAAACCTCCACAAAATGTGAGCTAAATAAATCTTTTCTTCTTTAATTTTGGGCATTGAGTATTTTGTCTCAGCAATGAGAAAAAAGTAACTAAGACAAAATTTGGTACCAGGAGTAGGGTCGTGGTTGCAACTTTACCTGACTATATGATTCACAAGCATTTAAAAATGGCTTGTAAAAAGAGCTTTAAAAGGTTCAGAGATTTTGCCTTTTAAAAAGTGCTAAAATGCCTTCAGCTGTTCTATATAAGAGATTCTGGTCAGAGCTCAAAAAAATCAAAAGACTAATAAAAACACTGCCAGTAAAAACCAGTCTTGGTAAGTTTCCGCTAAAAAAAAAAAAAAGAGGACTACATTGGTTGTTAGACTCCAGATGATATATGTTACAGCTTGACAAAAAGTTTGTCTACATTTTGCTTGTGTCCAAAACTTTGCCTGAGACTAAAATTAAGGGCAGTGGACTGATCAATGTGACAAAAAAAAAAAATTTCAAGACAGTCAAATGCTGGAACAGTGACATGGCTACAGTGACTACAAAAAATAGAGCTGAGGACATCTTGATTGCTAAAAAAAAAAAAAAAAAAGACCAAACAATTTTAAAATAGCCTAAAGACATCACTAAAAACAACAAGTCTCCACCCTTTACAGTCTCAAACGTACAAAAGTAAAAGACTTTACTTTTTAAAAAGAGCCACAAAACACCCTGTTACAAAATGGCTGGGACATAAAAAATTTGTTCCTAAAAATTAGATTCAGAATGCCCAGTGATTCAGGCAGTCAACCCCTACAGCCAAATCAAAAAAAAAAAAAAATCCTAGGGGCTGGGGATTTAGCTCAATAGCACGGCACCTGCCTGGCAAGCATGAGGCCTTAAGTTCGATTCCCAGTACCAAAAAAAAAAAAAAAAGAATCCTGGCTACTGCTCCACCTCACAAGAGATCTTGACATCATCCACATGGTGGTGTTGTGTCCAATTTCTTTCAAAGTATGGTCTCAAGATGCATCCATTTACCTAATGTCTCAAGTTTATCTTTCTTTATGGCAGGGTAATACTCCACTGTATATAAGAACCACATTTTCTTTATTCATTAATCCATTGGAAACAGCTGTTTCCAACACTTGGCTATGATAAATCATGCTGCTATAAACATGAATGTGCGTATATTGTTATGTATGATGCTTTTAACACTTGCATGAAAGATACCAAGAAGGAGAATAGCTGTATCAAGTGGAACCACTAGTTTCCATTCTTTTAGGAACCTTCATACTGATTTCCATATTGGTTGCACCAATTTACACTCCCATCAACAGTGGAAAAGGGTTCTGCTATTTCTTGATGACAGTCATATTTTCTGGAGTGAGATGGAATCACAATGTTTTAATTTGCATTTCTCAAATGACCAGGGATGCTGAACATTTTTTCATATATTTCTTGGTCATTTCTACTTTTTCATCTGAGAAATCTCTATTCTCTTCAGATGCCCATTTTTGGACTGGGTTTTCAATTTGGGGGCTCTGATTCTTTATATATTCTAGATTTGATTCTTTATATAGTCTAGATTTGAGCTCTTTATATATTCTAGATTATTAGGCCTTTGTCTGAAGAATAACTAGTAAAATTTTCTTCCCACAGTATGGGTTGTTTCCTCATACTGTTGGTGGTTGCTTTTGCTGACAAAAGCTTTTTAACATGATGAGATCCCAGAAGCTGATTCTTTGTAATACTTCCTGTGTGATCAGGGTTTTGCTCATAAAATCTTTGCCTACACCTATGTCTTCAAGACTATTACCTATCTTATCTTACAACAGATCAAGTGTTTCTGTTTTAACATTTAGATCTTTGATCTATTTCAATTTTGGTTTAGTGTGTGGTGAGAGATATGGGTCTAGGTTTAGTCTTCAGGATGTGGAAAGCCAGTTTTCCTACCACCATTTATTAAACAGGCCATATTTCTTCCAGTGAAGGCATTTGCCCCCTTAATCAAAGAGAGAGCGGCTGAAGGTGTCTGAAGTTGTTTCTTTCTCTTCTATACTGTTCCAGTGACCCTTGAATCTCCTTTTGCCAGTACCATGCTGTTTTATCACAGTAGCTCTGTAGTATAATTTCAAGTCAGGGATTGTAATGCATCCTGCCTTGCCTTGGTTGCCCAGAATTGCCTTTCCTATTCTAGGATTCTTTGGAATCCAAATGAATTTTAGGAATGCTTTCTCTAGTTCTGTGAGGTATGCTAATGTTATTTTGATTGAGAATCATTAAATCTGGATAAATATTTTAGAAATATGGTCATTTTCATTATGTTGGTTCTTCTTACCCAATCACAATGCATATCTTTATATTTTCTCATATCTTCTTTGATCTTCTTTTTCAGAATACTGTAGTTTCCAATGTAGAGGTCTTTTACTTCCTTTGATAGATTGACTCCTAAGTATTTCACTTTTTTAATGCTATTGTGAAACGGTTTGTTTCCCTAGTTTCTCTCTCCCTGAGTTTGGTATTTATGTATAGGAATTCTATTGATTTTTGAGTGTTGACTTTGTATCCAGCTCTGCAACTGAATTTGTTTATTAAATCTAGAAGTCCTTTGATGGAGTTACTGGGGTCTTCTATGTAGAGTATCATGTCATCCCCAAATAATGATAATTTAACTTTTTTCCTATCTTTATTCCTTTTATTTCTTTCTCTTATCTAATTTCTCTGACTAATGTTTCCAGAACTATATTGAATAGGAGTGGTGACAGTGGACATCCTTATCTTGTTCCTGATTTTAGAGTGAAAACTTTCAGTTTTGGGCACTTAATATGATGTTGGCTGTTGATTTGTCATAGATGGCTTTTATGATGTTGGCTGTTGGTTTGTCATAGATGGTTGAGATAAAAACCTTGCATTCCAATTTTTTTGTAAGGTTTTTATCATGAATTGGTGTTGGACTTTGTCAGATTCTTTTTCTGCATCTGTTGAGATGGTCATGTGGTTTTTGTCCTTGGGTCTGTTGATGTACATTTATTGATAGAACCATCCTTAATCCTACTTGGTCATGGTGTATAATCTTCTTGATAATTTGCTGCGTTCTGTTTGCCAGTATCTTAGTGAGGACTTTTGCAGCTATATTCATTAAAGAGATTAGTCTGTAGTTCTCTTCTTTTGGCTGGATCCTCTCTGGTTTGGGTATCAGAGTAATGCTTTTCCCTGGAATGAGTTTGGAAGTGTTGCTTCCTTTTCAGTCTCATTAAAGAGTTTGAAGAGTAGTGGCTTTAGATCTCTAGATTTCTTGTAGAACTCAGTGAAACTGTCAGGACCTGGGCTTTTCTTTGTGGGTAGTTTTTAAATTATTTCTTTAATTTCATTGACTGGTATAGGTTAATTTAGAATTTTTATAGCTTCTTGATTCAGTTTTGGTAATTCATATGTATCATTTCTTCCATATTTTCCATCTTATCAGAGTAGTTTTACTAGTAGATATTGGTAATCTTCTGGATTTCATCAAGATCTGTTGTAATTTCACCCTTTTCATTTCTAATTGCATAGATTTGAGTTGATTTAATCTTTCAAAGAAGAAACTCTTTGATTCATTGATTCTTTGTATTGTTTTCTTAGTTTCAATTGCATTAATTTCTGATCTGACCTTTATGATTTCCTCCTTTGGGTTTAACTTACTCTTTGGGTTTGCTTTGGGTTTAACTTACTCTTCTTTTTCTAGAAGCTTGAGGTTCAGCATTATTTATTTTAGCTCAATCTTGTGTTAATCTTTTTTGAATCAGCTAGAAGCTGTTGGATTGATTTTTTGAGGTCCCTTAAGTGTTTCGTTTGATAATTTCTAAGTGCAAGTCTATCTTCTAGATCTGATATTCTGTCCTCACATTGGTTCATTCTGCTGCATATACTTTCAATAGAACTTTTAATCTGGATATCTGTTTGAATCTGTTTCATGGAATGCAGTTCTTTCCTATCTTGGGCATTCATGGTTTCCATCACTTTCCTAAGTTCCTCTAGTTTTTAAATCTGTATATACTCTAGATTCACTAACCATTTCCTTCATATGGTCATTATCTCTTTAATTATTGTGACATTATTTCTGATTTGTTTTCTCTAGAGCCTCATTCAGCTGCTTTGTTACTTCCACTGCTACCATTACAGAAAGTTCATCTAGGTGGCTTTTGATTTCTTCCACCTCAATGCCCCCTGGATTTGCTGTGGGTAAGTTGGAGGTTGCATCTTGCTTCTGTCTTCTTATTTTCTATTTCTTTTTATTTGTTTTCTGGGTTGATGTTTATAAGTTACTTATGGCAGGTAGTTTTGTTACTAGTGTTGAAACCTCCTTAGGGAATTACTATTTCAGAGATGTCTTCTATGTGTAACTACCTTTTGGCCTTTGAGTCCATCCCAAGATCCTGCCTCTCCAATTTATTATAGATGAGAAGTAGCTGCCTATTTGGCCTAGCATCCATCTTTGGTACTGAACTATTGTATTGTTTGTGAGCTCCACACCTTCTTGATATTGGCATATAAGGAAGAACAACTGATCACAACTATGTCACCTTAGTAAAAGTAGTTCAATCAGTGATAACAGTATCATCAAGCGCAGTTATGAAATGACAAACTGTTTTAACTGTTAATTTGCCACCTTAAACCATAGGTACAAGCTTCATAGTTGTATAACAAAATGTAAAACAAACCAGAGCACATTTACCTTTAAAGGAGAAAATTTTAAAGGGATAACAAGAAAAAGTAGAGAAATAAAAGAAGAGAAAGAAACTAGAGTCAAAGCTGAAGGACAAAGTAATGTTACTCTAGTTTTGGGAAACTGGTAAAGAAGGTAAGAGAGAAAGAAGAAAAAAACAGAAACAAGAACCAAATGAAACAAAAACAATGTTCACACTCATGAAAAAGCAAAATCAAGGGAAAAAAAAGCAAAGAGCAAAAAGATAAAAAGGATTTCTCTGTGATTTCAGGCCTGTGGTTATCTTCTGGGGTCTATAATTTTGTGGTAGTTCTGAATTAGTGTGTCTCCACTCTCTGTGGTAGACAAAGGAGGAAGACAGAGCCCTAATCCATCCTTGATGATTCCAGCAAGCCTGAAGTAGGATTAGGGCAGGGTACTGGGTAATCCCAGCAAGCCTGCAGTAGCATTAAGCCTATCATCAAGAATATAAAAACAATAAATGCTGGGAAAAGAACCATTCTAGACTGCTAGCAGGGATGTAAATTAGTATGGCCATTATGGAAATAAGTATAGATGTTCCTCAAAAAACTAGAACTAGGGCTGTCATTTGATCTAGCTATACAACTCCTTGGTATATACCCAAAGGAATTAAAGTCAGCATACTATAGAGAAACCTACACACCTATGTTTATTATGCTACAATCCACAGTATCCAAAATATGGAATTAACCTAAAAACACATCAACAGATGAATGAATAAGAAAACATGAGTATAATGGAATACTATTCAGCCATAAGGAAGAATTAAATGCTTTATTTTCCAGGAAAATGGATGGATCTGGTGACTATTAAGTTGAATGAAATAAACCAGGCTCAGATAGACAAATATCACATCTTCCCTATTATGTAGAACCTAAAAAAGATGACAAGAAAGTAGAAGAAACACAACTAGGCAAGAGGAAAGGAGTAAGAGAGCAGGGGAAGGAATGTTGAATATGAGAAAAATATGTTATACACATTGTAACTCCTGAAAAAATGTGAAACTAGAGAGGAGGGCAGGATAAGTGAGGTGAAGGGGGAAAACAATCAAAGTACTTTATTGTGCAAGTACAAATCTGCCAAAATGAAACCCATTAATCTGTACAAGCAATAAAAAGTAGTGAAAAAACAAAGTAGGTAACATACAAATCTGAATGATTCAACAAACCAATATTTATTGAAAGTCTATTTTGTGTAAAGTAATGTGACATAGTCATTTATTAAATAGAGAGTGCTTCCAGGTCCTTGTTGCAACCCAGGAAGTTGTATTTGCAATCCCATGGAAAAGTTATTGAAATTCTAGCAAGTTAATTCCAATCCGCCACTTCCAGTGCAACCCATGGTGAGAATAAAGACACTAAGACATTTGTAGTTATGGGGAGCCAGCGGGTCTTAAATCCAGCCACGATGACGGCTAATGGGAACAAAGGCCTTGACCCAGGGTCAAACCCTTGTTTTATTAATTCATGAAGAAAGGAGTGGCTTGAGGATGAGTGACTAAGAATATGGACAGTAGGTGAGCGTCATTAGCTGGGCTAAGTAGGAGGTCTGAAATCACCTCTGCAACGCAGAGAGAAGGATATGCAGAAAGAGTAATCTGCATAACACAAATGAGATAGTATCTAATGTTTTGTGGTCGGTGCTTCAGCTCTGATGTGTAGTATTTCAAGCCCTGGAAAGTCATAGTCTCTTATCCTGAGGTTTTATCCTAGCTGACAGTGTGGAGCACTGGCTCTTCATCCTGCCTCTTTCCGGCTCACACAAGGGAACAATGGGGGAACCAGGGAAACCCTGCCTGTCATCTTTGCTTGAAAGACTACACATCAGCACCTCAGCTAGACCAATACACATTGCTTAAAGCCAACTGAAGGGATAAGGAAAAGCCCTAGCCAGCTCTGTACATATCAGGACGTGGAACTAGGGTCAGGTTCAGCCTAAATGGAGACAATTGCTCCTCCCTCAAGGACAGTTGCCCAGGTGGTCCTCCGCATATTTAAATCATTTTGGTGAAATTAATATTGCCTCACATTTTAGACCTAAAAATTGCTACTGTCAGGAAGACACTGTATATCTTATTGGTCATTGTCTTTCACTGCCCTCCCTCATGAAATAAGTAGGTGAATGAGATAGTATGATTTTTTGTTTTGTTTTGGTTTGGTTTTTCTCCGGTACCGGGAACCGAACTCACGACCTTGCGCTTGCCAGGCAGGCACTTTGCCGCTGAGCTAAATCCCCAGCCCTGAGATAGTATGATTTTAATTTTCTCTTCCCCTCTTTCAATTCTGTATTAGAGGTGCAAATAAATGAAGGCAATAAAATGCTCACTAATCCTTATTAATAAAACGTTCTTCTTTTGCATACAAGAAGGATTACATATGGAGACCAAAGCCTATTTTATATTCACCCACAATAAAAGCTCATCTAAGTTATTAACCCCCAAAATCTAGCCCAGGAAACCATACACACAGAAGCATATTAGCATACATCAGAAGCATGAAATGGGATTTTTAATGCATATTTAAAATAAGGCTTGAAAATGTTCAAAAGAAAAATATATAAATGTACATGTAATTATAACTATATATGTATATTTTATATAGTGTTATATACATATGTAATTACATAGAGTTTTATGCTTCTAAATTTCCCTATTATTCATGAGAAAAAAGATGCTAAGAAATGTCAGTTGAGAAATGGCATCACATTCTTCCAGAGTTTTATTCCCTATTAAAGATTTCTTCAGAAAGAAAGAAAAGTTTCAAAGCTAAACTTATTTCTAATTAAGTACAATAATACTTTGTGGTGAATAATTCAAAATGGGGAAATTTATAGAAAAATCTAAGCCACCTAAATTATTTCATAAGCATTAGTAAATTCACATAAGAAACAATGTCAAGTTAGCAAAGTTAGCTGATGTCACAAACTGGTTCCTCTGCTCAAAGCCCATGAGAAATGATAGGTAGAAAAAGACAGTGAAAATTTCTACAGCGATATGAGAAAGAACTCAACCTAGATAAACATTAGGCAAGAAAAAAAATTACAAAGCTATCATTCTGATTTACAATGATGGCTTCTTAAACTGTAGGATTTCTACACAGGGCTTAGCAGTCATTCTGCAGCCCAATCAAAGTGTTGTTTAACAAGTGCATTTAGTCCTTGCTTAATGACTTTCATTAGTACCTGAACAATAAAATAAAAAGCTTTTAAATGAAAACTAAAAAAGAGTTTCAATTAAATTTAATAGGAAAATTAGGACGTGTTCCACCTCAAAACAAGATACCCAAACAATTTTCACAGCTAGAAAAATATATCCATTTATATTAGTAATGAATAGCTGTGGGAAGTAAACAAATATTTGTACACAAAGTAAAAAGTTACTGTACTTATATTTCCGAAACATTGCCCACTAAGCTCTCAAATTTATGTGCTCATGATTATTTTGCACTCAGACTACACTTAAAACAAATTCACAGCCAGGGGTGATGATGCATGCCTGTAATCCTAGCACCTGGGAAGCAGAAGCAGGAGGATCACCATCAGTTTGAGGCCTTTTAATTCTGTATCAGAAAATTCAGGAAAACAATTCATGTTCTCAGTGAGAAATTCAACAAAAACATGAAAATCATAAAAAACAGAATCAAGCAAACTTTAAAGTTGGAGAGTTCAACGAATAAAATTTAAAAATGCACCTGAGAGCTTCAAAAATAGACTGAATCAAGCAGAAGAAAGAAATGCTGAAACTGAAAACAGATCCTTTGAAATAACCCAGTAAGACAAATATGAGCCATTTAATAATCTCTGACTAAAAATTATGTCAAGTACATTGTCAAATGTATCTTTGCCTGAGACCCTAATGTTGAAAAGTCATTTTTATAGCATATGTTTTCAGTCAACAAGTTTTTATACAAAAAATGTTCCAAAAGTCATTGTGGAAAATGGTATCTCTTTGCAAGAGTTATTATGGTTAAAACTCATTCCTTTAAAAGGTCCTTATAGAATATATTTTGGGGGGTTTTTTCGTTTTGGTTTTTTTTTTTTTTTTTTTTTTTTTTTTTTTTTTATTTTCTCTCGTTTGGTTTTCTTTTTTTTTTTTTTTTTTTTTTTTTTTTTTTTTTTTGTCTCTTTGAGACAGGATCTCGCTATGCAGTTCAGGCTGGCCATGAGCTCATTTATGTAGCCTAGGCTGGTCTTGAATTCACAACAATCCTCCTGCCTCAGCCTTCCAAGTGCTGGGATTACAGGCCTGTGCCATCACACCCAGCTGTAGAATATGTTTGAACAGGTAGAACACAGACTATGTTAATAATAAGAATTTTTTAAATGCTTACTTAGAGCAAGTAGGACTGTTCATGTAATCAAACCCTTAATGTTATTTATCTAGCTTAAGTTTCATAGAAATTTTGATGGAGGAAATACCACTGGCTTAACAACTTTAGCTTCAGTTATGGAGTTCCTCTAGACGACACCCACAAAACATAAGATATTATCATTTTGCTATAAATTAGCCTCATCAAACAGAACAATAGCAATTATCACTATCGACCACACAGTATCTACATTAATTGCAGATAGCAAAAACAAGTATTACTTCTAGAGCAGTGCCAAAATAATTGTCCTGTTTCATGAAAGGAACTTCTTTTACTGGGAAAGTGAAGAATGCCATGGGAAGAAGTGGATATCTGTTTTTTGTTGATGGAACAAATACCCAACACCTACAACTTCGAGGAAGAACGATTTTTTTGGCCCACATTTTTAGTCCGTGCATAAAGGGCATGATAGAAGGGACTGCCAGGGGAAGGTTGCTCAAGTCATGGTGACCAGGAAGAGAGAGCAACACCAGGAGCCAGAGAGGGAGATATATACACTTAAAGGTCAGAGCCTCAGGGCTATCAGGCCTGGATCCCACTGTAGTGTCTCGCACAAGTCTGTATGAGGAGGCTGAAGTGTCTGTGATGCAAGACTGAAGGTGTATGGTGCAGACTGAGGGGTGTGTGCAGGAAGCTGGGAGACGTCCAAGGTGAAAGTGAAGACTGGAGCTCCTCTGAAGAAACACAAGCAATCCTTCCTTCTTTGTTTCCCTTTCATACCACTCCCGAGACAACACTCCCTAAGGAGGGTCTTCCACACCCAGAACTATGCTGAGCGAATATACTTGTGCGTTTCTTACTCAAATTGACACAATCAGTTAACTATCACATCCAGTGATCCACCTCCACCCAGACCCCACCTCCTTACAGCAAGTCAGCTATCTCATCCCCATAATTCTGTTGCCTACCAACACCCCTGCCTCTTAGCACATGAGGCTTTGAGGGATATTCTCCATCCAAACTATAACACCTCCCTAGCTACCCAGGCTCCAGCACCTCAGCCCGGTGTGACAGATCTGCACATGACCGCATAAAGGGTGGTCCCTGGAACGTTGCAGTAACATCACCTCCTCCCTCTTTTAGCCCAGGTCCCTTTCCCTGGAATGCTACCTTAACATCACCTCCTCCCTCTTTTAGCCCAGCCAAACTCCTGCTCCCTAGTGCGTTGAATTAATAGTTTACTATTTTCAAAAGTATGTGCCGATTATACATGGATTATTGTTCCATTAGCTGATCCCATGTGACTTTCATGGTGCTAAGTGATAGAAATATGTGGGCGAATGAAAGTACAGGGTTCCTGTTCTCCCTGAACTTTCAGTTTTGAAGATAAGGAAGATATTTAAGAAGGAAACAAATGAATAAATATAAAATCATGAACTGGAAAGAAAACCATGAGGGGAAAAATATTAAGCACCACAGAAGAAGAGCAGAGAGAAGTACTTTTGCCAAGAGTGTGAGGATTGCCTCTTCGGAGAGGTGAGATAAAGTGGGCAATGGAGCTAAGGAGTTAAATATGAAAAAGGAGTAAAAACGAGTCACAATAAAGAGGAACAAGAAGACAGGCATGCACGAGAGGAAGCCAAAGAAGCAGGAATGAGCTTACTTTTAGTTTTGAGGACTTAAGTAGGAGCTGGGATTTTATCCTAAGTACAGTGGAGAGCTTTAAAGGATTTTGGAAGAGAAGTGACATGATCTAATTTACATCCTAAAATAGGAGTCCTGGCTGCTGTTTAAGAGAGAACAAAAGAGAAGAAATGAGAGTGGGTGCCAGAAAAGCATTTAGAAGATTAGAAAGTGGTCCTGTAAGTGCTAATAAAGGGTTGCAAATAGTGGTTCCTGCGGCTGTCTATGAACAATCACCATTGTGCAGGAAAGATTTTTTTAGTCTAGAACTGAATCAATAAGTTAAAATAGCAGATGCCCAAATTTCATTACAAAGCAGCTCAAGACTTCAGACTGGGGCCTGAGATTCACTGAACTAAGACAGTACGCTATAGGTAGGCGTTCAGGTATAAGTGGAGAGATGCAAACAGCAAAGAGAAGAGAACAAGAAAATGATGCAGATGTTGTATTGGGTGGGAGAAGGACTACAGGGGATCAGAAAGGCTCAGACTCAATGCCACGGAATCATCAGGAAGTATTATTTGTCCACTTGGAGTTGTAAACTGTACTTGCCTGAGTTTCCTCTTCTCTAGGGTGGTAAAAACCAGAGCTTTCACCACATTGTGTTGTGAGAATAAGTAAGCTAAGAAATAAAAGCACTTAGAAGAGTATCTCAAAAACTGTAGCTGGTTGTGGCTGTTAATCTTGACTCTCTTTTTTTGTTTTGTTTTCCGGTACCGGGAATCGAACTCATGACCTCGCACTTGCCAGGCCGGCACTGTGCCCCTGAGCTAAATCCCCAGCCCCGTTGACTCTCAATTAGACTCGATTAAGAAACACCTGGCAGATTAGTAAAGCACACTTCGGGATGTTTCCAGAGGAGACTGGCAGGTAGGCCAGTACACTGAGGGAGGAAGACTTGCCCTGATTGTGGGTGGCACAGTTCCACAAGCCTACAGCCCAGGTGGAATGAAAAGGGGAAGAAGAAAAAGCTGGCCCGCTCTGGAAAGCTTGATTCATCTGGAGTCCATCCCTAGCACCTCTGCAATAACCTGCGGACCTCCCTCATTTTAGATCTAAAACGTCCCCAAAGAGGTTTCACGTTTTGGGTGGAGCATGGTAGGAAGGGGCAGGTCACTGAGGGCATGACTTGGAAGGGCATATTCTTGTCCCAGCACCTCCCCTTGTTCTTTGCTTCCCCGCCACCATGTGATGAGCAGGTTTCCTCCACCATGTTGTTCTACCCTGCTGTTCCCACCTCGGAGCCAACCAACCATGTACTGAATCCACCAAAACTGTGAGCCGAAATCAACCTCTTCTTTAAATTGTGGATGACAAGTATTTTCCCCAGGGACAGGAAAGTGATCAATACAATTAAGACTGTAACCTTTTCAGTCTTTCAACAAAAAGATTTCCCTATTGACTCTGTACCTCTGAAGAATCCTAAATAATATATTGAATCAGAATATATACAAACTTTACTTAAATAAATTTAAGTAAATAAATTTAAGTAAAATATCAGATATACCCCGTGTTTTTGTGTTGTCATCAAATAATGAGCAATCCTTCATGACAATTTAGGAAAACTGAAGTTAGTATTTATATCTTTTCAATATAAATTTTGTTGACTTATATGGTTTATATGATTTCAATAACTTTTATTTTTATTAGTTTTTTATATATATATA
>NW_004955403.1:14330071-14375780 GCF_000276665.1 Chinchilla lanigera
GTGTTTCTGGTTTAATATTGAGATCTGTGAACCATTTTGACTTGAGTTTGGTGCATGGTGATAGGCTTGGGTCTATTTTCAGTTTTTGGCAGGTAATAATACATTTATTCTTAATAATACAATAACTCTAAGTAAAATAGTATAGATAGCTTGAAATTTATTTTATAGTTAATAATATAATTAGGTGTATAGGTACAGCTTGTTTTCAAGGCCAAGAGCAAGTTAGAAAATACAGTAATCCCCTTTGAGATGACGAGTAAATGTCTGAGACATGAGGAAAATGGAAAGGGCATCTTTGTGTTTTGAAACATAATTTGAGAAAGGTCAAAAAACAGAAGTATTTTCAAAACTAATTCATACTGCTTTTCCAGTGGTTACAAGTACAATAGAAAGTATTTCACTTTATTCCAATACCTAAATTTTTATAGATCAAATAGTTATTTGGAGACATAATTATTTGCCATATACAATTAACTTTTCATTCAGAAGTGCTGATAGAAATTAACATTTTCCTGCCTTTTCTTTTGAAATTGTTACATAATAAATACAGTTATTACAAAAGATTAAGAGATTGAAAACTCTAACTGTTACCAAATCCTAAACTGTGTTCTGCACTTGAATTTACTCTCATGGAAATTTTAAAGCATGAATAGTTTGAGCACATTCTCCTTTATACATAAATGCCATTTATTTCTTGAAACTTGCTTTTAATAATTGTTCCAGTAACTTAAATGCATGCAGACTTCTTAGAAGGTAATAAAACTGTATACCAGAATAAAAGGTAAAATTAAATGACTCATTCTCTTTATGATCAAAGCTGAAACATTCTCTTGCTATTATGTTGTGAATTCCACCAAAAATGCCACAATCATTTATTGAATTTTTCTTCTTTCAGACATTGACTTGCTAAGCTATTGTATAGTAAGTGAGCCGGTAACTTTTTTCAGTGTACCTCAAAATTTCATTTCAAATACCCCGCAGCAAAGACAATACTAGCTATTACCTAGCACAGGGGTGTGCAGTTAATCCTTTCTAGAGTCTGACATTCAGAAGACTGGAAATATATATTAAGACTATCTTAAATTAATGCTATAGATTAACATTCTGCAAAGAACATGATTGCATTGACTAATTTTGAATAAATATTCTACCTGGAAAGAAAAAAATCACTGCCTTTCCTAAGTAAAGTATTCTTTTGATATCATACAATCTTGAACTATAATTTCCAGTCACAAAGAATATTTAATCTTGTGCTCATATAAGAACTTTTGTACCTCTATAGCATTCCAATGAATACAATCAAAAACAATCAGAAACCCTATAACCACAACAGTAAAATCTTGGCAATTGCTAAACAGCAATTGTCAAGAGTCAGAAATAAGATATCAGTAATAAATTTTAAGAATTGTTTTGAAAAAAAGTCTATGAAAGCTGTTATGTGACTATGTGATGATGGTTTGTAAGAAAGAGAACTTTCTAGCCAGGCATGGTGGTGCATGCCTGTAATCCCAGCACTCAGGAGGCTGTGGCAGGAGGATCACTGTGAGTTTGAGGCCAGCCTGGACTATAAAATGAGTTCAAGGCCAGCCTGAACAGCATAGTGAAACCCTGTCTCAAAAAGCCAAAAAAAAAAGAACTTCCTTACCTCCTTTAAAAATCTTCCTTGAGACCACATTGACTTTAGGTGGAGAAATATTTTAAATCATCAATCACTAAAAAAAAAATCACCTTTACATGTCTGGCAAATTGTATTTCCAGTTTCTGGTCCTAGTAAAGAAATACAGCATCATACTAACCAGTTGACAGACTTCCCAGGGACTGTCATAAGAGATGAATTAGGACAATGTCATGTGCAATGCTGACAATTCAAACTACAGATCACAGTGTAATTTCGTAGGCTTCACTCACTCCTTTTCATCTTCTATATTTAGTTTATCCCCAGTTGATTTCATTCTTCCATCATCATCTGCCTCTTCTCTCTTATTCTTTCTTCTGCTCACCCAGATTCTCATTATGAATAATTTTTCTGTATTTTTTTGTTTTCTTGCATATGCTTTTTTCATTAATTAAGTTCACCGATAAATTTTAGGTATACGTACTGATCATATTCATCATAGGGAATTTGTACCTGTACACAATATATTTTGGTTCCTCTTTTTTACCCGATCCCCTCCCCTCCCATCAATCCCCCTTTCCCTCCCTATTTTCAAAGCTTTGTTTCCATTTTATCTCTTTTGTCATTTTTTTTCTTTTCTCTTCCTTCCTTTGCCCCTTCCCCTTCCCTAGTTCCTCTTCCTTTTTTGAGCAATTTCTTCCCATTTCACAATATCTATTGTACATGTTGGTCCTTATTTACTTTTCCAGTTTCTCACACCAGGAAGACAATGTGATAGTTACACATGTGAGTCCGATTTATTTCACTTAAGAGTATGGTCTCAAAAAAAGAAAAAAAGAATATGGTCTCAGTAGTATCTATTTACTCAGAAATATCTCAAGTTTGTGCTCCTTTGTGGAGGATATAAGAAAACCGCATCTGCCAAGCATGGTGGTGCATGCCTGTAATCCCAGCACTCGGGAGGCTGACGCAGGAGTATTGTTGCAATTTCAAGACTAACCTGGGCTACAAAGTGAGCTCAAGGCCAACCTGACCTGCATGGTGAGAACCTGTCTCAATAAGACCAAAAAAAAAAGATATTTTTTTCATCCATTGTTCACTTCATGGGCATTTGGGTTATTTCCAAGATTTAGCTATTACAAAGTGCTGCTATAAACATGGGTGCACATATGTACCATTGTGGTATGATGCTTTTAATTCTTCCGGGAACATACCCAGCAGGGGAACAGCTGGGTCAAATAGAACCTCTAGTCCTAGTTTTTTGAGGAATCTCCACACTAATTTCCAGAGTAATTGTAAGTCTACATTCCCACCAACAGTGAAGAAGGGTTCTTCTTCCACACAGCCCCTCCAGCATTGGTTATTGGTTGATTTCCTGATGACGGCCATTCTTTCTGGAAGGAGATAAAATCTGGTGTTGTTTTAATTTGTATCTCTCGAATAACCAGTGATGCTGAATGTTTTTTCATATATTTGTATGCCATTTGTATTTCTTCATCTGAGAAGTGTGTATTCATCTCAGATGCCCATTTTTGGATTGGGCTTTTAAATTGGGGGCATCTGATTTTTTTTTCAATTCCATATATGCGCTAGATAGTAGGCCTTTGTCAGAGAAACAACTAGCAAAACTTTTTTCCCACATTGTGGGTTGTCTCTTCACTCTGTTAGTGGTTTCTCTTGCTGTGCAAAGGCCACCCTGCCTTGGAGCCAGCTGACCATGCACTGAAGCTTCCACAAACTGAGCTAAATAAACCTCTCCTCCTTTAACTTTGGGTGTCAGGTATTTTGTCTCAGCAACAAGGGAAAAGTAACTGAGACATCTATCTTCCAGTAGATTTAGTGTTTCTGTTTCTGTTTCTATTTTATCCATTTCACTCTTAGTTTAGTGCATCGTGAGAGATATGAGTCTAGTTTTAATCTTCAGGCTGTGAAAAGCCAGTTTTTCCAGCACCATTTATGAAAAAAGGTTATTTTTCTTCTAGTGAAGATGTTTGGTTCCTTTGTCAAAGATAAGGTGGCTCAGTGTGTTTGAAGATGTTTCTACAGCCGGGCATGGTGGCGCATGCCTGTAATCCCAGCACTCTTGGGAGGCTGAGGCAGGAGGATCCTTGTGAGTTCGAGGCCAGCCTGGGCTACAAAATGAGCTCAAGGCCAGCCTGAACTGTATAGTGAGACCCTTTCTCAAACAGATAAAAAAAAAAAAAGAAGAAGAAGAAGATGTTTCTACATCTTTTAATCTGTTCCATTGATCCTCAAGTCTGTTTTATTTGTCAGTAGTATGATGTTTTTATCACAGTAGCTTTGTAGTACAGTTTCAAGTATTGTGATGTTCCCTGCCTTGCTATTTTTGTCCAGAATTGCCTTTACTATTCTAGGTTTCTTCTGGTTCCAAATGAAGTTTAGGATGGTTTTCTCTAATTCTGTGAGATATGTTGTTGGAAATTTGATCATTAAATTTGTATAACAATTTTGGGAATATGGCCATTTACACTATATTGATTCTTTCTAGCCAAGAACAATGGATATCTTTCCATTGTGCAAATCTCTTAGGTCAGTAGATTTTAGATATTAACCTGAGGATCTGTGCAGATATATGACAAAGTTTTATAGGTACAGTATACAGTGAAAACATAGGGGTAACACTGTAACTCTTTAACAACACCGACTTCATTCATCTTAATATTCTGTCCTTCACTCTGGAAATATGTCATTCTATGAATGTAATGTTAAAATTCTATTCCTTTATGAGTAAATAGTACAGAATTCTTATTTATTTGTTACAGATTTTTAAAAATATCCTCCCTTAACATAACAAAGAGTTGACAGCTACATTTTAGTCCTCAATAATTTTTTAGAAATCTTACTGATTTATGAAATGAAAAATTCTGTAAAATAGTGTATAGCTGATCTCCTTGAGCCTGGTGACTTCCGTGCTTATCACCTGCTAGAGTTGTAGGACACTCTGCATGAAGCCTTGGCTGGTCCAGTCTTGCTCAAAAACCTTCAATAGTCTTTGTTGCATTGCAGGAGTACCACAACACCTGCAGCAGCCTCTAGTCAGGCAAAGAGCCTCACTTTACTACTCCTTCAGCTCCAGGATTTTGATGATATGTTTAACTCTAATCCATTCCCTCTCTCTCTCTCTCTCTCTCTCTCTCTCTCTCTCTCTCTCTCTCTCTCTCTCTCTTTTTCTCTCTTGGTCAAATTTAAAGATTCATGGCACTATTCCGATAAGTAGTTTCTTGTTCTAGTTGCCCTCTAGAACCAAACTCCATGATTCATTTTCTTGGTGAGCCAGCCAATTAAGTTTCTCAACCTTACTGTCTTCACAATTTCCACTAATCTGTACATCTTCTCAAGGAGGCTGACTTGGAGAAAGATTAATATAAATTTAACTATAAAAGGCAAAACCATTGTTTTAATCTTAAAAGGTGTCCAGAAAGCCTAGATTAGTGCTCACTTTGGCAGCACATATACTAAAATTAGAAAGCCTAGACTGTTGTTTACCACATAAGTTTCAGTATTACAGAAACAGTAGGGTTTCACAGACTCACTGATAAGTCAGGGATGTCCATGAAATTTTTTTAATGTTTTAAGATGATATATAAGAATATATATGTGTGTATACTGGTTAAGATTTTAAAACTATATTATTGGTATGTATATGTATATATGATAATCACATCTAATTATTTTCCTCACTAGTTTAAACTCCTTTAACTGCTTCCCATTGTGAAAAGGTATTAATATCCATACTTATGTTAAAGGCAATTGAACCGTGACTATTTAGGGAAGGGTGATGTAAAAGAATCTTTATATAGTATGTAGCAGATCCTTATTCCTAGCCTACATTCAGTTAATACAAAAACTCACTTGATGTACAACATTTTGACAAGGCATCAAATACCTTAAAATTGTTGGAAATGTATGCTCTTATAATGTTTGAACAAAAAGTCTACTAGAAAAATAAATTTCTTCTGAAGAGACACTATATCTGTTGTTATGTACACATGTATGGGGCTGAGGTAACTGGTATGTAGGAAAAATAACCCTATACTTCTGGAGTCTGAAAAAAAAATCCAAAAACAGGCTTACATAGATGCATGCTCTGTAGCCAAGTGAATGTGGCAATTTATCTGCCTCTTTCAGATTGAATTTCTTCATCTGTAAATAAGAGGAAAATTAAATACCCTTCAAAAGTTATTTGGGGATTAAATGAGAAAATGTCTATGAAGAAATCTTTGTAATATTATTGCAGTGCTACAGGGAAGTCGCAAGTTGAACAAGGCTTCATTAAATTTGTGCTCAAGAATTGGAACCATAGGCCAAAAAAAAAAAGAAAAAGAAAAAGGCAAACAGCCTGCAGTCAAAATACCTACTAAGAAAAAGCCAAAGAAAGCACCTTCCATACATCCAAAACTTGCAGCCAATGGTAATACTTTAAGAGCATGAAAATATTTTTATTATGTAAGTTTCTATTCACTGCTCATAAAAAGTATTCCTGTACGCCTTATTCCACAGTCTGACTGACAGGTTCAATTTTCTCTTTAGCTAATACAAAATGAACAACTCAGCAAATAATTGAGCACTGTGTCATAACATAAAATTAAAGAGATTTATGGAGAACACTTTTAAAACTAATTATATGTGCTTCTTACAAAAAGTCTTCTCGGCATGAACCATTCCGGTATTTTAATGAGGTCAAAAGTCAATCTGCACGAGGGTAGGAGTGGGTAAGAGGTAAGGAAGTGTAAGTGGCAATTATGTGCTGTACATAGAGAGACATGCTGGAATCTAAAAGGCCACGGAGACAAGAAGAAAGGAGGTTCTTAGGCTCCAAGTGAGCCGGGAAATCAGAGACGAGAAACTGGTGGAATCCAAAGCCAAACTGCTGAGGTTTGGCATACAAAGGAGAAGCAAGAAAATGGCAACAGCAAATGCCTCACCAACAAGCTGATGCACAGACTTCCATTTTCCCCCTTTCAGTGTTAACCACATGAAGGGAAGTGCTTATTTTTCATGGCACATGATTGGCTGAAACCACGAATGTCCTTCAGATGCTAAATTAAGTGAGCGTTTTCTAGTCTGCAGCTTATAGTGAAGTATTTGACATCTTCATGTCCCTGACTTTCTTGTACCATTCTGTCTTAATCTCCTCGGAAGTCTCCTCCTAAGGCTCTCCCTGACTCTTCGGGATAGACTGGGATACAGTATGATATCAACGTACACTGGCGTAACCCAATGTGAGTGTAGGCTTTACTCACACTGCAAATCCAAGGCAGGTGGGTTGGAGGACCTTCAATGTTAATAGTCACAAAGGGAAACAGGTTGAAAGAGTCTCCTTCTCAACACATTTCCTAATCATCCAAGCAAGAAGGAAACCAGCTGGCTCATGTTTTGCCCCTTAAAGCTCCTGCCAAAACTGGGGGTGGCAGTGCACACCTGTAATCCCAGCACTTGAAAGGCTGTAGCAAGTTCACAAATTCAAGTCCCACCTGGACAATTTAGCAAGACCCTGTCTCAAAGTTAAAAGGGTTGTGGTGGTAGCTCAGTGTGAAAGCCCTGAGTTCAATCCCCAGTACTAACCACACACAAAAATCTCCTGCCAAGAAGTAACGCACATCACAAATCACTTCCGCTCACAGTTCATTGCCCAAAGCAAGTAGTATAGGCACAATTTTACAGGGACCAGAGAAAGGAACTCCTACCCTATGCCCAGAAGGAAAAAGACAAGAATGTTTGTAAACAGCCTCTGTGATTACATCTTCTCTCTCCACTGTAGTATTTCATAAAATTCAATCTTTAACCTCCTCTTTCTATTGTGTATATTCCTTCCTGAGCGATCTCATTCACTATGTATATGTCAATGACCACCAGAATCTACCTATCACACTAACCTCTCTCACAAACTCCAGACCTATATATCTCTGCTCAGATATCTCCAAATCATCTCTAACGTGACATGGCTAAATATAAACTAATCACTACTCCCACTCTAAGCCTATCCTCTAATGTGTTTGCTGTCCTTTTCTTCCTATTAAACTACCACTTTCTTTAGACTGTGGCTGTATTTTATTTATGTTTGTATGCCCAGCACCAAACAACATGACTTTCATCTAAGAATCACTCAAGAAAATATTTATTAAATGAGTAAATAAATGTTGAAGGCCATATTCATGGTATTGGAGAATATTCTTCAGCCTCAGTTTGTACGTATTCTAAAGCCACAAAGTGATTGTGCAAACCTTATTCTGTGTCTTAAGTTGAGAGAATAGCTGCAGTTGAAGATGAGCTTAAAAAGCAAGATTACAAGAAAGATACAATCAATGAACAAATATATAAGGATTGATTGATATGTCATGAATATTTTACGTATTTTTAAAATTTATTACAGTAAAAGACACATTGCCCTCAATCACCTTTAAAATACTCCCCTTGCTTCAAACACAATTCTCACACCATTCTCGCCACTTTCTGAAGCAGTTCTGGAAGTACTCTTTCGTGAGTGTCTTTACGAGGTATGATCAAAAATACAGTGAATGCGCTGCTGGGTGTCATCCAACAGAATGGTACACTTGTAAAAACAGTACAGTGTGTCCTCGTCCACCTCATTCAGCAGCTCTGGCACCATGTGACTTCTGGATCCTTCCCCAAATCAAAATAGCCATGAAAGATAAATGTTTGCAAATGACTCAGGCATCAAGGCTGCCACAACTGTGCAGCTAAAGAAAGACACAGTATTTTTAAATCCTGCTGTTAGAATAAAGGAGATTGTGTTAGTTATCTATTCCCATAGGACCAAAATTCCCCAAAGCAACGCAGCTTAAAATAGTAACTTTATTATTGCCTGGTTCCTGTGGGTCAGGAGTTGGAACAGCTAAGCTGGGTCATGTGGCTCGGACAGTACAGTTGAGACATCAGCTGGGGCTGCAGTCATCTCAAGGACCAACTGAGGCCGGAGAGTTTGTTTCTGAGATGTGGCTCATGTACCTGTCGTCAAGATGCTTCTTTTTGCCTCTGGAGAGACCACACTGGGTCTCTCCACCAGGTTGCTTGACTCTCCTCATACTATAACTTGACGGCAGCTAGTTTCCCCCAGAGCAAGAGAAAAAGGCAAAGCCACAGGTCTTGTCTGACCCATTTCTCACACGATGCTGCATCATTTTTGTTTCTTATCTCCTTTTTCCCCAAATTTTCTGCTTTCTTGAGGTGTACTTTTCAGGAAAGTGTTCAGTAAGTGAAATGCCATAGTTCTGTCTTTATTCAATCTATTTTATCACTATTTTTAACTTGTACTAAACCCCAATGATTTTCTTTTAAAAATGAAAAAGTAAATGCAATTGCTTTCAAAGTATTCAAAGGTAAATATATTTGCACAAATTTTTGTAAAAATTTAAAATTTTATTAGTACGCTTGCAGTACATAATGATTGCATTCATTGTGGAGACTTGGTACAGGTACATAACACATCTTAATTCTTTTTACTTCCTCTTCCTCCCCACCCCTCCCTTCATCTTTTGTTACCATTCCACTTGCACTAAAACTGTGAATTCAGTAAATGCTAAAAGAAAGAAAACATTAAATTATCATTCATATGTTTTCAAATGCAGTCATGTACCTTATAATAAAATTTGGGTCAAGGATGGACTGCATATACAATGGTGGGCTCATGAAAGTATCACAGAGCTGAAATGGTTTCATCGCCTAGTGATGATGCAGCCTTTGGTATTTTACAGTGCAACACACTCCCATTGGTAGTGACACTCGTGTGAACAGACCCACCAGGCCCCTGCTGCTTGTATGACAGTAAGACACACACCAGTGATGTACAGTCCCTCATATTTCACAATGATAACGAATCGTTTTGTCACTGGTTTATGCCTTTTCTGTGCCATACTTTCTACCATTATGTTAGAGTGCACTTCTGATCATAAAAAGTGTTATAGTGAAATAATACGCCACATTACACCAGCAACAGCTCCACACATCTTGTGTCTACCATGTCTCTAGAAGGCAGCAAGAGGCAGATCAAGTTACACCACATACGTCTGTTTGAATGCACTCGGTGATATTCGCATAGTGGCACATTACTTGATACATTTTTAAGACTGCATCACTGTCACTGAGATATGACTGTAGTTTATTTCTCTCTTAAAATATTCAAAACTCTTTGTAAAATTTAAAAGGCACAGTATTCACGGGCTCCATTTTAAATCATTATTATTTAAAGTGAACATTTAGGTTTTTTTTTATTTAATATCACTGTATTAATACTTTAGGGGCCGGGGATATAGTGCAGTGGCACAGTGCCTGTCTGGCAAATGCAAGGTCCTGCGTCGAATTCCCAATACTGTAAAAAAATATACTTTAGGAAAATAAAACCATTCATAACCCAAATATTCAATACCCAGCTGGTTATCAATGTGCCAATATTGCACCTAAAGATACATACAGATTTAAGAATAAAATTAACTGTTTAACATTACAAAATATTCACCACATGTGAAACCACTGAGAATATATTACTAGCCCATGAGCACCTCTAAGACCACACATTGGACAAAAGTGATTTAAGAAAGTGACCCTGTGAGGCGCTGTGAGGTCTACCGCATCTGTGCTGGTAGGAAGCGCTAGCAAGTTATTTGGTCTTTGCCGTCACTTAAGTATCTCTTCTGCTCAGTCTCCCGTTACTCTGAATCTGGGTCCTTCTCCAGTGTGGCCACTACTGCAACACACAACCTTCACAGCCTGCCAGTGTCATTGCATTTGGTCTCAGTGAGTTAGGGAAAGAGACCTTGGGATGTTCTCCCTGGGGCTTGAGAAATGAGTCATGAGTCAATGCGCTGTAACTGAATTTCACTGTGGGCACTTTTCTCTCTCCTCTCCCCTGTCATGGGAAGGTAATAAGAAGGAACACAGTGCTCTGCTTTGTTGCAGTGGTAACCCTGTACCTCACTGCAGACTGCTGGATGCAAACCACACTCTTTCCTGGGCCCAGTCACCAGTGATTAACTGGAGCTTGGGAACGCAAGATCCTCAGGACAGTTAAAGACTGTCACTTTCAGGAAGGGCTGAAAGCAGTGTGATAACATCCATTATTATTGGGAACACTAGATTGCTGGGAATAAAGGGCAGGCAGGAGGATTTGAGTGATTTGCCTCTTTTGGTATATTAAAATTTCTATATCATTCCGATGGAAAGAATCAAAGGAAGATCTAGCATAAGAAGGAAAATCACCTCTAGTTTTGGCAAATTATTTTCTATTTACAGATCTTTCAATTCTTTTTTTAATACCACTGCCCTATTTAATCTTAGTTTCTTTTAGTTACTAGAATTGGGTTAATTTATGTAAGTATAGCATCTCTTCTATTAGTGGTCATTCACAGAGAAATTGTCCATAGTTTTGTATATATTCGACAAGTGAATATTATCATGTAGAATGGTCATAACAGTTAAAATCTAAAATTAAGCATTTTGGGGGAAAATATCTTCTAAGAAGGTGGTACACTTCTTTTTTTTTTTATAATCACAGCATTCCATAGTTAATTTTTTGAAGGGCTTAGTCCTCCATGAGCACACGATGAAATGGGTCCGGATGCAGCTTTTATTTCACCAAACGCACCCTGAAAATGAACATACTTTTTTTATTTGGGAACAAAATTCAGCTGTAAAGGAAACAGAAAATGCAATGTGAGATCAATAGCCTATTAGAATGCCAGCATGAGGGATCATTTCAGCTCAGTTTAATCTACTGAAATGTGTGGCTATATTGTTTATTTGCTTGTTCATTCCTACATGTGAAGTGACATACATTTAGCTTAATTTTATTGGAATATAAAGGGTAGAATTGAGTAGTATTCAAAAGTATAATAGAAAATTCAAAATCAACACGCTAACAACCTGAGAGAGAAATAACTCAATATAAAATATAGATTCTCCTCAAAAGTAAAGTTGGAATTTTAATATACAATATTCTCATTTAAATGAACATTTCATTTTTTAAAAGTTGGCAAGAAAATAGAAGTGGGCTAGGTCTTTGAACTAGAAACTAAATTTAAAGATGCACATTTCATTGTCTTTGATTTGGATTTTGTTGTTGCCACTGTTATTTTTGGCTTTTTGTTTTAATATAAGGCCTTGCAGTGTTTGCCCAGTCTAGCCTCAAACTCCTGGGTTCAAATGATCCTCCTGCCTCAGCCTTCTGAGTAGCTGAAACTGCAGGTAAGTGCCATTATACATTTTAAAATAGGAATCTTTTAGATTACATAATCCACTTCTATGACTTCATGATGACCCAGCAGTGATTAAAAGAGGTCGAGTGACTTGCTTAACGCCCATCAGCTAGTTTATTGAAATAAGAAGTGTGCATCTGCCAGGCAAGGTGGTGCATGCATATAATCCCAGTACTAGAAAAGCTGAGGCAAGAGGATCATGAGTTAGAGGCCAGCATGGGCTACGCAGTGAGACCGTATAGAAGGGACCGTATAGAGAGAGCAACAGAGACAGAGACAGAAACACAAAGAGAGAGACAGAGGCACTCAGAGAAAGAGAGAGAGGGGCGGGGGAAGAAGAAAAATGTATTTTTAATGGCTGGTTAGATGGGGTAGCAAACTTCCAAATTCAAAATGTTTCTAACAGCACAGGTTTTATACCTAGAAGCTCAGTTTTTCCACTTAATATCCATGTGATTTAATTTTATGAGGTTACTTATCTCTTTGTCCTCAGTGCTGGGGTCTGAAAAATGGGGTTGATTTCACGACCTGCCCCCTAGGATTGTTGCAGTGATTGAACAGGTTAATAGACACAAACACTAGGAAAGGTGCCCGGCACAGCAGTGTGAATGGCACCCCACAGCCCACATCATACAGCCTGTGCAACCCCTTTATGTACATATAAAGGCAACGAACTAAGTGCTATGCAAAATTCTGGACTGGAATTCTGAGAGACAAAAGGACATTAGTGGGAAAACAAGACATTTGTGGGATATCTAAATAAATTCTGGAGCACAGTTTATAATATGCTGATATTGATTTCTTAGTTACAGAATACGTACTCTGATAATATAAGATACTAACTTTAGGTGAAAGTGGGTAAGAAATATAAAATTAATAATTTCACAACGTATACATATAACAAAATATCAAATGTGTCTCATAAACATCTAATTTTGTCAAAAGAAGAAAAAATTCTATATTGCCCTTGCAACTTTTATGTGAATCTAAAATTATTTCAAGATAAAAAGTTTGTTTTTCAAGGCTAATAAGAGTGTTTATGTGAGCTGGGGATTTAGCTCAGCGGCAAAGCGCCTGCCTGGCAAGCGCAAGGTCTTGAGTTCGGTTCCCGGTACCGGAGAAAAACCAAAACCAAAAAAAAAAAAAAAAAAGATTGTTTATGATAGCGTTACTTTTACTTCTGTTCTTAAAAATCTAGACTCCACCTGAATTCAATTCAGGGAGAAATTTTAAAATCACGTTATTTATCTTCCACTTAGGATCAAAGGTTAGTTAAGGCTTGACTCACTGCAAACATGCACTAACAAAAATAAAATAAATAAATAAAACAGAAAAAAACCCAAGATGACTCAGTGTAATATGACATCAATTAGATAATACATCTTTCAATAAAACAGTTGATAAATACTTTTAAAATATTAATATCAAAATATTTGATTTATACAATAAAACTTACATTGATTAAGCACTAAATCCAATGATCTTCTTTTTTTTTTTTTTTTTTTTTGTCTTTTTGAGACAGGGTCTCACCATGCAGTTCAGGCTGGCCTTGAGCTCACTTTGTAGCCCAGGCTGGTCTTGAACTCGCAATGATCCTCCTGCCTCCACCTCCCGAGTGCTGAGATTCCAGGCGTGCGCCACCACGCCCGGCTAATTTTTTTTTTTCCCCAGTACCGGGAATACGAACTCATGACCTTCCGCTTGCCAGGCAGGCGCTGTGCCGCTGAGCTAAATCCCCAGCCACCAATGACCTTCTTTAAATGGCCACAGATATATGAAAAGCCTGTGCCCACTTCTTAATTACCTATGCATTTGTTTTGAGACGTTACTTACACAGGTATTGCATTTGTTATAAATTGTTCAAACAGAAGAAAGGCCTAATGTGTTATTTCACAAACACCCTTTATTATGCAGCTGCATTTTGTATTAAAGCAGGCGTTTACTCAAAATTCACTTTGACCAGGCAGTAGTTTCCACTCAAACACATTTTTCAAGTATTTTTATTGTAAAATAAACTTAATCCTTTAGTAGGACTTCACTTTGATTCATAAACAATGATAGTGGAAATGAAGTCCAGATTTCTGACATGACTATGTTTCCAGATACTCGATATTCTCTTATGAAAAATAATCTTCAACGAAAAGAAAAAATAAAAACATTATCTGGACCATTAAGTCTTTCAGTTCCAACAAAAATGGAATTTTCTCGATATTCCTTTCAGCTTTCTACTGTGTCATTCAGTGTGACCCGGACAATCGCTGGGGTAGCTTTCCACAGAAGAAGATAAACCTCCTGCGTGAGGCACAGTCAGAGCTTAGATTACCAGCCTGGTGCCCAAACCTATTGTTTCTGAATGGTGCCTTATGGTGAAGCAGGAAAGATGCGCTTTCAACAAGCTTCCTATATGCCCTAGCCCACAGCTAGTGATTCTTAACACTGAATTTTGAGAATCTCTGTGGTTTAGTAAATTTTAGCTACAATTCCAAGTGCTCCCTACCCCCTGGTCCAGGCAGGGCATGGTATCACTAAGACAAGGCTGCACAGGATTTCTTGAGACTCTTGACGTCACTGTAAATGACATTATTTTCTTGATTCCTTTTTTGAGTAGTTTGTTATTAGTGTCCATAAATACAATCAGCCCTTAGTATCTATGGGTTTCACACCCATGTAGTCAACCGACCACAGATTCAAAGTATGATTTGTAAAACTTGTGTCTGTACTGAACATGGGTAGGCTATAAACAACACAGTGTGATAACAATTTACATAACATTGCATAACATTGTTCTAGGTATTATAAGTAACCCAGAGATGCTTTAGAGTGTATAATAGAATGTTTATATACTCACTCTGCTTAGCTGCCCTGGTCTCCTGTTTTTCAAACACACTGTGCATAGTCTGATCCCAGAGCTTTTGCATCTGCTCTTCCTTCTCTACGACTGAACTCTTAGAACGTCCAACATGGCTAGGTTGAAAAGATGAGGAAGGACCAACAAGAGTGTGAGTGAGATAAGAGGAGGAAACAAGAAACAATAACTGGTGAAATGCCAGTGGCATCTCAGGTCAGAGGAGGATGCAGAATTAGCCATTGTATTTAACAATGTGGAAGTACTGTCGCCTTCATCACAGTGCCACTGGAATGACTCGGGTGAAAGCACACTCTGCAGAGTTTTAAAAGCCCTGGAAGAGAGATGTTGCAGGGGTATGGGACCAAAGGAAGGAACTGTGTTCAAAGAAACATGGGTGTTTTCAAAGGGAAGAGGTAAGACCAGGTGCGCTTTATGATGGCATAATCAGTAGCAGGGAAAAGTTAGTAGCTGTAAAAGAGGGAAGAACTGTTGTAGTAGGCAAGAATGGTGCCCTAGGAAAAGACTTGCCCCTGTATGGGCGCTCAGACAACTCCTCGGCACTTATAGAAGGGAACAGAAGCTACGGTCACAGGAGAGTGTAGGTAATTAGACGCAGTGATTAAATTTGTGGAAATTCTCTTCACATGACATCAGTTTCCTTCCTGAAAAACAAAGCCAGCTCAGCCAAGAGTGAGGACTGAGAGAGGGAGCAAGGACTAAATTCCTTTGCAAATCCTCAAATTTACCCTACTCCTGAAACATGCAGGGGTAGGGTAATTAACTTCTCTGTATAATTAATTTAATATTTTTATAACACTCCACCTCATTTGGAGGAAATAAAAATACTCAACTCAAATTTTAGCTCCCTGTCAAATTTGGCTCCTCCCCTGGCATCTGAGTAGAGAGGACAGCTCATGGAATCAAGGGTCACCCCTTCCGTGGAGCCTGACATCCTGGTGCTGGCCTTCTCTTAGACACGGTTGGTGTACACCCTGGGGAGGGCAAATTGATTGAGAATGAAGGTCATGTGGTCTGAAGCTACAAAGCGTTACTTTTGCAAAGCCATGGCCTCCTGAGACCTCGCCCCATCCTACACAACACTCACTGACTCACCTTCCACGCAGCTCTTGCTCGTTGTGTAGCTATCCTCATGAAAACTCGAGGTGACTCTCACGGCACACCCGCAGCAAACCATTGTGGTCATTTTCCCAACAGGACCCCTTCCAGACACCACTGGCTAGGGGCGCGGGAATGGCGCCTCTAACCGCCTTTACCCACCTTTGTCCTGCTATTGCCGCCCATGCTGACACAGAGCCATCCTAAGTGGCAGCCTCACTTCAATATTCAAAAAGGAAAACAGAACAAAAGCTACTCGATTTTTGGTTCTTTTGCAACTTAATCCTCCTAGAAAAGAGAAGTCAGGTATCTATGTCTGACTACTTCTGTCCCACACATTTCTAGACCAGAAGGTGCCGGCTGCTTGCTTTTCCCTCTGCCAGGGTCTTCCAGAGCAACACATCCTTCTTCTTTTCTGTCAGGTACTAACTGCTCTGCCTGAATGGTAAATGGGTGGCTTTGTTATATCATAAAAGGAAACGTGTGATTTGAATACTCCTGGCACGATTCTAAAGAACAGAAGTTTTGGGTCAACAAGGAGCAAAGGATTACATAAGACTAAAACATGTTAGTTTAGCAGTCCTAAGCTATTATGTCTTCCACAGGAAGGGTCATAAGCGTTAGTGTTTTCTACTGCCTTTGTGTAATTTGGAGCTGAGATAAGAAGATCTCACTTTCCACAATAGTATAGCACTAAAAGCATGACTTTTCAAATCAGTATTTCATTCTAGGGTTATTTTAATTATTCATGTTTTGTTGTTATTGCTGTCTTTTTTATTAAATGCTGCACTGAAGTGATTACAAAGAGCACAATTTTTAAAAATCAAGTCGGTCAATAAACATGCTTTATTGCTATCTAAACTACAAACCGAAAATATTATGTCAGCTGATTATGCTGAGGCTATTTATTCATTCCCTTTTAAAGGTCAGTCCTCCAAATTGAAGGGTTTCTATCAGACTGGCATTGCCTGTGTTCTGCTCATCATTGCTTAACCTATAACAACCTGTTTTCCTCTTGGGAGAACAAAACCTCATTAACACACACAGGTTTGACAGTCAGTGCTGCAAGGTTTTCAAAGCTTATTAGCACTTACACACTACAATCTTACTGAGAACTTTCCTTGTCAAATAATGCACTGAAAACATTATATAAAAGTATGGCTTCACCAAAGAGCCTTGCAAGTTAACTTTGTACATAATGAACCAAAAATTTCTACTTTACTGATTGTTCCCATTCAATGTCTACTGGATTCATTTCTTAACCATGCAATTGTTTATGAAGGAGGAAGTCAGTTCATTGGAGCAAAATTTTTTTTGTAATATGACAATGTAGACTTTTCAAGCTAAACTTCAAATATATTGAAGGTTAGATAAAATGATAAGATAGTGATAGCAATGTTTTTTATGATGGACACACAAGTTTGATTCCTACAGAGGAAATAGTGAATGATACTGAGTCCCTTCCAGCCCAAAACTTTACATTTAATTGCAGTTTTATCTTGTACTGTATTAATTAGAATTTTTCTATTAATATTGTATGTTTTATTTTGCTTCACATGAATACAGATTTTGGAAAACATTTACCAAGCTAGTAAGTTGATAATAAACATTTGACAACTAAAACTGTTTATAATTATTGGGTTCCCATCTTCTTCCAAATATTTTAGGGAACATTAAAAATAATTGATGCTCCTTACCTATAAATACAGCTTCTAGTTTTCTGGATCCAGATATCCCTACTCAATGAAAGCACATCTGTACAAACTTGGGTGCTATTTAATTTGAACCAATTTAGTACACCCCTACTAAATGCAAGCACTACTACAGTTCAGTGATGAAAGGGATAGGTGACCTACTTTTTTAAATTTCCTTTCAGTTCTCAAGGAGCTTATAGCCAAGAATCAGAAAGTCAATACCTGTTTAATGGCTAAATAATAATCACATAGATTTCAGTATGAGTACCCTAGTCATCCTAGTATAAATAATAAAAGGGGTATTAAAAACATTTAAGGTTTTAAAAAACTTTAAAAGACATTTAAGTTGTATTTGAAAGTTTCCTTGTGTGAAAGTCCTAGTGTATAAAGACATAGAAACAGATGTGCTGTATTAGTCAGCCTTTCATTGCTATGACCAAACTACCTGACATAAACAGCCGAAAGGAGGAAAGTTTATTTGGCTCACAGTGTCAGAGGTTTTGGTGCATGGTCAGCTGATCCTCACTTTAGCATTCATTTCATGTGGTCTTTGAAAATTACTTCAAACACCAAATTACCGTGAAGTTGTTTACTGTTTTTATACTTTGAAGAACTTGGCTGCTACTCAGAGTTTTTGTTATCTGCTATCGCTAGTGGTCCGCAACTTGTTCCAGGTCCCAAGGATGTTTCCTCGCGGTTACTTAGTCTAAACTGGAAGATCTGAGAATACTAAAGAATTCCATAACACTAGTATTACTGGGTAATAACAAAAGAAATCTTAGTTGTTTTTTAAATGAAGTATTATTATGACATCTAGAAAACTATAGGATTTGGTTTGTGTGGAAAGTGCTTCTTATTTCAGTAATGGAAACAATGTGCCCATAAAAGAGTGTTATATGTTGAATGTAAGGCAGTAGATGTAAAAGAAATAATGACTCACTCTTTTTTAAAGGATGAATATTTTATATTCCTATCTCCAACTTTGGGTAACTAATTATCCACCCCTAGAGTGGACAATCTAGTTTTTAGAGGGAGGGTTTGCTTGAGTTCTAAATGAAATAAATACACTTTTCCCTTGATTACAGGGTAACATATTTGTGGTCACTGCATAAACAGTGCAAAAAGTACTGTGTATTTCTTTGCAATCTGACACCTTTACTCATCAGTTCATTCACTCAGCACCTGTTCTGTGCGATGCATGCCTTGGGATGTCCTCTGAGCTGCTGCGCCTGCAGAGTCACGTAAAACGGTCCTTTGCCTAAAGAAGCTGATTTGAGTTTTCGTTTGAAGTCTGCCTGTAGCGAAAACTATACTACTTTGTTCAAATTATGCCTGAGTGTTTGGTGATGCCTATAATGAGAAATGTGAGAAAAGGGCAGCCCACATTTCTGGTTTAGTTGTCTCAGACTTTGAGCATCGCTTCCTTTTTCAGAAGACTTTATATTTCCTCTGCATCTAGCCTTCAGTTTCTCTTCCTTTATGATTCTTTCAAGGTATGTGCCACTAAGTACCTACCGTACATCAGACACTACAAAAAACTGTCATTATCCATAAAACAACCTTGGTATAACTGTCCCCATTTTGTAGACAAGGACATTGAGATGGGACAGTTAAGCAGGTTACACTAGGATCAGTGCTCATCATATCTCTCAAAATACAGCACAGTCCCAAGGCTCGCTTTACATGACGTGCATTATGCCTTCCTTCTTTACCATCTTAACACTGACTTCATAGATAATTTAACCTACTGACATGTATAATTTTAGAAAGATGAATATAGTGCTCTAATTGTAATATAAAAAGCAATAAAAATGCATCATATATAATAAATATATTCCAGTGTGTAAATCCGTTAACACAGTTACACCAGAAGACATAATGATATGCACCTGTACTAGAGGCATGTTGAATAAAATAGCCATGAGTTCAAAGCTAGCCTGGGTTACAGAGTAAGAGCCTGTCTTGAAAATCTAAAAAAAGAGCCAGATGTGGTAGTGCATGCCTGTAATCTCAGCATTTGAGAGGCTGGGACAGGAAGATTGATGTGAGTTCAAGGCCAGCCTGGGCTAGTGAGTTCAAGATCAGTGAGACTCTGTCTCCAAAAACAAACAAAGAAAAGCAGGCTAACACTCTATAAATGAATTCTGTACAATCTACTGTATATTAAAGACACCACAGAATTCACCAGCCACTTGTTCTGATTCAATCTGATCCCAAAATGTATATATATATTCTTAAGCAATTTTCATACTGTTGTATTGTATATATTTGTAGAAGCCACTTCAAAGATTTGGGGGAAGGGCCCAGAGTGTAAACATAGATACACATACTTAGATACTATAGCTATATTGCATTTCCTTCACATTTTAATCCCTGTCAGATATATTTTTCCTACCTTGGAAAAACCTCTTTTTCAGAGTATGGTTTTCCAAAAAGACTAATAAGCATTGTGAGTCAAGTCTAATAAAACTATAAGCAAGCATTTCAAGAGCCTCAAATACCTCTATCTTTTGCAGTACACAAAGGGCCTGATAGGTAAAGAGTAACATGATTAGCATCACGTCTAGCAAAGAACCAAAGCTAACACTAAGTATATAGTTTTTGAAGAAAGCTATAAGAGTTCTTGTTTTATGTATAGTCACAGAAGTGATAACCTCAAACTGCTACAGCTCTAAAAACACTCAGAGAAAGTTGCTTTATAACACTCAGTGGTGTACATTTGCCACTTGAATAGCTCTGTGAAGGCTATTGCTTCCCTGTTGATTGCTATTCTCCACCAACAAGCGAGTCTAAACAGCACATTTGAGTACAGTCATTGGAAATGAAATAAAATATTGTAGATATATTAAGATTTATCCAACTCATTAGTAAAATTATTTCTTAAAAAAAATTTTATGATATAATTTGTTAGCTGGGCATGGTGCTGCATGCCTGTAACCCCAGCACTCAAGAGGCTGAGGCAGGAGGATTGCTGTGAGTTTGAGGCCAGCCTGGGCTACAAAGTGAGTTCAAGGCCAACTTGAACTGCATCATGAAACCTTGTCTCAAAAACACAAAAATAACTTTAAAAAATAATTTGTTAAAAGGCTGAGAGGAAGGTAGTGGATTAGGGTCATCCAGCATCCCCTGTTTTCAGGACAGACTGAGCCAAAACAACAGCTGAAAAGCTGCACGGGAGGTGAGGTGCCATGGGAAAGCACTGACCTTAGCGGTTGAAAATCAGGGACCAGGCGAAAAATACTTAGAATTTAGAACTGAGAGAGAGTGAGAGCCCCACACCGTGTACGGTGGTACAGTAGAGGAAAGGGAAGTTCCCCCTCAATGAAGATATGGACAAACAGAACCAGAGAAAGTCTCGGTGATCTCCACAAGCTCAGAAACCAGCACCATGCTTCACACGGTCTGAGCAGACAGGTCTGGGGTCTTCCTATCCAGTGGCTCTGGAGAAGAGGGTCCCACCCTGGATAACTTAGTGACATACTACTGTTGCCCTAACGAGGTGTCATCCTAAGAAGGGCCCTATCATCTGACCTGACTGCTACTGGGATCCGAAATCCCAGCATTTTTAAACATCCATCTCCTCCTCACTGGCTCAGCAGGCTGCCACCCTGAGACAGCACGGTCACAGAAAGTGACAGTGACACAAGCCCACAGAGCTGTTTCTGTGTGAGCCACAGACTATGGTGCAGGAGGAAGTAGAAGTCACTTCCACTTAAAACGGGCAGTGTGACACTGTGAAGAGAAACAAGACCAGCTCCGTGTAGATTCATGCTGGGGCAGGGGATGAAAGTAAGCACTGCAGGGCCTAGCAGGTCACTGGGTTCCAGCACTCCCCCAGCCCAGCCCAGACCATGGTGGTTCAGTCACCTCCTCCATGCTCAGGGGCCTCGAGAACATCCACTGCTGAAGCTTGCGCACTGCCTCTCCAATACAGGGGCTCTGGAACAAGGAGGCCTCCACCTAATTCAGTCTACAGGCAGTGGGGGGGGCAGTGCTTGTGGGCACCTCTGATGGTTGCCAAGTCCCTAGGTGCACACAAAGAGCCCACCAAGGTGAATGTGGTCACAAAACACAGTGAATGTACAATTCTTAAAAATGTATTATAGTAAGAGACACATTGCCACTAATTTCCCTCAAAACACTCCCCCTTGCTTTGCACACACTTATCCCATCACTCCTGAAACTTTCTGAAGCAGCTCTGGCAGTGCTCTTTTGGGAGTGTCTTTCCTGGTGCTGCCGTGGCTCTCTAGATGTCCTGAACTGATTTGAAACACTTATCTTCCATGATCGCTTTAACTGGGGAAGAGCCAGGAGTCACAGCGCCGGCCACGGTCACTAAGGTGCATGAAGACACATGGTATTTTATTTGACAGAAATTGCCTTAGGGAATAAAAACAGTTGCCCATTTCTCAGACTTTATTCTACACATCTGGTTTCTTATATAATTATCCCTCATTGGGAAGACAGAAGAGGGAATGGGGAAAGAAAAGAGGAACTAGGATACACCATGCACAGGTACAAATTCCCTATGATGCATGTGGCCATTATGTATACCTAACTTGTACCAAGAATCTTATTTTTAAGAAATCATCCCTCATAATATGCCCAGTTCACCATATGTGCCTGGGTACAGATTCATGTCATATAATTCCATCAATGTCAAAAAACAATCAATATCACCTTTTTGGGTTTTCACCGAAGCTTTTTCTCACACAAGGAAAACTGGGTGACTTCCACTGAAACCTCTGAAGCTTGGCCTCAGGAGCTCAATCCTAGACACAAATTTCATCTCCCATCATGACATTTCTCTGGTTTGTTTGTTTGTTTGTTTGTTTTATTGTTGTGATTGTTTGGTACTGAGAATTGAACTGAGGACCTTGCGCTTGCCAGGCAGGCACCATGCCCTTGAGCTGTATCTCCCGCCCTGACATTTCTTAAAAAGTTGAAATCTGAAGCAGCATGATTGTGCAACTCCAAACACACTGTTCATGATCCTGGGTTTACATACACTGCATTTCACTTCAGATATTGAAGGTCCATGCCTTTCTGTTAGATGGCGCTTGGCAGTTGCATTTGCTGTATTTTTTTTTAATCACACCATGTAGCCCTGTATCAGTGCTCTGGCCAGCAACAGTTTTCCTGGTACTGAGAGGGAACACACCTGTGGTGGATTGACCTCTGGTGGTCAACTTATAACCCCCAGCTGAACTAAGTAAGTGTAGTGTTGGGTGTGGGAGGCCCACCTGGGGATCGTTGCCAGCAGCATAAGAGGCAGACCTGGAGAAGAAGTAAGGCTATTGGGAGCTGAGAAAGGCTGTTGGGAGCTGGTAGAAGCTATCAGGAGCTGTTGGTTCTGTTGGAGGAGCTTGTCATGCTGGCTTCTCTGATGAACTTGGCTGTTTTCATCTTTCGAGGAGCTTAGGACCTTGTTGGCACTGAGAATAGCTTTGATTCACTTTGGGGAAGCTCTGGTCCTCTCTTGTGCATCACTTCCTAGCTCCGGAGGGGAAGGTGGTGCACTGCCCATCTCCTGGAGAAGCTTGCTACATTGGCTTTCTTGATGGGAACTCAGCCATCTTGATCATTGGACAAGCTCAGGACCTTGCTGTCACTGAGGATGGCTGTGGTACTTTTGGGGAGAGCTCTGGTTCTTACTTTGCGCATTGCTTCCCAGCTCCAGTGCAGATCCCTCAGCCTGCTAGTATAGATCCTTCATCCCGCTGACACAGACTTTCTAGCTTCCACCACGGAACTTTGGGCCTTCCTAGTGCAGATCCATAAAACGGGCCTGCATGAGACACTGTCGTGGGCTCTGGGCCTCCAGTTGGACTCATGGGAAGCATTGTTATGAACTCTAGGTCTTCAGGACATTATCATGGGATCTAGGCCCTCAGCTGGATTCCTGGTCTATAGTGTGTGGACAGATTTCCTGCACTCTTGGATATCATTCTTTGGGGGACTATTATAAATAATTTTATAAACTATGTCTCCTGTATTATATTGTTTCCCCTTGCAAAATAACCCCAAACCAACACAACACCTGACTATACCTGCTCACTACTCACACCCTGCCATTTCTGGTGGACTTCAAAAGTAGCGTCCCCTTAAAGAACTGTATCCATCTTCATTTCAAACACCTCAGCAAAGAGAAATTTTTTACTTCATTGTGGTTTGTATGTTTTGTTTTCCTCACTTTTTTCCCATATTTTTATTACATCTATTTCTAAGCCACTTGGATCTTCTTTCTCATTATTTCCTTTTTATATTAATTCTACTTTCATTGATATCTTTTAGTCTATTCTACCTTATCTCTCTCCCTTTCATCTCTAAGGTTATCGTTCTGGATGCTATCATTTTTAATAAGTTTTATAGTATGTCTGTATCTGATCTGTTTTACAGATGTTCTGTTTACTACTGGTGTACTCTTCTTCCAAAGCAGTGCTGGGTATCAAGCCCAGCACTTTGAACATATAGGGGGGAGAGTGCTTTGCTACTGAGATCTACCCTTGCCTCATTTGGAAGAAATTACTCCACCCAGAACCTAATACTGCTCAAACTTAGAGAGACATCTCACCATACATAACAGGGGAGGCAAAGGACCCCAGCTGATGACCCAACCCAAAGAAGACACAGATGAGAGGCCTGAAGACCCACTACTATATACTCACCCACTTAGCAACAACAGAGAGAATTATACAACTGTTGTGTCACCTTACTCGTGAGGGGCCCTAGCATGGGTCATTCCCACACTCACTCAGGCTGCAATGTTAACAAGTCTGGAGGAGTAACCACAGACTGTACACCTCATATATTCTGATTTCCATAATGTGACCGCCCAGATTATCAGAGGGGCCCCAAACACACAAGTTCTACAGAGAAAGCAGCTCCTTCATGTCCCAACAGAGTGGGTATAGAGTGAAAATCCAAGAACCACACCCCAATAAGCTACAGGGAAACTATAAAACACAGTCCATTGAAATTAAAGCTAATGGTACACAACAAACTAACATCCTAGGCCACAATGTCAAGAGAAAGCTGTTTCTCACTTAAAAGTAGCAGAGATAGCTAACCCAAAAGAAACACAAATATCAACACAGAAATGTACGAAACATAAAAAAATAAGGTAACATAACTACTCCAAAAGTTCACTACTCTCCAAGAACTGACTCTAAAGATACTGCAGTAGATAAAGTGCCCAATAAAGAATTCAAAAAGATTTTTTAAAGACCAATAAATTTTAAAGGAACATAATTAAGTGAAAAAGAATTCAGTGAAGTTAGACATTACAGAGTATGAATGAGAAATTCAATAGAGATTTTGAAAAAGAACTGAACAGAAGTTTTAGGAATGAAAAGACTAATAAGTAAAACTAAAAATTCAGTGGAAAGCTTCACCATTAGATTACAGCAAGTAGGAAAAAGAACACCTGAGCTTGAAAACAAGACTGATGAATTATCATAGACCGTAGTAAAGAAAAAATTAAGAAACTATGATCAGAACATACAAGAACTCTGGAGAGGATTAAGAGATGAAATTTAGGAAGACTAGGTCTTTACAGCCATGCAAAACGTAGTCAGTGATATTGCAGAAAAGTTCCCAAACCATGGGAAAGATATGAACATGCAAGTATAGGAGGCACTTAGACCCCTAAATAAACTGACCAGAAAAGAACCTCTCCATCTCATATTACAGTTAAATCAGCAATGGTATGGACAAAAGTAAGAATGGTGGAAGCAGCAAGGGCAAAAGCAAGTTACTTATAAGGGCACACCCATCAAAATAGCATCAGATTTCTCAGAGGAAATGATAAAGGCCAGGGAAGGACAGAGTGATGTATTTTGAGACATATCCAGCAAAGTCATCCTCCAGAATCGAAGGAGAGAATAAAGACCTTCCAAAACAAGCATAAAGGAATTCATGACCAGTAAAACAGCATTACAGAAGATACTTAAAGAAATTCCACACAGGGAAGAAGGTGAGAAACACAATCATGAGAACTTAGAACAAATCTCACCAGAACAATAGATAAGCAAATGTTACTATTCACAATACCCAAGTTGTACTACCAGCCAAGGTGCCACCAATGGATTAAAACTATGTGGTCTATATACAAAATAGCATATTACTCATTTGTGGGGAAATGAAGCGAACTAGACAGTATCCTGTTAACCCAATTAAACCAGGCTCAGAAAGTCAAGAATCTCAGATTTTCTCTCATATATGGAATCTAAGGTGGAAAATGATAACATAAAAGTAGAAGGCAGAGTATCAAAGAGGAAGAAGAGAACCAAGGAAAGTGGGAACAGGATGGTAGAAAGGGCAGTGGGCGGGCAAATCTGATCAAAGTGCATTACATATGTATATATATGAAAAAGTCACATATGAATAATCAAACCCATCATTCTGCATAATTAGTATTTTATTAATGCATTAATAAAATTATTAGACAAAAAGGTGAATAAACTCTGTAATTTCCCACTAATAATAGAAAGTCTACACTTTACAATACCAAGAGTAGCTTACTTAACACTGACTGCCATAGTATTTACTACATGCCATGTACTAATAAATGAATTCAGTAAAGTTACAAGATACAAAATCAGCATACAAACATAAGTTGTGTTTCTATACATTAACGAACTATCTGAAATGGAGAATAGAAAAAGCAATCCCAAGCACCATAAAAATTAAATCCTTGGGAATGAAATACTTAGGCATACTTAGAAAGAAGTGATTTATATAGTGAAAAATAAAAAACACTAATGAGAGAAATGATATGCTGCAACAAATGAATATTCAGTGATCATAGATTGGAAAACTTCATTTTTAGTTTTTTTTTTTTTCTGGTACCAGAAATCGAACTCACAACATCACTCTTGCCAGGCAGGTGCTATGCCACTGAGCTAAATCCCCAGCCCCGAAAACTTCATTTTTAAAATGTCTACACTACCCTAAGTAAGATGTAGATTCAATACATTTGTTTCAAATTTCTAAGATATCTTTTCTCAAAAATAGAAAAAAGGACTCTGAAATTCATACAGAGATACAAAAAGATTACAAGTAGCTAATCAGTCCTAAAAGATGAACAATACTAGAGGCATTACAATTCCCGATTTCAAAATATATTATGAAGCTATAGTAATCAAAATAGTGTGGTAGTGGCACCAAAACAGACATATAGACTAGTGCAATATAACAGAGAGCCCAGAAATAAATAAGAGCATATTTAGTCAATGAATTTTTGAAAAGCATGCCAAAAATACACAATGAGAAAATGACATTGGGAAAACTAGACATTCACATGTAAAAGAATGAAATTAGATCCTTACATGTGTACAAAAGTCAACTTGAGATAGATTAAAAGAAGATCTGAAACAGTAAAATTCCTACAAGAAAACGTAACTGCAGAGCTCCTTGAAACAGGTGTTGGCAATGATTTCACGGGTATGACAGCAAAAGCACAGCAACAAAAACAAACAGGACTACCATATCATCAAACTAAAAAGTTTCTGCACAGCAAAAGAAAACAATCACTGGAGTAAAAAGAAAACCTATACAATGATAGAAAGTATTTGCAAGCCAGATACCTAGTCAGGAGCTAATCTCCAAAATGTATGGGGAACTCACAACTTGATAGAGAAAGAAAGGAAGAAACAAAGAGAGAGAGAGAGAGAGAGAGAAAGAAAAGAAAACATACTAACCCAACAAAAATGGGCTAAGGACTTGAATATACACATTCCTCCAAATAAGACATACAAATGCCCAGCAGGTATATGAAAAAATACTCATCATCAGTAGTATCAGAGAAACATAAATCCAAACCACAAGGAAGTATCATCTGAACCATTCAGCTGTCAGGATAGCTATTGTCAAAAAAAGAAAAAAAAGCCAAATAACATAGACAAGTGTTGGTGACAATCTGGAGCCATAAGAATGCTCACATACTGTTGATAGGAATGAAAATGGGGCAGCTGCTATGGAAAAGAGTATGGAAGCTTCTCTAAAAATATAATTACTGCATGATCCAGCAATCCTATCTAGCCAAAAAAATTGAAATCGGGATAGCAAAGAGGTATAAGCACTTCCACATTCTCTGTAGCACTGAAATTTTCACAATAATTTATATATATATATATATATATATAGACAGAGAGAGACAGAGAGAGACAGAGAGAGAGAGAGAGAGAATGTTATACATTAAAATAACAGAATGTATTCAAGGTTAAAGAAGAAAAAATTCTGAGCCAAGCATTGGTGGCACACACCTGTAATCCCAGCACTTAGGAGGCTGAGGTAGGAGGATCACTGTGAGTTAAGGCCAACCTAAACTACATAGCAAGACCCTATCTCAACCTCCCCTTCCCCCAAAAAAAAGAAAGAAAAAGGAAAAAGTCTGCAAAAAGTGACAACATGAATGAATCTTCAGGACATTACACTAAACAAAAGAAGCCACACTGTTATGGTTGATACATTGTGTCAATTTGAAGAGTCTAGAAAGCTTAACTAAGTAACTCAGCAGTTCTACATCCTGGGGTGAAAAGGACACGCCCTTGCTGCTCTAGGATGTTCTTCATTGTGTCAACTTGAGAAGTTCAACTTCAAACTTTAAAGTGATTCAGCAGGGAGCCAGGGTCCTTACTTTGAGAACATCCTCAGCTTGTGGAAGAGGAGGGCACAGAGATAGTGTGGGCATGGGTGATAGCCAATACACAACATGAAGGAAAACAGGCTTTCTTTTCCCCCCGCTTTTTGCTCTTGCTGCTTTTGCTGTCTTATGCCACCTTGAAGTGTTGCCCTTGCGCCCTGCCTTGGAGCCAGCTGCGTATAAACTGAAACCTCCACAAACTGTGAGCTAAACAAACCTTTCCTTCCTTAATTTTGGGTGTTGGGTATTTTGTCTCAGCAACAAGAGAAAACTAAGACACACAAATACAGTACCAGAGAATTCCACTGATATGAGGTGACTAAAATAATCCAATTCACAAACTCAAAGAACGGAACAGTGGTTACCAGAGGCTGGTGGGAGGAGAAGATGGAGTTACTGATAGACAGGTATCAAACTTCAGTAAGCTGGATAAGCTCTAGAGATAGGCTGGCTGCAAACCTTGTATCTATAGTCAACAATAACACCTTGCATACTTCAGCTCTGTTAAGAAGATACAGTTCACGTTAAGCAGTCTTACAACTCTAAAAAAGGAACTAAGAAAAACCTCAAATTAAACCTAAAGTAAACAGAAGGAATCAAACTACAACTATTAGAGGAGAACATAATTAAAGTGGACTCAAAGACAGCTGAGAAAATCTGTGGAACTAATACAACACACTAAACATAGTTGAAATATCAGAACTTCCTTGAGGCATTAGAAGGCATTAGTGCTCAAACTTTTAGAAACCTCTTTACCCTCTTAAAAATTATTAAGACCCCTCCCCCAGTTCAAAGCTCAAGAGAAACTAGTAGTATAAATGCAACCAATTGGCATAAATACTGAAATATTTTTGGAACAGTGGAATACAGAATTTGGGGGATTATTGAACTTCTCCCTACCTCCCATTTCTCTGTCTTCTGTTTTGCTCTTTATTTATATATGTATATATTTTGAGTTTTTCATATAACAGAAATCACCCAGTAGTTAAGCTTGTATGTCTGTGGAGGCCTCAAATCTATCTTTCTTTATGGCAGAGTAGTACTCCATTGTGTATAAACATCACATTTAATTATCCATTCATCAGTTGATAGACATATACGCTGTTTCCAAGATCTAGCTATTACAAATTGTGCTGCTATAAATATGGCTAGGCATGTGTCCCTGTAATATGATTACAAACTCTTTTGGGGAAGATACCTAGAAGGTGCACAGCTGGGTCAAACAGAGTTTCTATTTCTAGTTTCTCAAGAAATCTCCATACCTATTTCCATAGTGTTTGTACTAATTCACTTCCCCACCTGCAATGCAGAAGAGCTCCTCTTCCTCCCGCATCCTCGTCAGCATTTGTTATTAGATTTTTGATGACAGTCATTGTTTCTGGGGTCCAGTGAAAAATATGGAATGTTTCACAAATTTGCAAATCACCCTTGCACAGGGCGCATGCCGATCTTCTCTGTATGGTTCAATTTTAATATGCACGCTGCCGAAGCAAGAACGTTCTCTGCTTTGAAGTGACATCCTCTGAAGAACCCTGGAGACTGTCTGACCACAGCTGCCCAGAACATTATGACCTTGGGAGATGGGTTATTGCCGACCAAGAGCCAAAGTTATCTTGGGCTTTCCTTAGTCTCTTTTAACAGCCATTTTCTATCTTTCTCTTTATCTGACCTAAAATCCTCATGACTACTAGCTAACTCTTGGAATGTACAGCTAGGCTTGGCAAACCTCAAGCCTGCACCAACTCTCAAGTTAAGAATGCTATGAGAAAACACTTGAAGCCTAATAGAACACTTTCTTGCCTTGCTGTAACCTGCCTACATGATGTTCCCTCCGATGTATTTGGTAAACACAACAAAACACGACTTTCCTTTGCTCTCTGACTATAAAAGTTCATGTGACCTCTTCCACAGTACAAGATGTCATTCAGGGTATCCTGAATCTGTCTTCTCAGCCCGTGGTCACTCAGGCTTGGATCAGAATAAACTTTATTCCCTTTAAAGCTGAATTATTTCACATTGACACCCCCGCCAGGTCCCCAAACAACACTTGAGCATCCGCAGAGGAAGACACCCAAAGGCTGAGGGGAATTCATCACATAAGACCAGCTCATCTACCCCGTAACCATATCCTCTGAAAGTCTTTGAGCAAAGCTGCAAGCTATAGATCCACGAAGGAAGTCCCAGCATCAGTAACACGCTTTGGTGCCTGTTACCTGCCGACCAGGAAAGACAGAAAACTGCCGTCATCAAACTGTACTCTAAATTCCATGAGAACAGCATGATTGATCCAGCTGATATGTCACCTTAATGGAGAGCAGCATCAAAGCATGAATCAAAACGGACTGATGTACATGTGTCTTTAGCATAGTTAATTTACCACGGTGTCCCTAGGATGAAATTAAACGGGCAGCCTAATGAAGGCTTCTTTGATTTGTAGAAGCAGAATGTTCTCCCCTTGACTTGAATAACTACAGTAAAGGATCTGGGTCACCCAATAAATTCCCAGTGATACTTCTGAACTCCTTTAAAATTAGCTTATTGCATTTTACAGGCCTTCAGCTTCCTTGACTCTCGGTGCTATAAAGTACTAACTTTCCTTACCTACATTAATCATAATATTAATCATTAATATTTCAAATGTTTGAACTTACATCTGACAGTGCTACACTTTGGTTGGCGTATCGGTAGGAATGGAAACTCACTGCTATAAAAACAGCATGAAATTAGTGATTTGATGTTAACAAGCTTTCCTGACACTGGCAGAACCAGCTGCCTTAATGTTTGGTGTACTTTACATCGCATAAGTGAATTTAACCTTCGATAACTTCAGTTTTTTCAGGTTAGAAAGGATTGTGAAAGCAATGTATCTGCTGTGCCCACATTTTACCCAAAGAAAGAGGACTGAATATTTCCTCTCCAAAATAATGGGAATTTCTTCCTTAAAATGCTTGCTTTTTTCACTTTTGTTTGTTTTGAGACAGGATCTGTCTTTGAGTCTACACGAGCTTCAAACTCACTGTGGAGCACAGGATGACCTCTAATTGTGATCCTCCTTCCTCAATCTCCCAAGTGCTAGAACTATAGGAATGCACCACCATGCCCAGGTATGCTTACATATTATGGTTCTATCGCTTAAAATGGGAATTTTTTAAAATTAATGGCCTGTTAATTGAGAAGGAGGGCCATGGATATAGCTCAGTGCACGGTACCTACCTGTCAAGCACAAGGTCCTGAGTTTGATTCCAGATACAAAAAAAAAAAAAATTGAGTAGGAAAGTTGATAGCACTAACTCTATTTTGTAACCCAGACTCTGCCCTATCGTATCTACTCTGAACTTTGCTGAGAAAAATATCCTGAAGATTGCATAAACTCTTCCCTAAAACACTGATGTGCTCTAAGCTGGTCTGTGTTGGATCAGTAAGCTATAGAAGTAAATTCATCCTCCAACCCTAATTCTTGACAAACAACCTACAGAAACTCTTCTTTGTACCCTTAAAAGGACCTTCTAAACATTTCCTATGATACCTTTTGGTTTTTACTGGCATTGGTGCTCACTGAATTGCAATGCAATTCTAAATACTTTTCTTTTTTCCATCAGAGATTGTCTGAACCTGTTTGGATAAGATAACATACAGAGTTTGGTCAGCTTACACTGATACAAAAAAAAAGCACAACAGACAGTTACTATCAATGTGTATATTGTTTACAATATGTATATAGTATCTTACACAGTGTACAATGTACTAAAAAAATATGTATATATGGTTTTGAGGAACCTCCTTTGTAAGAACACTTAAAAATTACTAAGTCCCATGTCTTGTTTTTCTGCATGTCAACGAAAGTTTTCCTTTGTCATATTCTCTGTTACACCTTCTGAATTGTGGCTGATAGGAGCTCATCAACCCAGAGCTGAAACGCACTGCTGCAAATGGAGCTAGGTTTTATTGAGCAACTATTCCACATAAATTTAGAAGACAGTTATTTACTGATGATTGATTCATAAAAGGCAGATGTTGTCACTGCCTCAGGCAGCCAAAATGTAATCATATGGAAAATATATCCACATTTTAAACATTGGAATATGAGCTTAGAGACAATCTTTTTATTTCTAATTTTCAGCAACTTTGGTTTTAACAACAAAATAGTTTATAGGGGGGAAAAAAGCAAGTGGAAGATTAGGATCCACTTCAGATACAGTTCAGGTTTAGCTTTGCTACAGATTATCAGTATTTTTTTCCCTATATGAATTTAAATCGAAATTCATTTAATTGTTCTAGAGCATATTAATCTGAATTTCCTAGAAAATATATAGTAATGCTGCAACCTAGAAAGAATAAAAGGCTTTCAAACTGTCAAAATACAGTGTCTGATATCAAAGATATAAATTACTCCACTTTTGACAACTGAAGCTGAAAGTCCTTTACCCTGGCAGAAATTTACATAACAAAAGTCTTACCAAGATACTCCCTAAATGTATACAAGCGCATCCTGATTCACTGAGTGTATTAGTTAAAGAAATACCACCAATTTAGTGGCTTAAACAGTGCAAATTTACCATCTGACAGTTCCCATGAGTAAGAAATCAGGTGGACTTCCAAAATCAGGAAGTCAGCAAAGACATATTCCTTTTTGAAGATGAAGGGAAAATTCATTTTCCTTGCTCATTCAGGTTATTGCAGAAGTCAGGTTCTTGCAGTTGGGGGACTGATGTCTGTTTCCTTACCATCAGCAGAGGGCCATTGTCATTCTAGAGGCTCTAACAGACCCTCCAGTGGTACAATCAGGGCACATGATACTTACAGAGGCTCTATCTCAGGCCTAGAGTTGGGACGGGAGCAGGGTCCATGTTTGGGCGAATAGGATTAAATTAGGCCTATCTGAATAATCTACGACAATCTCCCCCTTGCAACATGCATGCCCTAATCAATTCTACACTACCCCTCTTGACCTGTAATGCAATTGCAGGTTGTGGGTTTAGGTCACAGACATATTTGGGGCAATTATTCTGCCTACCATAAAGTATAAAGCCAAAGTCCTTCTAAAGGTGTAGGTTGGAAGATCCTATGTGATTTGAGCTCCCACTACCTCTGATTGTTTTTTCTTTAACCACTATTCCCCTTGCTCTTTCAACTCTATCGTTCTCCATGCTATTCCTGGAACATGCCAAGAAAACTCTTCTCTTGGTCCTGAACGTTCTTACTGCACAATGTCCCCTGCTAAGCTCCTCATCGCCCTGCAAAGCTCTGTTGAAACCTCAGCTCCTCAGTGAGGCCTACCATGAGTGTCTTATTTCATAGTCCAGCATTTCTGATCATTTCTCGCTGTGCCTGTAACTCTCTAACTTACTCTGTTTTATTCACTCATTTCCTAAGGCCGTTCTTTCTACTAGAGTATTAGCTCCACATGAGTGAGGAACTGTCTTTATGTCTATGATGCATCTCAAGGCCCTAGAATATTTTAGGAGCTCAATAAATATTACCCGAACTGGCTGCTAAGCAAAGTTCTCCAAATTCTGACAGATGGAATTAAGGCAGTGCAGTCTATGCTGTTTCTTTGCAGGTCACAGACTGCAGTACAGCTACGTGACACACTGAATTGTACCTCCTTGACTCTTACTCATTTCCATTTTTAAAATCAAAGACATAAATCAATAGTTCCATGTTTTACTTCATCAAGGTCAAGATTCCTTTTACTCTGTTCAAAACAAAATTTTAAAAAAGAAAAATGATTCACATATCTCTATTTGCCCGTTCTCTCCCAGAAACATTTTTGACCCCTTACAATAAAAGTAAATACGTACAATGAGACTAAAATCAAGCCTCAGGAAAATCAGGAAGGAACAAAGATGTAAAAAAGATACCAATATTTCCGAAAGCTTAAGTACAGCACTTAATTTTTATCTCAAGTTACAGCCTCTGTTGTTGGTGTACGCTAAAGCCTTTCCATTTTCGACACTTGCAACAAGTCACCACAAGATGGAGGAACATCCGTAGTTTGAAACGTATGTTTCTCAATTAGGAACACAAATGCTGTCTTCAATAATAGAAAATCCAACTACTGTATTTAAATTCCACTTAAAATTATGTTTTAAAAATTGCTTCTGCAAGACTTAACAAGTACTGGTAAGAAACAACTAGGAAGGGGGCTGGGGATTTGGCTCAGCAGCAAAGCACCTGCCTGGCAAGTGCAAGGTCGTGAGTTCGGTTCCCGGTACCGGAGAAAAACCAAAAAAAAAAGAAAAAGCTAGGAAGATATAGTTTAAATTTTTAAAAAAGGCTTTGCACTGATTCACCAAGAAATAACCTGATAATTTATGACATGACCGAAAAGCTCCAAAGAAACCCGTCTCAATGTCCGTCATTAGAAAAAGAAAGCGGTGCGCGGCCCCCAGTCTGCGGAATCCGTGAGCTAAAGAACCCGTATGTGTCCTGAGTCCTGGACGACTTTTCGTCCAAGAATGTCGCTAGGCTTCAACCTAACAACAAACGCTAACACAAACAAGATACGGGAGAAAGTCAGCAATCTTTAATGATACTTAAATATTCACAATTAATAAATGTGTCCAGTGATTACATTGAGACAATCCTTTGAATAAAGTTTTAAGTAAATGTTATTTTCTACAGCCAAAAAACAATTTATTCAGCTGCATTTTGTTTTAAAATATTTTTAAGTGCTTTTAAAGAGTGTTTTCAAATGCTTTTAAGAAGTCATTAATTCTAGAGTTATAATTAGAACCCCGGAAATCCATTGAAAATACTTCTCCCGTACATCTTAAATTCAAATGATTTGACAACCAACCGAACTGTCAAAGAAAAGACACTACAGTCCCAGCGTTTCTGACCTGCTGTCATCAGTGTCCAGGTATACCATCTCAGACACTGGTGTGTGCACTGCTCTCACTCTGCTCCACTTGCTGTATAGCTTATTACCCTGAAGTGCAGTAGTGTAAAACAAGTCATTTTATTCTATCTCCCACTCTTGAGAAGGAGCAAGGCAGGCCGGGCAACTCCCCTGTTCCACAGAATGCACAATGGATGCTCCACAAGACTCAGGTAGCGGCGCTGTCCGGAAGGGTCTGACAGCCTCACTCACCTGCTGGCTGCCTTGGCCAGCTAGGGTGAGTGAACTAAACCATTTCCCCACTCCTCCTAACTTCGGGACCTCTCTAAGTCAGTTCTCCCGCAGGGTAATGGGTTTCCTCACCTGACAGACCAGAGCATTAAGAGACCCAGGTGGAACTTGTCAGTCCTTTATGGGACAAAGCACAGTAGCACTTCCACTGTGCTATACTGCTCAAAACCAAACCGAACCAATTCAAAACACTATAGGACTGGGCCGGGGATATAGCTAAGTGGCACAGTGCCTGCCTGGTAAGCACAAGGTCATGAGTTCAATGCCTAGTACCAAAAAAATAACACCACAGTAGAGGAGAAACAGATGCTGCTTCGCAAGGGGAACAATGTCAAAAAGCAGGAATCTTAGTCCAATACATACTCATTTTTTAAATTAGGCTCAGGGCAAGCATATTAACTAACCTTATTAATGATTTAAGAGTGACAGTTAATGTTTTAGCAGGTGCTTGGTGCACACAGGTATGACTCTAAATAATTTACGTGTATCGATTTAATCCTAGAAATCCTGGGAAGATGGTCCATTATCACCGTTTCATTAATGATGAAACCAAAGCACAAAAAGATCTAGCCCGAAGTGAACATGTGGTAGACACAGAATTTGAAAACAATCTGACTCAAAACTCTATGTTCTTCATCACTATAAAAAGAAAATCTTAAGATTCTAGTAATTTTAATCACTACTTTTAAGTTAACCAGTACTACAGTTATCTAAACTACATAAATTAAGAGATTGCTTATGAAACTAATGCAAGGACATCAAGTCAAGTGAGTACTATAGGCAGATACCCACTTTAGAAAGCTATTTAAAACCATCAAAGAGATTTTCACTCCAATTCATTATTTTTGGTAACCTAGTTTAAAAACTCTAAGTTGAAGTGTTTTGATTCAATTTATTTACCTGCAACTAATTTCCAATTAGAATCTATGATACCCACATCTTCCCTTATAAGATTCAGGTCTTACAAACTCATTAAGAACTTTAACTTCAATCAGCTAAGCAGAGATCCTCTTTTATTTCTTTCTTTCTTTTTTTTTTTTTTTTTTTTTTTTTTTGTGGTACCAGGAATTGAACTCAGGACCCTGCACTTGCCAGGCAGACACTAATACCACTGAGCTATATCCCCAGCCCCAGAAACCCTTTTTTCAAGAAAGTCTGAGCCTACAACATCTAGACAATATATGCCTTATTTGACTTCCTGAGACTATTGTAGCAATAGAAAATGTACTGGAAAGTACTGTAGAGACAGAAAATTTATTGGTCATTTGTATGTCTTCATACGCAAAATCACAGAGCTATTTGCCAGTCAATTCCCAAGAAATGAGAGAGCTGGAGACTCGCCATTCCTCATACTATCAAAAAGTGAAAGTATTCGGCAGTATTATGAACAGGAGAAGACGTATTTCAAGTGCTTGCCACTTAAGTTCCACTGGAAGTTTAAGGTATGGATGAGCTAGAAAACACAAGGCTGGAAAAACACATTCTCTCACTTTCTCTCACGCAGGACCTGAGTTGAGTGGGTGTGAAGGCCTAACACTAAAGCTCAGTACATATGCTCCACCTCAGAGTCCACTTCGGCTTCAAATGGCAGCCACTGCAATACCTGCACATGGACATATGGTGATACTCAACTTGCAGTGACAGGCTGTGAGAAATAACTTATACTAAGGAAAGATTAGGTCAGGTAATTTTGGTCTATGATCAAAGGCCATTCCAAGTCCAGTATGATGCTGCCACTTAAATTTGCGTTGAAACTCCATCCCTCAGGAATTCAGGTCTGAGTCCTAAGACCCTCTAAAAAATGCAGAGCGGGGTATATAGCACAGCGGCACAGCGCCCACCTGGCAAGCGCAAAGTCCTGAGTTCAATTTCCGGTACCAAAAAAAAAACATTTATAAAAAAGCCAGGTATGGTGGTGCAGGCCTGTAATCCCAGCACTCAGGAGGCTGAGGCAGGAGGATTGTTTCGAGTTCGAGGCCAGCCTGAATTGCATGGTGAGGCCCTGTCTTAAAAGGACAAATTAATAATAATAATAATAATAATAACAATATGGATAGAAGTGGAGGTGGGTGTGTCTTTAAAAATTGAGACTGTGGTTCAAAGCAACCATCTGAAAACACACTTGTGTTTCATCTCTCTGCAGACAGTGAAGCTAACTAATGGGAGAAAACACCAAAATACATACATAGTACGGGGGATAAAAGGAAAAGTCGGCACCGAGTTCTTAACATATTAGTGTACGCAGAGACGGCAACACAGAGCATATAAATGAATGAATTCAGCGGAATGGAAGGCGCTCTTCAAAGCAGAACCTTGGCGTACAAATAACTTCTTTCCCCTCAGCTCCAGATCTACCCTTTTTCAACCACCGTAGGGATTGGGATACTTCTCACACTGCAGTTCTCCTTTCCTACTACCGCCACTGTCGGTGATACTGGGCTCTGCCAACAGAGGGCGCCGAAGAAGCACAGTAAGTAGGTTAGAGAACTAGGGCTGTTCCTTCTTCCCAAGACCCGCTTTGGGTGCAGCTTGGGGTGCATCAAAATAAGCAGAATAATGACAAGGGGAAAAAGGGGGAGGGACACAAGCTCCCAAATGTGTGAACACTATAAGAAAACAACAGAAAAGGAGGTACTACGAAGTCGGAAAGGTTTTGCCAAGTTTACCTTCCCTAGAAGTTCAGGAAAACCAATTTCACATAAAAATGAACAGGAGCAAAGTGTCAAGGTCAAATTTGTAAGTTAGTCTGATAAAAAGAGAACGACATCCGTACAGACGATGAAAGCATGCCAGAGTCATGTTCCTGCAAAGATCAAAACTTAACCTTCCATTTCAAATGGAGCTGAAAGACATCAAGAAAATAATACGAACATGACAGAATGGCATAAATCACAAGTAGGAAATCTAACAGGTGTAGAATTCAGAATAGAATCATGTTAGAAATCGTTTCAAAATTCTAACCTGAAGGAACACAAGACTGACTAAATACAAGAAATACTTAAAAGAATGGGTAAACAGAGTACTGAAAAATCACTCCGAAATAGATACAAAAATATTTAACTCAGTTACTTACAAACTTTTTTGAGTTTTGCTTTTGTTTTTTCTGAGGGTTTCACTTTGTAGTTCAGGTAGGGCTTTAACTCAGGAGGTAGATCCAGCTCGCCTTGAACTTGTAGCATCCTCCTGCCTCAGCCTCAGAGGCATGTGCCACTGCACCAGACTCCCTCACACTCTACTAATTTTTGCTTTTCCTAGTCAAGTAGACAAGATTACATATTCTAGAACTTTCAGGATAGTGCTTTTGTTGCTTTTTAATTCGTAAATAATAAAATGTACTTTCTACCATTATCTTTTTTGTGTGCTTCCAAATACTCCTGTGTGTCCATACTCGGAATCAAATAATCAAGCTGAAATACAGTTTTTTTACAAGCCATTTTTGGAAAAAGAAAAACTGTCAAGCTAGGATGGAGCATTTGTCTAAATTCTTTTGTTCACATGCTTTTTTAGGAAAACAAATGTGTACAAGAGAAATAATTTTTCTTAAGGTCACCCCACTACATTTTAACTATTCAGTCTGGTAGAAAATTAAGTAGATTCCTATTAATGTTAATAACAAACATTATTACAAGGTACAAAAAAATTTGAAGGGGAGTGCAGATATAATAGAAGACATTAAAATTAACTTTTAAAAATCTTTTTAAAGATACATTAGGAGAAAATGATTAATATTGAAGAAAAACAAGTCAGATCAAAGATACGCAGTATGGGCTTCTAATGAAAAACAAACTACTAAACAGGACAAGCAGTAAAATTAATTCAAGAAAATTTCCCCAAAACTAAAAAAATTCTTTTGAAATTACATATGAAAATGTCTGGCTCTGTAGTCTTTACAATTAAAAGTCCTCACTCAAATTCTCAGCTACTACATTGAGTACTTCAGAATTCTAACTCTTGATAACCAAGACATAGTTAAGTAAAAGTACTTAATTTTAAATTTTAAAACATAGGCATTAGGCAAAACAAGCAATTTATATGGGATTAAGATTATCATCACATGTTCTAACAGTATCTTTACATGCCAAAATAAAATGGGGTTATATATTTACATTTGAGAAAATGTAAAACAAGGACTTTACATACAGCACTATTGATTTTCAAGATTTTTAAAGGGCAAAAACTTTATATGTAGTAATTCAGGAATAATGAAGAATGTAATGTACTAGGGAATTAGTTTCAACAGTCACAATGAAAAGGACGGGTAAGCATGAGAATAACACGTAGCTATTTACACAACTGAAAACATATAAGGGAAGAAGCACAGCACTCTATTGGACAAGCATTCACTGTTAGATATTATACAACAATAAAAAGAATGGGAAAGAGAAGTGAAAATGGGAAAAATAGATACCCACCCCCAAAAAAAGGTTTTACAACTTTTCAACAATGACAGCAATGGAGGCAGTAGGATCCATTTTCTGTGCCTAATGTAGGAAAAAATAGACGATCAATATTACCATTACCAATGTCTTTTCAAAACCAAAATTCTAGGAGATATGACTGCATGAAAAAAAAAAAATTAACTTTGCAAAAAGTAAAACCTAGAGCCTTGAATTTGAATTCTATTAGTATAACTTTATGAAGTACTGCAATAAGCAATTCCAAACAGTCAGATTATGAGATTGAAAAGTCATTTTCAATAAAGGAAAAAAAAGTAACTAAGGAATAGTGAAGACATGGCTGGTTCTAGACTTGGGTATAAAATTTATCATAACTATTGTTACGACTTACGTCTAGATGGACCCCCAAAGCCTCATGAGTTAATAGGTAGGGCTTTCAGATGTGGCTGGATCTAGTGTGTGATGCTGGGATTAAGTGTGAGATTACTAAATTAGCCTACTGATTGGTTTAGCATAATTCTGGGTGTGGATAATGGGAAGGCCCACTAAGGGTGTGTTAACTGCCCTTAGGGCATGTAGCCTGGATAGAATACAGAAAAAGGGCTGCTGTCCTTGCTTGTTATTTGTTGCTTGCTTCACTATTTCACTCCTTGCTGCCTTCTGCCTGCCATGAACTGTTTCTCCTCAGTCATATCCCTCTACCATGCCACCTGCCTTGGAGACAGCCAACTATGGACTGAAACCCCTACAAACTGTGAGCCATAATAAACCTTTCCTCCATTAACTTTGGGTGTTTGGTATTTTGTCTCAGCAACTAAGACAACTACAGATACTTTGTCATGATAATGAAGAAAACTATCAAAACTACTATGCTCTAGTTGAAAGGACTCAGGAGTTAACCTGAGGCAACAAAGAGACCCCCAAATACAGGATCATCTGAGCTTCATTGCTTATATATTACAATGGACAGAAACAACAAAATATATTTAATTCCAAGAATCCATAAGGAAACAAGGTAATTTGTTACCTCTAAAGAGTCTATTACCTTAAAAACTGCTGAGATATCTGCTTTTTCTCCATGAATTATATAGCACTAGGTAACAAAATACAAAAGATAATATCATTTTATAAAAACACATTTACCAAATAAAAATAAAATTCAACTATTACCTTTTGGCAAATCAGAGTAAGTGAACTCTGATGAACTATAGTATCAGCTATAATCTGAGATCAAATCTGAACCCTACCAAGTCTCCAGATCTAGCTCCCAATTTGCAAAGTACAGAGGACAGAAGACCATGTAGAAACAACAGTACACATCAGCAAATTCTCAGTGTCAGAACCTCTGTAACTCAAACCACATTGCTTTTTCAACAATAAATTAAAGCCACATCGCTTAGTAACTGATGTACATTATTGGAAAAGCATTATTAGGTGACTTTTTATGAGAACAGAATGTATCTAAATGTATCTATGATACTGTCCTATAGGACTACTACCTATACGTGATGCATCAGTGGCAGAAAGTGTTATATAGCACACAGCTATAAAAGGAAAAGGATTCAAGAACTTATAGATTAAAAATGACTTCAAAAACATTTTTAAAAGAGGCAGAAATCAGAAAGTATGTACATTTGGATAAAATAACTACTAAACATTCATAATAGTGCTCAATTTTGTGGATGTATTAGTACTATCACTGGGACAAAATACTCAACATCCAAATTTTTTTTTTTTTTTTTTTTTTTTTTTTTGGTTTTTCTCCGGTACCAGGAACCAAACTCACGACCTTGCACTTGCCAGGCAGGCACTTTGCTGCTGAGCTAAATCCCCAGCCCAACATCCAAAATTTAAAGATGTTTATCTTGGCTCACTGTTTCAATGGGCTCAGACCATGTTCAGCTGCCCTGGAGGCAGAAACAGCATGGCAAAAGGGCCTGGCAGGAGAAAGCTGCTCACCATATACTGGCAAGGAAGGAGAGAGAGAAGGGAACAGCCAGGTGCAAGAATACACCCTTCCAAGTCACACCCGCAGAGACCAGGCCTACCTCCCAGCATGAGACTTTTGGGTACTTTTTAGATCTAAATCGTAACAGCGGAGAAGGAAAGGATTGAGATTAGCATACATGGAAACAGTACCAAATTCTATTTCTTGACTGGGTAGTATTCAGAAAGTTGTCCACCTTATAATTTATTAAGCTGTGTGTGTCTATGTGTGTGTGTGTGTGTGTGACTGTGTAATTTCAGTGCTTTTCTAAAAGCAGGAAGAGAGCCCAGGTGTGGTGGTACACTCCTGTACTCTCACACTCATGGGGTTGAATCAGAAGGATGATGAGTTTGAGGCCAGCTTCAGCTACATAGTAACTTCAAGAGGGGCTGGTATTACACAAGACACAGTCAGGGAGGTGGGTGCAGCCAGAAAAGGTATTGCTTGATATGATGTTAAAAGATCAAAAGCACATACTTAGAAGATTAAGGTCAGCTACCACACAGAAAATCACCATCATTTACTCAATTTCTAGATACAGTCACTTCTGTGACTCTAAAATGTGAGACCATTTTTAGCTAAAGAAGAGTTTTCAATGTCACAGCAAGTACATACAGTAGTAACTCCCCCATGTCTTCAGCTTTTTTCAGAGTAACTATACTGAAGAACAACAGATATTTTAATATACACATATTAGATATAGGGGCTTAGTTGATATTGATGAACCAAAACACTCAAAGTTCACTAAAGTAGGGTCATAAGAAAGTCAAGTTATCTGACCACAGGGTAATGAAATTGGAAATTCCTGACCAAAGAAACTGCAAAAACTCTATAAACACACTGAAATTTAATAACATCCTCCTGAATAACCAGTGGATCACAAATTAAAGAAATTAATATTTATAAGCAAACAAAAATGCAGATACAACTTACCTGTGGGATGCAATGAAAGCAGTCTTCAGAGGAAAATTTAGAGCAGTGAATTCTCACATCAGGAAAACAGAACAAGCACAAATAAACAACCTTATGGTGCACCTCAAGCTTCTAAAAAAGAAGAGCAAGTAAAGCCCAAAGTCCATACAAGGGAGGAAACTGCAAAGATCAGAGCAGAAATTAACGCAATGGAGACTGAGAAAACTATACAAAGAAGTAAAGAATCAAAGAGTTGGTTCTCTGAAGGATTAAATAATAAAATTGATAAGCCCTAGCCATCCTTATCCAAAAAAGGAGAGAAAAAACTCAAATTCATGCCATAAGGAATAAAAGGGTGAAATCACTACTGAGCCTGTAGAATTCAGAAGATCATCAATACCAACTTCAAAAATCTTTACTTTCATAGGATGGAAAACAGAGGAAATGGAGAGATTCCTAGATACATGAATTACCAAAGCTGAATCAAGATGATATAAAAATTCTGAATAAACCAGCATCAGTCAATGAAATTGAAAATATAATTAAAAACATACCAACAAAGAAAAGCCAAGGTCCTGACGGATTCACAGCTGAATTGTACAAGAAATTTAGAGAAGATTTAATGCCAATTCTGCTCAAACTCTTTAATGAAATTTAAAGGGAAGCAATTCTCCCTAACTCATTCATGGAGGCAAGTATTACCCTGATACCAAACCACAGAAAGACTCAACCAAAAAAGAAAACTACAGGCCTATCTCCCTAAAGAGCACAGAAGCAAAAATCCTTAATAAAATACCAGCAAACAGAATGCAGCAAATCATCAAGAAGATTATACACCAAGATCAAGTGGGATTCATCCCATGAATGCAGGGATGGTTCAATATATGCAAATCAATTAATGTAATACACCATATCAACACAGTCAAAGACAAAAACCACATGATCATCTCAACAGATGCAGGAAAAGCTTTTGATAAAGTCCAATGCTCATTCATGATAAAAACCCTACAGAAAATAGAAATACACAGTCTTTACCTCACTGTGATAGGAGCCATCCATGACAAAACCAACAGCTAATACCATACTAAATAGACAAAAACTGAAGGCTTTCACTTTAAAATTAGAAACAAGACAAGGATGTCCACTCCTATCACTCCTATCCAATACCATCACTCCTATCCAACATAGTTCTGGAAATATTAGCCAGAGCAATTAGAAAAGAGAAAAAAAAAAGGACTAAAGACTCACAGGACTAAGAAAGAAGTGAAATTATCATTATTCGCAGGTGATATGATACTCTACATAAAAGACCCAAAACACTCCACCAAAAGACTCCTAGAATTAATCAACAAATTCAGTAGCATAGCTGGATACAAACTCAACACTCAAAAATCAATAGCATTCCTATACACAAACACATTGAGACAGAAATTAGAGAAATTAAACCTTTCACAATAGGATCCAAAAAAAAAATGAAATACTTAGGAATCAATCTAACAAAGTAAAAGATTTATGCAGTGAAAATTACAGTACTCTGAAAAAAGAGATTAAAGAGGATATCAGAAAATGGAAAGATATCCCTTGCTCATGGATAGGAAGAACCAACACAGTGAAAATGGTGATATTCCCAAAATTGTTATACAGATTTAATGCAATCCTGATCAAAATACCACTAGTACACTCACAGAACTAGAGAAAACATTCCTAAAATTCATCTGGAACCAGAAGAGACCCAGAATAGCAAAAGCAATCCTGCGCAACAAAGGAAAGGCAGGAGGCATCACAATCTCTGACTTGAAATTATACTACAAAGCTACTGTGATAAAATCAGCATGGTACTGGCAAAAAAAAAGACCTGACGATCAGCGCAATAAATTAGAAGATACAGAGACAACTACAAACACACTCAGCCACCTTATCTCTAACAAAAGGGCCAAACATGTTCACTGAAGATATCCTCCTTAATAAATGGTGCTGGAAAAACTGGATTTCCACATGCTGCAGGCTAAAATTAGACCCCTGTCTATCACCATGCACTAAAGTCAAAATGGGTCGAAGATCTAAATTAAAACAGAAACACAAAATCTTCTGGAAGAGAAAGTAGGTAAAAATCTTGAAGATATAGGGGTAGGCAGAGAGTTCATGAACAAAAACCAAACTGCACGGGAAATGCTTCAAAGAATCAACAGGGATCTCATCTTCTTGAAAAGTTTTTGCACACCAAAGAGATCACCAACAGAGTAAAAAGAAAATCCACGAATTGGGAAAAAATTTTAGCCAACTGCCCCTAGACAAAAGACTTCTACCTAGAACATATAAAGATTTTTAAATCAGGCCCCTCAAATTCAAAGAACCAATTCAAAAATGGGCATCTGAGATGAATACACACTTCTCAGATGAAGAAATACTAATGGTGAATAAATATATAAAAAAATGTTCAAATTCATTGGTCACTTGAGAAATGCATATTAAAACAACACTGAGATTCCATCTCACCCCAGAAAGAATGGCCATCATCAAGAAGTCAACCAATAAATATGCTGGAGAGGCTGTGGGGAAAAAGGAACCCTTCGCCACTGTTGGTGAGAGTGTAGACTGGTAAAAGCACTGTGGAAATCAGTGTGGAGATTCCTCAGAAAAGTAGGATTAGACACCCCATTCAACCCAGCTATTCCCCTTCTGGGTATTTTCCCAGAAGAACTGAAAACATCATACCACAATGATTTATGTGTAGCCATGTTTACAGCAGCACAATTTGTCATAGCTGAATCATGGAAACAACCCAAATGCCCACCAACTGAGGAATGGATAAAAAAAATGTGGTGTTTTTATACAATGGGGTATTACTTAGCTACAAAAAAAGGTAACTCGGGGCTTTTATAGATAAATGGATGCAAGTAGAGAGCATACTCATAAATTAATCAGACCAGTATGTGTAAACACTGTATTCTCTCCCTCATGTAAGAACCTAAAAGAGTAAATAAACCTTCAAAGGTACAATACATATTGTGAAGAGGAAAGAAACTGCTCAAAAGGAAGGAAAAAACAGGATGAGGGAAAGGAGAAAAGAAAGGAGGAAAAAATATATATACTAGATACATGAATTACCAAAGCTGAATCAAGATGATATA
>NW_004955403.1:14375880-14467307 GCF_000276665.1 Chinchilla lanigera
GCCCCGGATCCTTAAAAAAGAAGGAAGGGAAAATATATAGGTACATATGTATATAGAAGGATAGCTGGGATAACTGTACTGCTGATGTCTAATGGTTTATTGAAAAGAACAAGTAATGCTTAAATTTTTTGTCCAATTTTGCATGCTTATATCTGGTAATCTGAACAACTAATCTGAAGACAACAATATGCAATATAACAACCATTGTTGAATTCCTACCCTCTTGATTAGTGACATTGTATTGTTGCTCATTTTTTTAATTATTTTTTATTCTCTTCAATGGTTTGATCAATCTTGCATTCTTACATCTGGTAATCTGAGCAACTTCATTGAAGATAACAATATGTAACAACCATTATTAATTTCCTATCATGTTGTTTTGAAATTCTGTATTGTTTTTATTGTTTTTGTGTTTTATCTGTTATTTTGTTTTCTTTTCTCTTTAAAATAAAGATTCAATAAGCATAACAGAAATTATCAAATCTGAAGGGCACACAGAAAAATTAGGGCACAGTGGTGCACATCTGTAATCCTGGCCCTCAGGATGCTGAGGCATGGGGCTGGGGACTTAGCTCAGTGGCACAGCACCTGCCTGGCAAGCACAAGGTCGTGAGTTCGATTCCCGGTACTGAAAAAAACAAACAAAAAAAAAGGATGCTGAGGCAGAAGGATGTTTGTAGCCAGCCTGGGCTACATAGCAAGAGCCTGTCTCAAATAAAAAGTAATGAAGAAAAGTGAAAAGAGCCCTAGGAGATCTATGGTGTGCTATAAAAGAAACCAACAAATACACTGTGAAGTCCCAGAAGGAAAATAAAGAGGATGGGTAGAAAGACTATTTGAAGAAATAACGGCCAAAAGCTCCCCAAATTTGATTTAAAAAGTAATAAATGCCAATGGTCCCAACTAAGGATGGTTACACGTACAATTTTCAACTTTACAATGGTATGAAAATAGCATGTATTCAGTAGAAATCTACTTTAAATTTTGAATTTTGATCTTCTCCAAAGGCTAGTGACATGTGCTACAGCACTTTCTGAATACTCGCCAACAGCGACTAGCCACAGCCCCCAGTCAGCCACATGATCACAAGGGTAAACAACTGATATTCTACAGCACACTGGTATACTAAACCAGAATGCTTAGCAGGTAAGGTGTGTTGAACGCATTTTTGACTAATTTTACTTTCAGCTTATGATGTACTTTTCAGGACAAAACCAAAAGATAAATCAAGAAGCACCTGTATAAACATTCAAGAAGCTCAACAAACTCAAAGAGGAGGCACACCACGACACATTCATGGTTCAATTTTCAATGTTCAATTTTCTAAACACAAAGAGCCTCTTAAAGGAGAAGAGAGAGAGAGACAATTCATTATATAACCGTATCCTCAATAAGATTATCAGTAGATATCTCATCAGAAACTTTGGAGGCCAGAAGTAAGCTGATACGTCCTGAAGTACTAAAAGAAAACTAAAGTGACAAACAAGAATCCTCTGACAACATTATCTTTCAAAAGGGAGGGAGAAATTAAGACTTTTACAAACAAAAGGGAGGCTGTTTTCACTGTATTTACTACTTCCCAAGAAATTCTCAAGGAACTTCAGGGTGAAATAAAAGAAAATGACAGTACCTCAAGCCATAAAAAGAATTAAAAATCTCAAAACGACACAGGTGATAGTAATAGTGGTTTGTAACTCTATTTTTTGGTTCTCCACATGGCTTAAGAAACTCTTACATTTTAAACAACTATTAATCTAAAACCTAGAATTACTGGAACTTTAATTTATAATATGAAACTTTGTTTTCTACATAATTTGAGACCAATGCATTTAAAAGAATTACTAGTTTATGTTTGAGGCATGAGCTACATACACATGCAATTTAGTAATAACTGAAAACAGGTGAGAATAGTCGTAAAGGGTCTATGTTTGCAGGCTGTTTATGTTACACTGGCATAAATTAGAGTAACACTTCTACAGTAGTAAATGTAATCCCCATGGTAACTACAAAAAAATTAGCTATAGAATATATACAAAAGAAAATGAGAAAGAAATTTAAACATGACACTACCCAAAAAGTCAACTAAACAAGAGATAGGAAGCAAGGACAAAAAAGCCGTTACACAGAAAACAAACAGCAGAAGAACAAAACAAGTCCCTCCTTACCAGTAACTACTTAAATGGAAGTGAATTAAACTTCCCAGTCAAGACCGATTGGCAAAATAAGTAAAAACATTGGATCCAGCTATATGCTATACTCACTTTAGATTCAAAGATAAAAACAGACTGAAAAATAAAAGAATGAAATGCCTTTTAAATAGTAAACAAAGGAGTGAGAGTGGCCCTGCCAATGCTGAACAAAAAAAAAAACTTTAAATCAAAAAAGGTTACAAGAAACTAACATTATATGATAAAAAGCTCAATACAGTGAAACGTAACAATTACAAACATTTCTGCACATGACAGATCATCAAAATATATGAAACAAAATACAAGAGAATTAAAGGAGAAAACAAATCCTACTTTAGCAATGAATACAGAACCAGACCAAAGATAAATGAGAACTGGACACGTAAACTAAGATGTAGCAGACATACACAAAACACTCGCACACAAAAACTCCAAACTCAAAACTAACAAAGTGGATATAATACAGACAACAGCAGAGACAAATGAACAGAGAATGGAAACACAATAGAGCAATGAAACAAAACTTGCTCCTTCTGTTTCTGGTGGTGTTTATCAGGGATTGAACCCAGGTCCTCAAACACACTAAGCAAAAATCTACCACTGAGCAATATCCCCATCCCTTTTCATTTTATTGTGAGACACGGTCTTGCTAAAGTGCCTAGGCTGGCCTTGAACTTGTGATCCTTCTGCCTCAGCCTCCAAAATAGCTGGGATTACAGGTGTATACCGCCATGCCCTGCAAAAAAATGTTGTTTTTTTTTTCCTCCTGGCATACTGCTGCAGTTTAGTTCTTGTTCTTGTAAGTCACTGGCTTTGTCTAGAGAGCCAAACCCAAAGTTTGTCTTGCTGTTGGTTTTCTCAGGTTAGGGACAGTGTTATCCCAAGATGTAGTTTAAAATCCTCTTCCTGTTCCACCCATATTATGAAGTATGCTTCTGTCTCTAAAAGGTCATTTTCCTAATCGTTTTTCGTTCCTGAGTTTGAAAGTCACTCTCCATTATTATTATTACTGTTCTTGTTTTGGCAAGCAGTGTACCACTGAGCTTCACTCCCAGCTCACAATCCTCCATGTTTATCTTCTATTTTCTTTAAAGCATTCTCTGTTGCTCATATGCTTTTACTTCCTCTAGTTTAAATCTCAGCAATTTTCCTTTATTTCTAAGTTTTTCTCAAAGTTGTCACATTTTGATTATTGTAATTATTTCACATCTTTTATCAATTTCTAAGCTTCTTACAATCCAATTTTAAGTGCTAGGTCATGTCTTTTACACATTTTCTGGGCATGCCCTTTTGTGTGCTTTCACCGTCTTATGAGGTTATTTTGTTCTTTGTCCTATGTTTTTGTAACCCAGTGTGACTCTAACTTTGGTTTTTATGTGAATGGACTTTTCTGAAATTTTATCAGGTGTGGTTCTGGACCTTTCTAGCTTTACAGGGATCTTTTTTTTTTAAATAGTGTTGAATAATATCGTAGCTTGCTTCCTGAGATTTCCCTGGAATATTTTAAGTAACTGATGTGATAATACAAAGATGAGTAAGATGATATTCAGGGAAGATGAAACTCCAACATAAAAAACAAATCTTTTTAGCCAAAGAACAAATTTCATGTTCTAAGAAGCCCTATGCAAATAAAATGTACCTTCCAAAAACCAAGAAAACAGCCCTTTGAGAAAAATGTGTGTGTGTGCATGCACATCATCTAATAAGAGTTTTCTTAAGGAAAATTAATAACCAGTTTTGCCTTGAATAATTGAGTCCAACGTGTAATGAAACAGGACATAAAATATAATGCTGTTTTACGTTGGAAGAGAAAAGCTGCAATGCAAATTTTATGATGTAAAATACTCTCTAAATGTAATGGTAAATGGATTTTCACCCAAGCCAGTACATCCCTTATATCACTTCATCTCAAAAACTGAAATCTTTCATTACAGTTTGGTGTGATTTAAAAAACACAGCAAAACATTCCACACAACATGCTGTTTTAGTTATTCTTTATAAAAATGTATGAAAGATAAAGAAAGATGCAGACTATCACGATACATGTACCAGGGTCAAATGCCATTTCAATTATAAACCTTTCTTTCTCACAAAAGCCACTCTGATGATATTCTTAACGGAGGCAGGGGCTAATTTCAACTTTTAAAAGGACAATGATTGCAGGTGATTGAAACAGTGCATTTAAAAGACCACCAACATACAGTGTTATCAAAAACAGAAATAAAATGTATTTAAGATACAAAATATCACTCTGAAAGTTGATAAAGGATTAAGTAGCCTGCTCTTCTGTATGAATGTATACCATGGTAACCAAACAGCCATAGTAGAACAAGGTTCTACACAAAAGAATTCCAGCATGTAGATGCAAAGGTAATAATAAATCTGGGGGAAAATCACCATTTTGCAGTTCTGTGTGAAATAACTGACTGAGGCAAGCACATTAATGCGGGGATTTTACACTAAATACAAAGGTTGTGGGGAACTTTCTAATGAAAGTGTCAGGCTTCTCTACCAATGCCCAATAATCAAGCTGAGCATCATTAAAAGTGAGACAACCAGGGCAGGGGATATAGCTCAGCAGCATAAGTGCCTGCCTGGCAAGCACAAGTTCCTGAGTTCAATTCCTGGTACCAAAGAAAAAAACATCACATTAAAAGTGAGACAACCAGAATTATATACCACTTGACCTAGTGTAATAGAAAATGTACCATACTACTAACCAGTTTTCTTCTAAAAAAATAAAACCGAAGCTAATTGATCGCTCTAGACCTGACCTTTAAGGTAAGGAATCAATAAACGATGAACAAGCTTAACAAGAAAGCAACTGACTAAATTCTGTGAGATACTACGTGCAACTCACATGACTCCTACAAATGGTCATAGTCCACTGGGTTGGGGGAGTAGAGAGGGAACTACATTAGATTTTAGGATACTTAAAGAGAAAAAAAAACAACAAAATACATATACTATGCAGACACAGTTTACATCATGGTTTAAATAAACCAAACATATGTTCTTCATTTGGGAGATAATTAAGACAATTTAAAATGTAAGGGATACTAGATATTAAGAAATTAGTAACTGTTAAATGAGACACTGACATTATGAAATGTTCATTTTTTATAAATTCTCCAGTATTTAGATTAAAATTACCTCACAACTGAGATGTGTTTTAAGACATTCCCACCAGCTTGAACCACACTGGTGGCACATCCACGACTGTCCCACTGGGTGGTTTGTATTACTGGAGGTACAGTGGTATGATCCTGCACGGGACACTCACACATGTACCACCAGCGGTTTAAGCCCCTTAGTAACAAGGCACACGAAATACGGCCCCATCATGAACATGTTAAACAAAAGAAAAAGAAAAGAACTATAGCAAAATTTAATGGTAAATGAAGCTGGATTACAGAACTGTGTAAGTTAATACATTCTCTATTCCAGGGGATACCGAAAACCTTTTGTAAGCATAATAAATCACCCTTTGGAAAAGTATTCAATACATATACTAGACAAAATTTATTATCAAGAAGTTTTATTGGTAGGTTTTTAAAAAGAATTGGTTTTAGAACATTGAAGGATGACAATTCAAGACAGGATATATACAAAGATAATTAAAATATTAAATATTATCTAAATTAAAAGACCATAATTCAAACTACTAATTATAATCACTGTGCCTTGGTACAAGCAGCTGTAGTTCTTCATGAAATTCACCCCCTTCTCACAAAGACTATGAAGCCTCCCCGCAAGTTCAATCATTTAATTTATGGTCATTAATGCTGGTTTTTGTGTGTCAGCATGCACGATTACAGAAACAAAATCCAGTCTACAGGGATTTTTAATTTTCCTTGAAATGTATCTCAAGCATCTCTTAAAATGCAAGCTAGAAACAGGCTGTATCCTTAAAGAAAACAGCTTTGTACGAGAAGCTAGCAAACACTGCCATGAGTGGTTATACAACTAACCGAAGGAAACTGGCAATACTCAGTGATCTGCTTTCAGTGGAGCAACCTCCTCCTTGGCAGTTGAGTTCTTAGTTCCTGATACACTACCAGCCGAACATGTATTCCATTGCTTTGGATACAAGACTTTCATCTTTTTTTGGCGTTTGTCTGTCAGAAATAACCTATTAGAAAACACAAACACACATAAGTTACATTATGGTTCCTTCAGCGATAGTCAATTCTATAATTAATGGCCAATTTACAAGTGAAACACTAAAATACTAAAACACATTTATGGCATTAAATTATACACTTTATAGATTAAAACATGAACTTGTAATATCCTAATGCTTTTAAGAATGGTAAAATCTCGTTTTTTTAACAAAGTAAAACATCTGTTCGTTAAATGAGAAAACTGAAAAATAATACAAAATTTGCAAGAAATGGGGAATTTAAAACATAGGTTTAAGGAAACAAGGGAAAATAAGTAATACAATGATCTCCAAATTTTAGGGAAAACAAAAACTACAGAGTCCTTACTTGCCCTACTAGAGCACAAGTATTTTATGTGCTTTGTTTTGGGCCTTTGTTTGCAGCTGACAAAGTTGAAAACTCTTGGAAAATTAGGAAGAGACAACAATATATTAAATCAGAGTCAAAATTCTTCTACCATTCTTCCAAAAATACAATGAGCTTTTCAAAACTATTGTGAAGTGAGAAGTTTTCCACCTATTAAAATAAAGGCTAGCAAATGTCTTCTTTGATAACCAAGACTACTCCAACCTAAGGTTGTCCACTTGTGATGCCATCAGTTTTAGTCATCAAGTGAATTGGGTTTAAAGTTGCATCACGCCAGCAGTTTTTACAGAAGACATTTTCTATGTATAAAAATAAGGTAAGGCAATAAACTTTTGAAACGTTTTAAGAAATGGCAAAGAAAAACAAATGTATGTATGGTGCTAGAGATCCAGACCAGACACTACACATGCCGGGCAAGGGCTCTACCACTAAGCTATAGCAACCCCCCTTCCACTCCTGGTGTTTTAAAAATTCAAGACAACTTTCTAATTAGGCAAGATTCTACCTTTATATAGAAAACTCAAGAAGGGTAAAGGTTTCATCAAAGCAATCAACACAGCAGGAAATACTGAGTGGTACGGAGATCAATCCAATAGAACAGTTAAACACACCATGCTCTTAGCCTTTCACTACATCTTTTTGAGCCAACCCTTAAAATACCTGGTAGTCACTAGTAGAAGCTTTGTATGCTGTAGCAAGAGGCCTCATAGTAGAAATCCTAAGAGTACTTCCAGGTTGCGTTGGTGTGCCTACGGTTTTGACTGGTGGTGTAAAAGCTAGAGATGAAGATGACGAAGCACCTCTGTCACTGTTTTCCATAACACTCTGGAGAAACAAAGGAACAATTCCTTTTATTATAAATCTAATACCTATTATCCAATATTACATAATACTTCCAAAAACATTTATTAAGAGAGGCAATTTTTTTTACCTTTCAAACACATTTGAGATCTAATGGTCCATCAAAAATTTTAATTCAGTTTTGTCAAACACCCTCAACACAACTATAAACCACAAGGATAAGAATCTTCTAAAAAACACTATGAAAAATTAGCAAGGACAAAACAAGAGAATTGTTAGGGAAAACTGGACAGGAAGCTAGAAACAAAGTCCAAATCTATTTAGTACCCAGTAACCTAAGACAGTCCTCTAGCTGAAGTGAGTATCTGTTATACAACAACACAATTACTCAACTGCATGGCTACGGTAAATTGTAAGAACAGCAACATATCTATTCTGCTCCTAATGTGACTTACCAGCACCAAACAAAATGCCTAGTATGTAGTACAAGTCTTACTTACAGTATGTTCGTAACAATTCTATAAGCCACAAATTTAAATTATACTCAATTTTGTTTAATAAATATGGAAATACAAGTTTTAACATTTAGAAATAGAAATGAGTAACAAAAAGCATCAGCTACTTAAAAGTTGGCCATTAGTTACCATTCATGTGAACTAGTTCATTGTGAAAATACCATCATTCAGTTAAAGTACTTAAAGAATCTGATGGCGCTTTGTATAAGACACAGATGAGTTGTCAAAAGACCCACTCTATGGGCTGCATCTATGACAATTCTGAACAAATTACTTACACTTACTTGACCTCTTTGAAAAATGAAGGGGTTGGGATGGATTATCTCTAAAGTCCTGTAAGCATTTTTGTCTTACCACAAAAAGCAAGCATATTTTAGAAAAAGAGAATAAGAAACACAGTAAACTCAAGTGACATAAACACCAAATGTTAATACTAAAGTCTCATGTTCTTCACATAGACTAAAGTGTTTTTGTTTTATCACCAATAACTTACTTTGTCTATACATGGTTTTACACCAATCATGATGCATTCTCCAAATATTCTCCCATCTTTGCTTAATGCTTTCCGGGCCTGCAGTTTAGATTGATAACGAATATGCATCCAATTTCCTGTGTTAGACATCTGCAAAAAATGAAGTTGTCTCTTAAGATAAAAAATATATAAAAACGACACTTAATGAACTCTATTACAAAACAAAGACGTGTGAGGATGAATTTACACTTTCATTTTTTATTCGATGCCCAGTAAAAAAGTATATATTAGAATTCAACAAAACTCTTATAGAAACAGAGTTTCAGTAATCTCTATTCAGTTCTTAATTCTCCAAAATAGAGTACATATGTGGCAAATATTCTCTGAAAGCAAAGTAATTCTCAAAACAACTGTTTCCTATGAAAAGGTCACATCAACACTTGGTATGAAATGTTTTAAAACTTTATTCATCAATATGATTTTGTGAAGCTAGCCTTGTAATAGTGAAAAAAGAACTGGTGGTATAACTTCTGCAAAGTCCAATCATTTTTTTAAAGCTTTATATAAGACGAAGAACTCTAAAAATTCTATAGTCAGGAGCTTCCTTTTTCCTTCACTGCCAATAAAGCAAGAACAAATTGAAAAACAGTAAAATAATATTTAGCACAATCTATCTTTTTTAAGAGACTAAACCACTTAAAAAAGGAAGGGTGGATCCTGAAATTTTCACTCTTCCTATCTTCTATTTTTAATCCACTCTATCAGACATTATGCAACTTTGAGCCTTTCAGACTCCAAAGGACATTATCTTTGAAAATTTTTTTTAAAAATTGAAGTTTATAAAAAGACAAAATTCAGAAGCAGTTTCCTTTGATTCACAGCTTTTTGTTAGCCAAAATTCTGAATGGATAAAAAAGCAAACCTTACCACATGCTTTAAGATATTTCCATACTGTGCAAATTGTAATAATATATAGGAAGCAGATGCTTGCGGAAACCTGAAAAAAGAGTTGTCCAGACAAAACAGTCACCTTCTACCATCAATGACAAATGCATAAATTACTCTCCCCCCAAGCACCTAGAACATTAGTAAGAGACCTCTAATAATCTTCTTTTCTCCTGAATAGGCTAACTTCATCAAGGAACAGTCACTCAAAAGAAAAATAGCCGAGTGTTGACTCAGCTATACTCTACCGCCAGATTCTATTTCTGAAATCTCTAAAATTCCCATTTTTATAGCCATGATTAAAACTCTTCAAATATAACTATAAAGATGCAGTTCTGTAATTTATTTTCTGTGCTTTGTAGTATGTGTATGCTTTTATATGTAGCTAGATACATTAAGATTATCAGGAGGAAATTTTAAAATACAGACACATCATTCTGCCTTGATCCCTCTAACAAAATTCTAAAGTGTAGGCTTCAAACAAAAATAAAATTTAGCACTAATATTAATGGTATAAAATAATTTAGAAGGATAGCAATCAAAACTTAATAGCCATATCTTCAAATGGAAAACTGAAAATGCTTTTTACTTTTTTCTTTATAAAGTGCTGTGCGGTTTGACTATTGCACAATGACAATGTTATTACTTTATAGTCCAAACAATAAAGCTACTTTCCATTCTAAAACCAGTATTTATCAGAGGTATGAAAATACATATATCTGGAAGTTCTTTACTAACTTGGTTAATTTGGTTCTTCAGGCCCCATAGAAAAAACCTGAGTTGTGGGGGATTAAACATGTTAAAATATCTCTAGATATGACATTTTTAACCCCAAGGAAAGACAAGTAAAACAGGGTGCCTATCGAGCACAAAAACACAGGAAAAAAAAGAAAATGGCTGTAAGTAAGCGTGGTAGACAAGAAATAAAACCTAACTCTAAGACTCTAGGACCACTCTGAATAGAAAGTAATATTCCAATACTCTTAAAAAGAATCATCCAAAATAATGAATGATATTTCATAGTAAACTATGAAAAAGGAACATATAACACATTTTAGAGGTATTTCGCTATAAATAATCAAAATAAAATGTTTGATGCCTAAAGGAGAATGCTTCAATCTCATACAGAGGGTGACTAAAACATAAAATTTACACAATAAGGAGGCACTAGGAGTGTTTGTCTTACGTGAAGAGGGGTGGCTAAAATAATTTAATTACTGGGAATCATAAAAGTGACACCATTACTATTGAACCTGAAACATAATTAGGAACTGTGAAGGTTTACATCTAGATGCCCCCGCAAAAGCTTCACGTACTCACAGGCAGGGCTTTTTGCAAAGTGACCGAATCATGTGAGCACTACAGCTGACTTGCCAGTAGGTGGTGAGGCCAGGTCAGGAGGAGCAAGTCACTGAGGGTTCATCTCCTGCCCTGGCTCCTCCCTTGACTCTGTGCCTCCTGTCCACCACGCTGTGAGCAGCTCTGTTACGCCACTCTGCCATGCCATCCTGCCTCGGTGCCAGCTAACCATGGGCTGAAACATATGCCAAAATAAAGGTCTCCTTCCTTAAGTTATGGGTGTTGGGTATTTTCTCTCAGGAGGAGAAAGGAACTAAGACTAGAATAGACGGGGCTGGGGACTTAGCTCAGCGGCAAAAGCGCCTGCCTGGCAAGCGCAAGGTCGTGAGTTCGGTTCCCGGTACCGGAGAAAAACCAAAAAAAAAAAAAAAGACTAGAATAGACATCTATGTTCAAAACCAGTCATCCATTTCATAAAAACATAAAATTTTAGACAATAAAGAAAAACAGAAACAGCCCGAATGTTATGCCAATGGCTGAGCACTGGCTCTTGTGGAGAACACGGGAATGCAATGATCCCGCTCCTAATGAAAACAGAGTCAGTAACACATAGAATCTAGCAATCAGTATCTTGAAAAGAAAAATGGTAGCTGGAGACAGCAGTAGTATGGAAGACTCTTCACCGTAGATTCTTATACTATGTGTTTTAATTTTTAAAACATAAAATCCTCTAAACATTGCTCAAAGAATTCATGTATTATCATTTTTTACCCCCAAAATAAATATAGTAAAGATCCAGTATGAGTATGGCAAATATGCACTTTGAGAAATAAACTTTACACAGTGTACTATCAATATCAGCCTGAAAAAAAATCAAAAAAGGCCTGAGTTCTGCTGAAGCTTTCCTGTTAACTAGATGTGAACAGCTATTTTATCCATTTTATCTGTCTACACCTCAGTTTCCTCCTCTGTAAAATAAACAACTATACACTATGATCTCTAAGGTGCTTTAAAGTATTTTGGGGATGTAAAAATGTACTCACTATGCATCTAGGACTGCCCTCCTCTGTTTCTAACATTCAACCTTCTGTGACTAGAATGCATAAACCAGTAGGTGATACACGGTGTGCATATGAACAAAGTTCAATTTTGCTAGCTCAAAACTTGTTAAGTCTTCCAGACACTGAGAAATGACCATTATAAAGTGGGAAAGGAGCTCTCTAAGGGAGAAATTCTGCTCAAACAGCCAGTAAATTCGCTTAAGAGGAAATAATTTGGGAAGAGACCCACAGACAAATGATTTGAGAAAACCATGGAACTCCAGTTAATAATGCGTGTTGAAGTGTCAGAGTGGCATGGACCGATGACTACAACTTACTATGAAACATACCAACGACAACCAAAAATAAATGGGTGGATGACAGATAAAGCAAATGTAGCAAACTGTTAACATCAAGGTAGTGGGTATATGGGCCTTACTGTGCAATTCTTTCCAGTCTTCTGAACTGCCTGATAATATAGTACTCATTATCAAATGTTGGCGTAGAGGTATCTGTTTTTAAAAGGTCAAAACCTTACCCAAATACAGTCACCCAAGTGTCATCGAGGTGATCTTCTGAGGTCAGAGAATCTCCTTGAGTATAGAAAGGATCCAACTGGGCAGGTGATAGTGTTGTCTTTCTTGGTTGACCAATATTTGCTGGACTAAACACACTTTGCCCTATATTAGTATATTTAGTAAGTTAATTACCAATATAAACTTTGAGTCATTTTAAAGTAAAGATTCTAGTTTATGAAATACAATTAATGAAAAGCTTTATTCATGAAAATGTTTGCCATTATATAAGTAATTCAAAACATGAAACTGTAGGCTGGGTGTGATGGCACACACCTGTAGTCCCAGCACTTAGGAAACTGTGACAGGAGGTTTGCCATGAGTTCAAGGCAAGCCTGGGAGGCTACACAATGAGTTCAGGGTCAGCCTGAACTACACAGGGAGACACTGTCTCAAAAAAACAAAACAAGAGGCTGGGGATTTAGCTCAGCGGCACAGCACCTGCCTGGCAAGCCCAAGGTCGTGAGTTCGATTCCCAGTACCGGGGGAAAAAAAAAAAACCCAAGGGAAAAAAAAAAAAACAAAGCAAAACAAAACTGTATAACAATTTTATAACCATACAATAAGATAAGGTCATTAACAATTAGACATAGTTCATGATTTTGTAAATGTTTTATTATCTATTATAAATTGCCAATTATCTCATTAATTTTATTAAGTCTACCAGAAAAATTCCTTAGGACTCTGAAGGACTGAAGGATTCCTGTTGGATTCACCTTCCCTATGTACCATTTTTTAATCACAGTGCCTCTGCCTTAAAAATATTTTAAAATTTCATCCACAGAACAAAATCCAAATACTTTACTCTCCAAACGTATTCCCACTGTGCCTCTCAAAGACACCCGCCCTGTCAGGAGAGTAGTTTCACAGCATTCAGGCCATCTCCATCGAAAACGTCTTACTCTGCTGCTCTTACCATTCAGTAACGACACCCCTTCCTGAGCGTCCCCGTGTCCAACCTGCCACGCCAAACCCTTCTATATTCGTTTTAACTCAGAGGTCCTGTCCAATCAAGACTATACATTTCTAGGAAGCAAAGACTACTTTTTCTTCATTTTTATAGCAGTAATAATTCATTCAAATATTTTTTCAGGCCTTCACTTTAGGTACTGAAGATACAGTAAGCAAGTTATATAAAAAATAAATAAAACAAAAGCATCCCAAACGGAGCCTAAACTCCAAAAGATAGACAGGTAAATACCTAGCATGTTAGGAAACAAAATCTTAGAGGTAAAACAAGCAAAAGAGACAAGCATTAAGTCTACAGAAGGGCTAAATGGAAAAAGACTTCACAGCGGTGACACGATAGGAAAGATCGAAAGGAGGTGAGGAGCCAGACGCACCGAGCCCTGCAAAACGAACACCACGTGAGAAGGCGGCACGCGCGAAAGGCACTGAGAACGGCCCGGCGGGCGCGCGGTGAGGAGCAGGAGGCACCACTCGCACAGCGAGCCAGCCGGTTGGGTTGGGGCAAATACTTGAGAGTAGAGGCAACAACACGTCCAATTATGAAGGAAGAGCTTTTAAGCAATGTCAGAAATTTGGCTTTTACCTCAAGGGAGGTGGGAAACCATTGAAAAGCTCTGAGCACAAGTGCAGCCAGCACAACGTTCTGAAGTAAGAGGGCAGCGTCACGTGCTTGTTACCACATCATTAACTACAGGCATAATTGTATTTAATTCCAACAGTCCTGTACCACGGGTCCCACTATAGCTCCATGTAAGACATCAGGAAACAGGGTACATTAAATAAGACAAGTGGAGGCATGAGTCCCTAGGCCGCAATCTAGTTAAACCAGTACTTGCACTTACTAGACCCTTGACTACCTGAAGGCAAAATTATTTTTATAACAATATAAAATGTCTTTTTCACTTTCTTTATGAGCATACAATGGACTTTGCCAGAGGCTACAAAATGTGGTCCAATATTTCAGGCTGAATTACAGAATCAAGATACTTAACAACTCACTTGTACTTTATTAAAATATACGTAACGATCTGCAAAACATAAACCTATGACACTGTTATCATGAAAAATTTTTGCCTTAGAAAAATTTATTTTTCACTTCAGAAAAGACTATTTGTTCATTTGGAAAAAAACTATACTTTTTAATGAACATATATTTTAAATTTTGTCTTAGCTTTGATGATACAAGGACTTTTTATCTTTATTAGCATGGCACATGCCACATCTTGATCATTTTTAATCCCCTTTCCATCTTTCCCTAGATCCCCTTCCCAACTCCACAGAATCTATCTCCTTGTTTCCGACTTCTCCCTTTTATTTTGCTCATTTAAATTATTCAGAGTTTGGGTTTTTCATATTAGAAAATTAATTATTTTATTAATTATTAGAAAATTAACTATTTTATTATTAGAAAATTATTTTATTATTTAAAAATTGTTTTATTTTTCATATTAGAAAATTATTATTTTATCATTAATTAATATTTTAACCAGAAAAGTTATCATCAGGTACCTAAGAGCACACCTTAACCAACAGCCCAGTAACTTCTGGTCCCTGGCCATCCCGTTCATGTCTATCATGCAGTAAACTACCCCTGATCCTCATGCTGATGGAAATCCATGATGAGCTCTTCGTTGAATGACAGCCCCAGCTGCAGTCACAGGTGGGCCCCACAACCAGACCACAATGCTAGATGGTGTCGGCCTGAGAACTATCACACAAGCCTGAGCTGACACACAGCCCTTTTCCTCTAAGAAATCTGTACAGCACTAAACCAAAGGAAAACCAAATTTCAATGGTTTCTTTTCTTTGAGGGAAGCAAACGTTTTTTCACACTCCTTAAAATCCATTAAAGGGTAAACACACAATATCAACAGAAACAATAAATCTCATTTTTTGCCAAAATACTGAGATGGATGGCTTTGAAATCGTTTGTCTCCTTACCCACGGATAAAACTGACTCCCCCTCTGGCAGGAGGGCAACAGTATCCTCCTCGCTGGTACTCATGCTGTGTGCACAGCAGGAGACCTGTAACCGACAGTGCACCTCAGGACAGGAGGGGCACCAGCCATGGCTGAAGCTGCGTTTTCTGCAGATCAGCAAGTGCTCTGGGGCCTCTTGCAGCCCTGGCTCTCCGATTTTAGTTTCTAATGCAGTGAACACAGAAAGCTATAATCCCCATAAGCACAAGTTCTTTGTTCTTCAACTTTAGAGATTGTAAAGAATCTCTAAAAATTAAGAAGTTTGAAAAAACGTATTCTAAAGAGCCATATATGTGATTCACAGTCCCTTTTTGTGGATTTTCTGCCCACTCCTTGCTCAACACATTCTAAAAATAAGATATAGCTGCTGCTTTGGCCTCTATCCTGAATTCCCAGTTGAACTGAAAAACCATTCCAACTTTGATCTTAAATCATTCCAAAGTATTTACAGTCAAATGGATTTTTAGATTATACACTTAACTTTACACTTTATATTATACACTTAACAAAAAGATTCTCTGCAAGTTCTTAAGAAATTGCCCTCCCAAAGCCTCTGTGGTAAAAGTTTTATTAAAAATCTGTACACTATCCTGATCTCAGATTTATGATGTACATTAACGTATTAAAAATTCACAAGGGTTTTTCAATAAGGAAGTCCTGATATCTTTATAACCTTACTCAACTCAAAATTTCCTGTATTACTTGACCAGTTTATCCTTATAAAACAAATATGATGGAATCTTGACATTATGTCAAGTACCTCTTACATGCCTTATAACAGTGATGGCACCTTTTTAGTGACACATGCCCAAACTCCAACCCAAAACCCACTTATGGCGAACCTTTTAGTGACACATGCCCAAATTTCAACCCAAAACCCACTTATTCATTGCGAAGTGCCAACACTGCAATTAAAACCTGAATACTGAGGTTTTAGTTTAGAAAAAAACAATTATCATTTGTCTCAAAAGAAAAACACAGAATAGAGCTTTCAATGATACAGAAGTTTTTTAATGAAAGGTAGACGTTTGCATTTGGCATGCTTTTGTACATTTAATGTGACCTTTGCTGCCGTATGTACGCTGATTTGTTACACCTCGGTGGGACGACCTGGCTCTCATGCTGACAGAGACGGCTCTGCATGCCTGCTGCGGCACATGAGCCATAGGTTCCCCACCACTCCCTTGTAACATCTGACACAAGGATTTACCGGAGCCAAACCTGCTAAAAAGTAAGTAAGGCCACTACTCAAACCCGAAACTGAGATACAGAAAGGGTTAGTATTCATGAGTATTGGATGATTCATGAGAATTGAATGAGTTCCTCGGAGCCATATGAAAAGTGAAACAAGTAATATTCAAAGGCCAGAAATACGACACTTCATTCACAAACAAGAACTTCTCAGTTATTCTTAAGATTACAAAACTCCAACAGCCAAAATAAATTTAAAAAGAAAAAAGCCTGAACAGTCCCCCCAAATTTATCACATTCCAAGTGCTACTGAGTTACAAAGAATATGAAAATATCTTTAATGTGTAGAGGGGTGGAAGTTTATCTTGCTTTCTGAAAGATAAAACTGGATTGTACTGGTTAACAGAATCTGGCATTAGTAGCTTTCAGCCAACCCCTGACGTCAACACAAAGCATCATTTAGCAAGAAGAGAGTAAATTTTGAAATTTTATTGCTTAATTGTTGGAAGAAGACCAATGTATTGAGTCTCTTCCCAAATATTACAACATAATTTACAATGTGAATCTCTTACTTCCCAACAGTGCCAAGACAAAGCCACAGTCTTGACAGAATCAAAAGTTAAAGTTACCACATAAAAACTACAATGCAACAATGTCATTCTAAGCGAAGGAAAAAAACTCATCACCTAAGTACTTCAAGGCAGGTGTGGAGGTTCACGCCTGTAATCCCAGCACTCGGGAGGCAGAAGCAGGAGGATCACTGTGAGTCCGTGGTCAGCCTGGCCTACATAGTGAGTTCAAAGTCAGCCTGAACTGCATAGTGAGACCCTGTCTCCAAAAAAAAAAAAAAAAGGCACAAAAACAAAACAAGAAGTCACTTATAACAACCATTCTTAATTTCCTATCATCTTTTGAAATTCTGTCTCGTTTTTGTTTTTATTTGCTTTAAAATAAAAAAAAATTAACAAACAAAAAGAACTTCAACACTCTTAAGTTTGCCACATAAATGTGAGTGTCTACACTGTGGTCTCAAATTTAGAACCCAGAACTAATCTAACTTATTAATATAATCTTTCCCTCAAGAAGAATGTTTCAGACTACCTCAAATCCTTTAGGCTTACTGAGGAGCCTGCAGCGGTCCCCTCTTAACTGCAGGGCATACATTCCAAAACCTCCAAAGGATACTGAAACCACAGATGGTACTGCACTACAAATTTAATATCTGCTTTTGTTTTGTTTTTGTTTTTGTTTTTCTTCCCAGTACTAGAGATTCAACCCAGGGATGCTCTATCACTGAAATCATCTTTAGTCCTTTTAACTTTTTATTTTAAAAAAGGGTCTCACTAAATTGCCCAGGCTGACCTCAAACATGCAACTCTCCTGCCTCAGCCTCCAGAGTAGCTGAGAGTATTTATAGTTTACAGCTCCTGAACATCTCCTTTCTCCTAAGCATTTAAACATGAACCATAGGAGTAACTTCTACAGTTGAAGGTGCAGCTGCCAAAAGTAACACAAATTTCTTTTGCCTTCTTCAAAATTTCACAAAATGTTCGTATTTCAATTCAAAAGAGGATTCATTTTTAAAATAGTGTGTAGCAACTTTTGCATCTCCTTTTTTTAACTTCCTGCTTATTGAGAACTTCTGAAGTTTTCTCTTAACAAGAGCACTTTATGGCTTCTCTTGTGCTTATCTACACTGCCAACATCATTGCTCTTGCCCTCCGGTGTCATTATTAATGCAGTAAGGGTTACTTGAACACAAGCCTGTGATACTTTCACAGGAGACCTGGAAACTGAGATGGCTGCTAAGTGATTGAAAAGCAGGACACAGCATCCACGTGCTGGACAGAGATGGCTCAAAGCATCACAGAGGACAACGCAAAATTTCATCATGTACGGAGAATGATGTGCAATTTAAAATGTATGAATTGTTTATTTCCAGACTGCTCCGTTTAAAATTTCTGGACCAGGCTGGGACACTGCATAACTGTCTAGATCTTACAAGACAACAAGGAAAGATGCTTAAGACTACCTACATGACTATGTGTAAGTAGCAATCAAGTAACCAGGCTAAAAACAATCCACCAGCTTGAGAAGTTTGAAAAGTCAATACTCAAATATTTTATAAAAGCAATCAAGCAAATGAAGATTTGTAACAAATATTAACACTAGAGAAAACAAACGGACATACAAGAATGGAATTCCAGGGCTGAGATGTAGCTCAGTGACAGCCACTGGCTCGCATGTGTGAAGCCCTGGCCGGGTGCGAGCCCCCTAGTGTAAGAATGGCATCCCACTATTTTACACAGCTAACATGAGTCACTCCACTTAAAACTGAGCTTACACTTACTTTTAAAACAATGATACAAAGTAATCTAAGGTAACCCTAAACTACACACATGCTATAAAAACATTTAAGTTACTTTTTTTCTCATCACCACAGATATATCAAACAAGTATATTTCTAAAATAAGGCTGATTTAAAACATACAGGCACTGTATGTTTTAAAAGTATGTTTACTAACTAATTTACCAACTATCCCTTTAGGAAATAAGCAAAAGCACATAGTTATACAAAAGAGATCCTTAAATAAATTTAGTTCTTACACAAAAACATGCTTTTAAAAACCCAAAATAGTACAAAGCACGTTAGCATAAAACCTGAAGCCAATCCAGTTTTTACATCCTGCGTTACCATTAAGAAGGTACAATTTAGTTATGCTGCATCATGTAATAACCTTCAAGCAAGAAACTACATGAAGACTCAAGTTGAGACAGCCATTACGACCTTTAAAAATAAAACAAACCAAAATTAAATCTCAAATGAATAAGCAATCTAATTTGTACCTTGTTGACTACTCTAAAAAAGTAATTACTTATACATAATCTAAAAGTATTTACATAAGTTTAGCATAATTTCCCCCACCTCATTAATGTTTAATTGCTCTACTAATTTCCTTTACTTCCTTTAAATCAGACTTCTGATATCCACACACTATGTATGCTGTGTAAGATGAAAATAAAGTGTGCCTATTAAACCGTATCACATTGGACTATCATTTGTCTCCCTTGGTAAATCACTATTCAAAATTCTTTATAAAATCAGATTATAGTGGAGGGCAAAAGACCTTATTACCCTTTATAAAAATGTCTTCCATTAAAGAAAAGATTAATTACTTCAAAATAGACCACTAATGTAAATGAAAACAAGAAGTAAGAAGAGTAGCAAATTTTAAACAGACATATGTCATTGGAAAAAAAGAGATCCCTGGTTGTGTTACCTTCTTACCACAAACAAGTACCACAATGTGCAATAACGAATTTCGCCACAGTCCGATGTGAGTCTGATGTTTACCTGGTTTTTAAACCCTGGGAATTGCACCAGCAGTAACAGTATCATTGTAATTTAATCTTGTGGGTCCCTCAGACAGAACCGGGCAGTCTGTGCTAGCAAGGTGACTGTGTTAGGAGCTGGTCACTCCAAAAAAACCAATCATGTGAGAAAAGGATGGGACTGTGAGCATTACCCCTTCTCGGAAGAGAATCACACCTACAAGATAAAATGCCAATAAAAACTCTCGACACAAACCCTTCAATAAATGTCCCTACTTGACAATATTCTATGTCTCCTAACGCTCACCAGTGCTGAGAGGATAAGGAATCCCCCTGAGCACAACAGAAAGAAGCTTCACATTTGGAACCCTCCCAGATTCACCCTATGTTTCTTCATTTGTTCTAATTTGTATCCCTTTGCTGTAATAAAACCACAGTCATCAGAATAGCACTTTTAGTGAATTCAATGAAGTCATCTAGTAAATCATCAAACAACAGTCTTGGGAACCACCAAATTATAGCAGCTGGTGTGAAGTGATAGTTGCCCTGGGACCCTCCCCCGAATTTTGATGCATTTGTACCCACAAAACACACTGCCCAATGGATATAAACGATACCCCATTAAGCATGGTGAACTGAACACCTGTGTTCAGCTCTAGTCCCTCCAGACACCTACTGACAAGCATTCTAGAAAGGCTCAGATTGAAAGACTCCTGGCAGGAATAAAGGAAAACTAGCATAAAGTATGTATCATAGGGGATCAGATGCCTGGCCCCTACCCATCCTTGGCAGGACAGTAACGCATATGCTCTCACTCTATACTCAAGAGACCAAGGGTTTTGTCTTGGAAGAAACAGAACCTAAATTGTTCAAAACTCCAGTGAGTCTAGTCACAGAACACAACAGCTCTAAGGAAATCAAGTACAGTGCAAGTGTGTTACACTGAAAAAGAGACTTACCCGTCTGTATAGAGAATACCAGGCTAGGCATGAGGTTGTTAACACGTTCCCAATAGGGTTGTAATTTGGTCGCCTCACTGCTGGGAGGTTTGAACTACTGATAATGGTACATATATAACTGCCCCGTGCGTGACTATACCACTTGTAGTACAAGCCGCCCAATGGGACAGTCATGCATGTACAACTGCTGGGATAAAGTTACAAAATTCTTTAAGAAAACCTGAAAGAGTTGGGGGATCCTATACAGGCTCAAATTAGGTTCTCTCAACAAAAATATCAGCATACTGTCCAAACTCCATACGGTGAAACCTAATAAGAAGCAAAACAGCTTTTTTCCACCAAGGGTGAATTCTGAGCCAATGGTGAACTCTATATACATAAAGATTCCAAGTCACTTGTCAGTGCTTTACTCAACAAGCACGCTTTCACCAACAATGACAGGAGGGAAGAAAAACAGAAAAAAACAAGAATTTGGGGGCTGGGGATTTAGCTCAGCGGCAAAGCACCTGCCTGGCAAGCACAAGGTCGTGAGTTCGGACCCCGGTACCGGACAAAAAAAAAAAAAAAGAATTAAAAGGCAACAGACAATGAGTGGTTTTAAGAAAAATAGACCACAGTTAACCTCACTAGTAAAAAACAGGATACAGTATTTCTAACCATTCAAAGAACAACAAAAACAACTTCTTGGAATTTTTTTTTAAATTCTAGAATCAGACAACACTCCATTTCATAAAACAATGAGTGTTCCTGTTTTTGGAAATTAAAATGACAAAAAAAAACTTACCAAAAAGATCTCTGATAAGTAAAACACAGATATGAGTGACGATTAAGAAGAAAAATGACAATTACAAATCTCTGCAGTGATCCACCAAACAAATACTAGAGTTTCCCAGAACTGAAGATTCTAACTGTCTTTATTGAAAGGGCCATTAATTCTTTAGCAAAACAAATAAAAATGTTCCATACCAAAAGTGGGAATGAGAAAAATACAGAGATCGTAAGTTTATTTGTTTTCCAAAAAGATCACACAAAAATACTCAGGAAATCTCACTGTATTTGACTTCCATGGACACTAGAGGGGAGAGGTCTCAAATTCTAACCTAAAATACTATATCCAACCAATCAAGCATAAAGATGGGGACGGGGCACTTCTTCCAGAAGGTCCTTTGCTTTCGGTCTTTTTGAGACAGGGTCTCGCTAAGCAGTTCATGCTGGCCTTGAGCTCACTTTGTAGCCCAGGCCCTTGCAACAATCCTCCTAGCAGGTCTTAAACTTGACTTCTTATGTAAACTTTGAGAGAAAGCTTCTCAAGTATGTTCTACACCAAAAAGAGGACCTAAAGAAAAAGGAAGACATGCTTTCTAGGAAAAAGAACTCACTGGTGTACTAGTCAGCTTTCCACTGCTGAGACAATAAACCTGACATACACAATTTAAAGGGGAAAATTTTTATTTTGGGCCACGGTTTCAGAGATTTTTGTCCATGACTGGCTGTCTCTAGGGCAGAACCGTCAGGGCAGAGGAGCTTGGCAGAGGAAAGCTGCACGTCTCATGGCACCTGGGCAGCAGAGAGGACTGTAAGAGAGCCAGAGCGGAAGGGGCCAGGGACCAGACACAGCCCGCAAGGTTGCACCCCGGGGACGGTAGGTCCTCAAGACTCTCCCAGGTGCCTGTCACACCAATCGAGTGGACAGATTAACTATCACAACTACAAATGAGTGCAAATCACAGGATGACAGTCACACCAGACTGAACCAGGAAACAGCCAAGAGAGGCTCCGTGGAAGAGGCTCAGTGACAGAAGTTCTCCGCTTAAACCAAAGAAAACTGTGCTTAAAATGGAGCGTCCTGTAAAAGGACAGGTATGTATCACAGCAACAGAATGTTTGCTTGAAGGGAACAAATGACACAAACAATTAGACTAATAGAAAAATAAAGCAATTATTAACTATTGGAAAATAAACAGTTTTACAAAAAGAGTAAGTCAATACACTAAATGGTTCTGCACTGAACAGTGCATTTGCAGTCATAAGAATATAAACATTGACAAAGCAATAAAGTTAAATACAGTCAGAAAATAGTGCAGTAAAATAATAGTATCATTCACTGTCAACAAGAAATACAGCAGATTTGAAAACTGAAAAATCAAGAATTAGCAATATACGCCAGGGACAGCTGCACATGCCTAAAATCCCAGCACTTGTGAGACTGAGGCAGGGGGATCTTAAGTTTGATGACAACCTGGGCTACACAGTTCAAGACCAGCCTGTGGTGCACAGTGTCTCAAAAAAACAAAGAATTGGCAATATAAACATATGTGACTGACTAAGTAACAGCCCTCCAGGATGACCATGTTCTAATAAACCTCTGAACACTGCTCTCCACAGCACAGAAGCCTGCAGATCTGCATACGTATTGTGGCCCAGGACATCCAGGTGGTGTCCCTATGAGTGGAAGGCAGAGAGCGATTTCACTAGAGAGAAGAGGATGTGATGATGGAAGCAAAAATTGGAACGCTATGCCTTCAAGATGCAAGAAGGCTACACAAAACACAACACAGCTAGAAGATGAAAAAACAAAAAAGCTGATTTTTCCCAGAACTTCCAAAAGGAACCAGTCCTGCTAACGCCTTGACTTTAGCCCAGTGAAACTGATTTTGGACTTCTGCCTCCCAGAACTGTAGGGAATAAAAAGCTGTTTTAAGTCATTACATTTGTGGTTACAGCGGCAACAGGATTCTAGTAAGGCATCCCATCCATTATTGAGTGCAGGAAGAGCCCTAAGATCTGGAATAGTGTGGGGAGAATGACGCTAAACACTCCTGCACTGCAGTACTATCTGAATTCCTAAAACTTTGAATTTACTATTTTCACTAAAATATAAATATTACTCCCTCTACTCCAGTTAACTGGAGACAACTCAATGATACCATGGTTAATCTGGCCTTACACAAAACGAATTTCTGATCACTAAATGAAATTATCCTAGATTATCTAAGTGGGTCCAATATAATCACAAGGGTCTCTACAGGGAAGAGGAAAGAAGAGTGATATAATAAAGACACAGTGGCCACTACCAGCTCTGACGATAAGAAGCCACGAGCCAAGAAATGTACACAGCCTCAAGGAGCTGGGGGGCGGGGGACGGGAGGAGTGGAGGGGGATGGGAAGACTTCTCTAGAATGTCCAGAAGGAACGCAGCCTTACCAAAGCCTTGATTTTAGCCATTTTGGACATCTGACCTCCTGAACCATCAACACAATAAATGAGTTATTTTAAGCCACTAATTTGTAACAGTATGGTTTATCTGCAATAAGAAACAAAGATATGCTAGAATAAGGTCAGTGTTTACCTGGTATTATTTTTGTTGTTGTTGCTGGGTTTTTTTCTGTCTTTTTGAGACAGGATCTCGCTATGCAGTTCTGGCTGACCTTGAGCTCACTTTGTAGCCCAGGCTGGTCTTGAACTCACAACGATCCTCCTGCCTCAGCCTCTCGAATGCTGGGATTACAGGCGCGCACCACCACACCCAGTTACCTGGTATTATTAAAGAAGAACATGCCTTACCACACTGGATACAAGCACTTCTAATCCTCTTACTTGGCAGTAAATACTGGCACTTTAATGCCATTTGCCTCCAGACACCCTCATGTAAGCTTCTTGTGGCTGCTATAACAAATTAGCACACAAAGGACGTCTAACAGAAACTTACTCTTTAACAGTGCTGAAGGCAGAAGGCCAAGATCAATCATTAGCAAACGTACATGCCGCCTGGAGACCCTAGAGCAAACCTGCTTGCCCCCTGCAGCTTGTCCTCCAGCTCCTGGGAACTGCTGGCTTTGGCAACATTTCAATTTGTGCCTCAGTCTTTACATCCCCTTTCTCCTCTGTACCTCTGTCCTCTTCTATGTACATTTCTGTCTTTTCCTTGTAAAGACACTGACTGGGTTTATGGACTGCCCAAGAAGCCACGAGCCAAGAAATGTACACAGCCTCAAGAAGCTGGGGGGCGGGGGCTGGTGGAGGGGGACGGGAAGACTTCTCCAGACCACCTCCTTCTACCCCAAACAACTCCTTAACTCCTTAAATTCGCCTTGCTCACACCTCCTCCGAAGACCTTTAACTGTATTTTGGGAACCATATATAGTACCAGTCTCAGGTTTCAGGGTTTAGGACATGGACGTATTTGGGGGCCACAATCCAACTCAATACAAGTTACACCCATCACTATATTGAGTCCATGAACAAGGACTCAGTCCCTCTGTACGTAGCTCTGGGATGAGTAAAGACTGATGACAGAAAGAATCCCTGTCCCGAAGGGACTGATAACTAGCAAGACGGGAAGGTAAGAGCCCAGCACCAGCTTCGGAAGAGTACATGTGAAGGGGCAGCTAAGCGCATTCGGAAACGGTACACCCCTTTCCCTCACCCCCAGTCCGCTCCTGGGAACTGGAACTCTTGAGAGCCTTCCTCAAGGACACCTCCAGAAAGTGTATGGTCTACCAGCTAACATCAATTTAATCTCCTAAGATGCCATGACAGATAAGGGTCCTAGTTCACTAACTGTCTACCTTTAGGAACAGAGATGATTAAGCTGACAGCTAAGGAGTACTCAAGAAAAAAGTTAAAAGGAGGAAGTATAGAAAAATTCAATTACAACAGAAAATTCAGGTATTAAGATGGAGAAAGAGCAAACATATTCAGTCTTCTTTACCACAGGCAGTAACAAACTATGATTAAGAAGGATTCTGACATTCTTTAATTCAGATTTCTTATTTTGTCATATGACCAAAGTATTTCTGCACCAGAAATAAGAGAGCTCTTACAATCAGTTATACAGCTTCAAAGAAACAAACCCTCCTTATAGGACACAAAAACGTAAGCATAAAATACTACTATCACTATATTACATGACAGCTCTTTTATAAAAGCTGTCAACGTCCGAAAGCTAAAATCTGCAAGTTATCTAAGAATTGGTCACTTACATAATACTATAGGAACTAAAAAAACCTCTAGGTAAAGCCTAGGTCTTTCCCCTCAATTTTTTCAAATGAACTCCCTCTCTACATTTTACTTATTATTGGTCATGCATACGCCCCCCATAACTGTACATACTTTTCAAAAATACTCCTTATCATATATGTCCCATTAAGATATTTTGTACATAAATTCCTTATACTCAAAGTAAAAGCAGCAGTGTCTCCTAGTGGCCAATTTATGACAGGTATATTTTTCCTATCAGTTCTTATATTTTCATAAATAATTTCTACAATTCTAAGAATCGCATAGATGTTACAGTATTGCAGAAAAAAATACCAAAAGGATATTTAACTTTAACATGCGCTGTTGGCACTTGATGACAGCAAAAACTGTAATGTGTGCTCTTGCAGTCAACTACGAGCCTTTAAGACATAAAACACACTATTTAACATTATTGTAAGTTTGCTGCAGTTAGTCCCCTCTGGGACTCCTACTGCAGTTAATTCTCTCTTATGAGGTGTTAAGAAAGTGAAAACTTAAACCAGTGTTTAGAGATGGACCTTATAGAAGGTGATTACAATTAGACATGGTCATTAGCCTGCCTGTGACTGAACACTGCTAACTCTGTAACAGGACAAAGACCAGAGACCATCGCTAAGTTTATGGTATATATTAACACATCAATAGAAAGCTAGTATTTCACCCTAAGTCAAATGATACATCCTCAGCTCCTAATCCCCTTTTTTTTCTGCAAAATGCATTACCTTTGAACAAACTTTAAAATGTACTTATTTTGTTTATAAATATAAATTCTTTCAATAAATATAAACTCCATAAAAAAGATTATCAATTTTGTTCAGTTACCTAGAGCTTGGTAAATGACTAAATACTCAAATATTTCCTGAATAAACATTCAATACCATTATAAATAAATTTCTACAAAGAATTATGTGCTAAGGATGATGCTGATGGTGATAAAAATGTCATTAATCTTAAAGAAAAACTAGATATAATCAGTAGTTGTTTGTATTCAATGACATTGAGATTTATAGCTATGCATTAATCATTTTCAAAACACCTTTATTAGTCATTCTGAATATTCCTTTTCTTCCCACTTATAACAGTTTCTTTTTGCTGTTAGTTTTTTGGTTTTTACTGTTTTTTATGATGCAATGGATCAAGGCCTTACACACACTAGGAGAACACTCTACCACTGAGCTACATCCTTAGCCTATGGCTTTTTAAGTACATAATTCTGGTAACTGAAGAGATGTTTCAAACCTCTATTAAGTATGCAATTTTTTAAAAAAATTCTTAAGTGGAATATCCTATCGTAACTATAAATTCAGACAATAATTAATATACAGAAAGCATTTCCTTCCAGACATTTCAAAAAATTTCCAAGCTTGAAACATAAAAAAAAAAGTTGGCAATTATCAACAAATGTCTTATACTATTATCTTTCATCAAAGAGTAAAACAACAGACTTTGATGTTAAGAAAGTTATTTACCTGTTCCAGGGGTAGAAGTTGTAACTCCAATAAGAGGACTCTGCATTACTGAAATGTTTGTCTATGTGACAATAGAAGAAAGTGTTAAGTTAAAAATTTCATGTTCTAACCATAACATAAACACAGGAGTAATTATTAAAAGGCTTTGTTCAATATATAACTTAATTTCTATTGGGCTCTAGAGTTGCCCCTAATAAGCTCACAGTCCCAAAAGTACTCTCACTTTCAGCTGAGCAGTACAAACCCAAGATACGCTAACACCTTTAGCTTATTATTTGTTTAAAATAAGAAGTTGTACTGGGTTTAACAAAACACTACTTTTTACAGAAATTATCACGGCAGCTATTCGGTTTTAGTTCCTAATGTATGATATTTGAAATAATGAAGATAATGGTGATTCTTCCAGTCACCAAATTCAGACAGGAAAAAGGAAAGTTGCAAAACTTTATTTTTAAACATTTACAATGAAATATTACAGATTCAAATATACAAAGGAAAGCATCCCCTACTTCTACCAATAAAAAGGTAAAAAGCTGGAAAATTATTATAGCCCTTTTCAATATAAGGAAATTAAAGATTAAACACTCTTCCCAAAAAACTGTATAACAAAAAAATAAAAAGAAACTCACTACAAATACACAGTTTTTTCAAAACCGATTCTGATTAAATTAAGAAAACTGAAACCTAGATATGTCCAGTAACCACAACTAAATGTCAAGAGAATGTTAGGAGAGACACACTTTATTGTTGAATTTTTGATGCCAACTTCTTTCATGACCAGAAACTAAAGCAAAATTTCAGAGGCATAACTATTTCTGGCTCTAATCTAGCAACAACAACAAAGCAACCCTATGAATACTAAAAGTTCACTGAAAGATGCTTTTTTAATATTCTTAAGCTCTCAAACAATTTCACCAGATTTGGTTTAAGGGAAAGCATAAAACTTGTCTCCAAAGCCTAGTTTCATCTGTAATAAAATGAAGCTCTCATAAAAGCCACATCAGAGTTTCACAGTGAGGACTAGCAGTTGTAACACCTCCTTGTTGCTATTAAGATACAGAATCTCTGCCTTGAATATAACTCACAACATCAAGATACAGAATCTCTGCCTTGAATATAACTCACAACTGAAAAGAACACTGTCATAAAACCTACACCAATCAAAACGCAGCACAACCACCAGATCACCGACATCAGGAGACACTAAAACAATCAGCTCATAAATATGCAGGAGGCAGCAGTTTTAGTGAAATAAGTAAGCACTGAATATAGCTATAAAAAGATACTGGTCTTGCCAGGCATGGTAACATGTGCCTATAACCCCAGCACTTTGGGAGGCTGAGGTACAGGAATCACAAGTTCAAGGCCAGCTTGGGTGGCTAAGTGAGATGGTGTCTCAGAATAAAAAATATTTTAAAAAGAGGGAAGGGGCTGGTGCCTGGGAATGTAGCTCAGAGTAAGGGCCGCAGTTCAATCTCCGGTAACACACACACACGCACACGCACACACACAAATACTAGTCTTATATTAATACAAATATTCATAAAACATCTGAAACATTACCAAGTGCAGTATATCTGAATAAAACCCTTAATTTTCATTTGCTCTTTCACACAATTATGTATAAATATTGAACTTAACTAAATGGAATAACTTAAGCCATAATTATATTTTATGTGTACAGGGGCTGGGGATTTAGCTCAGCGGCAAAGCGCCTGCCTGGCAAGCGCAAGGTCGTGAGTTCGGTTCCCGGTACCGGAGAAAAACCAAAAAAAAAAAAAAAAATATATATATATTTTATGTGTACAATAAGTAGGTTGGAGGCACAAGTAGGTGGTTAAGCCATGCCTATAAAAACCAGAGAATCACCTATATAGAAAACAACCTAAAGTTCCATTATATTTTTAAGTACATTTCATAGTAAAAAGAATTTAAGTAGATTCCATGACAAATGCACTTACTGCTTATTCTACACAATAGTTATACAGAATAAACGTTAGAGAAATGTTGCAAATTATTGATCTTTAAGATCACCTAAGAACAATGACTATGGACCACAAAGTTATATATATATGTATGTATATATATATCACCTGTCTTCTTGAAGTTAAAGGTGTTGATCCAAGGCCTGGGCTAGAAATGTCATCATATATACTTCTAACTGGTGGAGCTCCACTTTTATCTTTATGAGCTGGTACAACTGGTTGGGGTGGTGCCCCACCTACAATACACAAAAAATACAGTCCAACAAGCAAACAAAGGAATGTCATTTTCCTAGTAAGATTTTTAGGCTTTGCATTTTTGAAATACTGACAAACTCAGGCCTATATGGGCTAATTCCAGCTTGAACATGGACAGCAGTCCCCCGGGACTTCTATCTCAGATGCTTAAAGTGGAACAGGATTACACAGGTCTGACCAGCTCCAAGGTGGGGCCAGTGCTGCTGACCCCAGACTACACTTTGAATAAAAGATTTCAGAGTATGTAGTTAACAGAAACTTCAGCTTCTAGGAAACACATGTAACTTTCACTTTCTCTACAAACTGCTCAACATTTCACACATGATCCCTTAGCAAGACACAGTGGCCCATACCTGGAGACCCAGTTACTTAAAGGGTAAAGGTGGGTGGGTGGCTTCGATCCTCACCAGAGCAACACAGCAAGACAGTGGCTCAAAAAACAAACCAGGGCTAGGGGTGTAGCTCAGTGGTAGAGCACTTGCCCAGAATGGGCAAGAACTGGGTTCAAACCCTAGTACCAGGAAAAAATCAAATTGCTTTATAGATACTGTACTGTTTACTTTTTTCAGTTAACAAATGTGCTGAGTATGAATACTGTACCATTACTCTTAAATCCTATGACATATATAGATATGTTTCATGCAATTTACCTACCAGCAAGTAAAGGTGACCTCATTTCCATTACTCCTACTGAAGAGCCACTAATTGAGCGAGGTTGTGGAGTCACGGGAGCTGGCAGATCCCCCATTAAGAACCCAGGTAAAAACTGGGCATTTGCCCCTGGCTTCGGAGATGTGGGTGAACCAAGCATCATTGGTTCAGAACCTAAATAAATCAAAATAAAACAAGACTTTTTCATTTACAGTAACAAAAAGATGCAAAACTCTAGCACAAATATTGAGACTGCAATCAAAATTCTTAAATATTACAGAAATGTAACTGAACTTATTTTGAAAGACAAAAATCATTTCTAAGAAAATGTAAAATCTTGTATTCATATTAATCTTTGATAGCTGCTTTTATTTCACTAGTTTAAAAAATCAACACTTTTAAATTGAATAAGTTTATTGTCTAAAAAATGTCTCTATTACAAATAGAAACCCTTTCCACTGCTGGGTCAGTTTCTAGTATACAGCAACTAGAAAGGTGAATGCACTAGTTTTATACACAAAGTCTTAGCAAGCCAGAAACAATAAGCTCAGCTTGCTAAATGTCCCAATTCTTCCTACCCACATACAAAAGCAGTACATCATTTTTGTGAGAAAACTATAATAATGCACACATTAAACAACTTATGAAATAACAGTGGTAATTAGCAGCTTAACAAGTATACCAAAAAGAATGGAAAATTATTTCTTTGGATTTTTTTTTTAATGTAGGCTCTCCCTAAGTTAATTAGATTGGTCTCAAACTTAAGTTTCTTCTGCCTCAACCTCCTGCATACCTGGAATTAAGGGCATAGACCACCATCCTTGGCTGGATCATCTTTTTAAATCATTAGTTACTAAGTTAGAAATACTATAATCAACACAAGTTTCATATATATAAAAATAATTTAAAGAGAACTAATACCTCTAATTATCCATTCAAAATTAATATTTATAATTCCCATTATGAAGATAAGAAAGCTATAACACTAATTTCAGAGAAAATACCACAGTAAGGAAAACACAAGCTATGTGGATTGAAGTTCTCTAAGAAAGACATAAAGATAATATCTATTCACAGCTTTTATAAGAAGAATAGCAAGTACAGCCTTAACCTGATAGCTAAAATATTAGGTGCTCAATAAATTCTAAGTATTATTTTTCTACTGGTATCTTATAAAAGGATAACCTTAGTGATCAATGCAATGCAGAATTTGCAATTTCTGGTTAGGAAAATTTAATCTTTCTACAAGGTGAAAAGCCTGAGAATGAGTCATGGGACGCAAAAAGATCAAAGGTTTGCCACAGGCCTATAACACTCAGGAGGCTAAGGCAGAAAGATTCAAAAGTTCTAGGCCAGCCAGGGGTACACAGGAAGACAGTCACAAGAAAAAAAAAAATGGTATGCAATTTAAATAGTTTTTATTAACTACTATATTAGTTAACTTCTAAGTAATCACAATAAATTTTTTGTTACTCAAACCTGCTAATTTTTTTTAAATTAAGAAAAAAAAAAACCCTGATCTTAATTTTGTCTCATTACTCCTTATAGATCTAGATATTAACTAACAAGACAAGGGTAAAAAGTAAACTCAGATCTAGATATTAACTAACAACACAAGGGTAAAAAGTAAACTCAGATCTAGATATTAACTAACAACACAAGGGTAAAAAGTAAACAAGACAAGGGTAAAAGTAAACTCAGGAAAAGGAAAGGAAAGTAAGGTGTGAAGAACTATAATTACATTGTTATTTTGTAAAGTGCTAGTTATTATGTTATAGGGTACTACCACATACTTCCAAAAAATATATGCTAAACAAAAGTCTAAACAAAATATTTTGAAGAGATATTTAAAAAACCACAGTAGCAACATACAAAGTTTTTGGTAATACCACACTATTTTCAGACTCCCATTCCCCAAAGGGGGACAAAAAAAAATTATGGCAAGTATAAGAATTAGGTCAAGAAAAGTTCTGGTATATCTAGGCACATATCTGATACAGCAGAAAGCACCAGAGAGTGCTTCCTCCAGACTCCTGCCTGTAACCATCCCTCAGGACTAAATTTCACTTAAAGAGGAAGTTTAAACACAGATCCTGCATGTGGTACACTTCAACTCACACTCTGAGCTTCTAAGCAACAAGTACAGGTGGTACAGTGTCTTATACAACTAGCACAATTTGCTGAAGCAACCCCTTGATTTAACACACCAATGGGTGCTAAGAAAATGTTTTATTGGGGCTGGGGATTTAGCTCAGCGGCAAAGCGCCTGCCTGGCAAGCGCAAGGTCGTGAGTTTGGTTCCCGGTACCGGAGAAAAACCAAAAAAAAAAAAAAAAAAAGAAAATGTTTTATCAAAAGGTACCTAGAATATCTGCAATACAGGAGCTTGAACAATTAATATCAGCTAATGAGAAATTTACAGATAGGCAATAAACAAAGAGGATTTTTGTAACCCCAACAAATATGCACTCCACAATGTCTGCTGAACAGAAAACTCTGGAATGGAAAAGTGTTTTGAACTCTAAAATACACAAAAATAAATATCTAGGCCAATATCTGTATAGAAGCTTTAATGTAGCAGAATATCTGCATCATTAGATTTTTTATGACATGCTCAAGTAGTTCAAAAGTTACTCTATTCTCAAGAAGAATTTTACACAAAAATATGGCAAGCATTGCATGCCCTTCATATCCAAAAAGCTGATTCTTCAAAATAAACACTAGGCTCACTCTTTAGCAAACTCTAAGTCATAAACTAATATTCAGATCTCTATGATAACAGATGTGGGTTTTTTTTTTTGTTCTAAAATTTTTGATGGTTCTCATAAGCCATAAAACTCAGCAGGAAAATAAAGGAATCATAATGTTAACTAGTTAGGTTTTTTTCATTGATATCAGACATTCCTCATTCAACAATTATGTCATTAAATGAACTGGTCTAAATGAAGAATTGTACATGATATGTACATTACACTATTTAGAATAAAGAAATGGCCAAAGGAAATTCCAACTTGATGACTCTGCTTTTATTTGCAAAATTTTTACATGAAGTACTGCAATGTATAGCAGAACATAAAACTATCTTAATGTATAATATAGTACAATCAGCAAAAATCACAGTACTCTATAAACAAGTTATACTGTAGCAAAAGACATTGAAGCTCTATAACAATATGTACAGAACTGTGTCAAAAAAAAAAAGAGGGTCATAAATCTGAGCAGCAGGTCCTAAATTCAAATAGTATGTCTCAGTAATAAGTCCTAACAGGCGTTAAATGGGTAGATTGTTAAACAGGACTATCTGTATTAGACATCATATTATCAAAATAGTTCAATGAAAATGATTCCTTTTCCTTAAGAAGACATGCTCTCCAGTAACCCTTAAAATAAAACACAGCAGCCCCAACAAATCATCAAATCAGCTGAGTTCAGCAATACTGATCCCTTATACATCAGAAAAGGCAGAGATGAAAATTATTCAGAAAACCCAGGATATCTTATGATCTAACATTGATATAGAAAGTGCTCATCAATAATCAGGTTTGCAAAACAAATACAATCCAGATATGATGTTCAGCAAAACAATAAGGCCCCTATACCTGTATTTCCTCAAATGCCCTTTCCTAGCGTCTTAGCAGCTTCCATGAATCCATCAAGGCTACATTAATCACACAGTTGATACTGCTGGAAGATGCGCTTTGAACAAGCAGTTTTGGCTGTCATGAAGGAGTTTCTGCAGATCGTTGCAAGGGACCAATGAAACTAAGATACTACTAGGAAGATATTACAGAACGATGAACCTGCTTGACTCTAAAAATCATTGGAAATGTCAAATATTCTTAACAGTGAAACTGGTATTAATGAAGCCATTGCTCTGTCCACCTCTGTAGTAAATACGCTGGAGGAAAGACATGCAAAGTATGTAATAAAGGTGCTTGACATCCAGAGTGTAAGACAAAAACTAAAGACATAAAACAAGCACAGAGCCAAGAATAACAGTGATAATTGTTCAATTATTTTCCTGTGGTTAGAAAGTGTATATATAACCCTTGAGAAAATATGTGCGCTCATATGATATGAGACATATTTATGTATCAAAAAGTTTCGGTAGGCGTGGTGGCGCACGCCTGTGATCCCAGCACTCCGGAGGTTGAGGCAGGAGGATCGCTGCGAGTTCAGACCAGCCTGGCTTACAAAGTGAGCTCAAGGCCAGCCTGAACTGCAGAGCAAGACCCTGTCTCAAAAAGACCAAAAAAAAAAAAAAAAGTTGCAAAGGTAACATCACTTCTAAAGAGTTTGTTTATATGAGAATTTATAACTCCAAATGAAATCATTCTTATTATCACCCGAGGAACTGTTGGAAGCGGGACGTGAGCCCAATAGAAATACTGCACTGGGGCTGGGGATTTAGCTCAGCGGCGCAGCACCTGCCTGGTAAGCGCAAGATTGAGAGTTCGATTCCTGGTACTGGAGAAAAACCAAAAAAAAAGAAATACTGCACTGATGAATTTTTCTGGCCCTTTGGCACAGATGTTCTGCCTGTATATGTGATCAACAGGTCCCATAAGACCGTGCTCCAAATCACTCCCTTCTGGATCAAAACAAGCAAACCATATACTTTTTGGATATTGGGACAAAAAAGCAACCTCAGGTAGCTTAGTTTTCCCCAGGTAGCTTATTTTTCCTCAGGATCAGATATTAGACAAATAATTCATATTTTGAACACATCTGTCTTTTCATGAATGCTGTTTTTCTTTGCACAATACTTAGTGAATGTTCCTAAAATACAATAGGCTACAGGCATTCTTCCTTTAAAGACCAAGTTCTCTTCCTGCTACTAGGTCGTTAAAAGAATAGGTCTCTAAACGAAGAATGGTACGTAATTTGTACATGACAATATCCAGAACAATGACATGGTTAAACGGTTTTCCAAATTGATGACTTTGTTTTTATTTGCGTAACTCTTACATGCAGTACTGTAATGTATAACAGAATATAAAACTACGGTACTGTACAAGGTAATCAGCAGAAAGTACACTACTGTATAAATGCGGTGTACTGTCCCGGTCCAAGAAAAAGACACTGAGGCTCTATCAACAAGACGTATAAAACTGTACAAGAAAAAAAAAAAAGACGTCTGGGTGGGAGTATCGTTAAGTTGGATCAGAGCGCCTCGGTCATAAATCCGAACAGTCATTAAACAGATGAGTCGTTAAATGAAGAATATCTCTATGTCAACGAGACTTCCCAATAACTAATCATATCGTGATCAATACGAAAAAACCTATAATACAGCCACTTTCCCAAGAAAAAGGTGATGGGGAGGTGGATACAAACTCTAGCCCGTAGCCGGGCCACTGCTCAGTGGTTACCTCCACTGGGTAGATTCTATTGTCATGCGATTCACGCTCCAGTCACAGACTCTTCTCCAACGCCCGCGACAGGGAGTGAAAACAAGAACCAGAAGCCTCGGGGACCAACTAGCAGGGGGCTGGAAGCGCACCCCGGGACCCTGCGCACCCACGTGGACCCGAGTCGGGCTCTGCCCGGGCGCTTCCGGGAACGCGGTGCCCAGCCCCCGGCTCGGGCGCGGTGGGCAGCCCCAGGCACCCGCCTGCCTTGTGGGGTCAGGGCTGGGGGACACACAGCACGCGGACCGGGCTTTCCTCACCCTCCCAGGGTCTGTTGCTTCGCAGAGCCTCGAGCTGGGACAGACTAGGAACTTGGGGAGACCCTGGGACTTCCCCTCCGCAACTGAAATCAGCATCCAAGAGACAGCTGACTGATACCTTCCAGTCTCGCCCGGCTCCCGGCCTACAGCGTGGATGGCAGCGACAGCAAGGAATAGCAGTTTTTAACTCACCCAACGTGGGCGCCTGGGGTTCCACAGCAAAGGTTGCCATCGCGACGGCGGCAGCTACTCCTATCCCCAAACGTTCCCAATTTTCAAAAATGGCGGAAACTCTGTTCACGGCCAGGGGCGCGCTGCCTAACGGGTTGCGTAACTTCCGGACATGCGCCGTACTGACGTGAGGGCGCTGGAGTCATTTTGGAATAGGGGAAAGGTCTCTATTCGTTCTCGGAATCCTGCGAGGAAAAGCTTTCCCTGAGACACGGTGAATCAGTGTGGGAAATGTTGTTCAGAGTATATGTTTTCATCACGCTGTGAACCTCCTAATTTGATAGTGCTTGAGTCTCACCGCGCAAATTCCTGCTTCATAATTAACAGGAGTTTCCCCACTGCTCTGTTGTCAGGGGCTTTTTTGGTAACACCTGGAAAAGTAGGCTTGGGAAACAGTGGGTTTTTCCTTCCAGTGTGAGTTTCTGCGCTTTATGCGAGAAGCTCCTTTCTCAAAATATATTTTCTACCATTTATATGCTGTTTCTTTTAAAGTTTGTTATGTGGGCACAATTTTACTTTAAAGCATACCTTGTATGCTGTTTTACTGGGTATCAAAAGAATATAGCTAATGAACGTAAATTAGTGGGGAGCAATTAACAGCTGTGCACCCACCGCGCCGCGGAATCTTGGGCGCACCTGCCTATGCCATTCTAGTCGTCCTTCCCCAAACCTTCCTGCTTTTCTTCAAGGAATATTCATCTATTGGTCACACAAACATTGTGTGTATGTGCGTGTAAAAAATATGTTGTTTAGTTTTACTAACTTAAATAATGTACTGTGTGTTGTATATTGTGGATGGGATGTTCTCTAGTTAAATCCCTTCCTCTTCCCAACCCCCACCACACCCTACCCCACCGTACCCCACCCTACCGCACCCTACCCCTTCCTCCTCAGTACTAGGGATTGGACCCAGGGCCTTCGCACCCAGCTACATTCCCCAGCCATTTTATTTCATTTTATCTTTAATTCTTTTTTATATGATCTGTCTTTTATTTTGCTCTTTGTATTTTGGGTTTCTCATAGAAGAGAAACCGTGTGAGATTTAAGTTTGTATTTTTAATTTATTTCACTTAACACTGTGGTCTCAAGGTGCATCCATTTTCCTACAGATGATTCTAGTTTATTTTTTGAGACAGGGTCTAAGTGGTCAGATGGCCCAGGCTGGGCTTGAACTTGCTATCCTCCTGCCTCAGCCCTCAAGAGTGCTGGGATTTTAGATGTAGGCCATTATTTCCTACTTTTATAAGAACATAAACCCTATTTAGGATTCACTCAGATAATCCAGAATAATCCTATTTTAATATTCAGTTGAAGTAATTTAGTAATCACATCTGCAAAGTGTTTTCTGCCACATAAGGTACATTTACAGGTTTCAGAGTTTAAGGTATGGCTATCTGTGGGGACTATTATTCAGCCCATCACCTATAGCTTGTTTAGAATTAAGATATCAAGAAAGAGTCCTCAAATATTTTTTATTATACCAGGCGTGGTGGCGCACGCCTGTAATCCCAGCACTCAGGAGGCTGAGGCAGGAGGATTGTTGCAAGTTCAAGACCAGCCTGGACTAAAAAGTGAGCTCAAGGCCAGCCTGAACTGCACAGTGAGACCCTGTCTCAAAAAGACAAAGAAAAAAAAAACTTTTTGATTATGAACTATGATCTACCCAAACAAAAGAACACTATTCATCTGTTAAGAAGAATGAAATAGATTTGATATTTTTATATGCATGTATTGACCTAGAAAGATCTATATGATCAATGTAAAAGACATAATTTGAATTAATATATGTATTTATATAGCATAACTAATTACTTTTTTTGTTTGGTACCAGGAATTGAACTCAGGACCTTGTGCTTGCCAGGCAGGCACTGTGCCACTGAGCTATATTCCCATCTTGCTTAATTATATTTGTAACCAAAATGTATATTTGGGTACAGATGAAAAAGGGGTTTAAATAAAGGGAAAAGTTGGAAAAGAATTGCACCAAACTATTAACAGGAGAGAGTAGGTATTTTATAAATAGAAGAATTTAAGGTCTTTTAGCTTATTTTATATAATTTTGTGATCATAACTTGCAGGTGCCTCAGAAATATGAGAGAAGCTCTCCTGTTGGAAAATTTAAAATCAGCAAGAGTAAAACTACCCTGGCTCATATCCTTGCCCCCTAACCTGTCCTCTAGCATCCTCCATGTGACCCCTGGAATGGAGGTGGGAAACCTGGGGCTATAGAAAGCTTGACCAGAAAATTTATTTTCATCTTTGTCTAAAGTCAAACTAATTTTGAGAAAGTCAGTGTGCTGTATTGACAACTCGTGGTCAACTTGTAGCACCCAGCTGAACTGATTCAGCATGGCGCTGGGTGTGGAAGGCCCACCTGAGGATTGTTGCCAGCACGTAAAAGGAGAGCTGGAGAGGAAGAAGGGGGCTGTTGGTTCTCCTGGAGGAGCTCATCATGCTGGCTTTCCTGATATGAACTTGGCTATATGATCATTGGAGAAGCTCAGGACCTTGTTGTCACTGAGGATGGCTGTGGTACCTTTTGGGGAAGCTCTGGTTCTTACTTTGAGTGTCATTTCCTGGCTCTGGAGGGGAAGATGGTACACTATTCAAAATCCTGGAGAAGCTTATTGTGCTGTCTTTCCTGATATGGTCTCAGCTGTTCTCATCACTGGAGGAGCTCAGGACCTAGTTGTTGCTGAGGCTGGCTGTGGTACCCCTCAGGGGAGCTCTGGTTCTTACTTTGAGTGTTGATTCCTGGATCTAGTGCAGACCCCTTAGCCTGCTAGCACAGACTTTCTAGCTTCCACCACTGACCTTTTGGCCTTCCCAGCACAGATCTGTGAAACAAGCCTCCATGAGACATTGTCGTGGGCTCTGGGCCTCCAGTTGGACTCGTGGGAGGCATTGTTATGGGCTCTAGGTCTCATGCAGGACATTACCATGGCATCCAGGGCCTCAGCTGGATTCTTTTGGTCTTTAGTGTATGGAGAGATTTTCTACATTCTTTTGTATTTGACGCTTTGGGGTGACTATTATAATTCTATAAATTGTCCCTGTATTAAATTGTTTCCCTTGCAAACCCTCACTACAACAGTCAGAAATATATAAAGTCTCAAAGTGTATTTTCAATAAATTTGGTATATCTACAACCTGTGTCTATAATATACACTGATTATTCATCAAATGTTTATAAATGTCAACGCCTATGCAGTATTTCTAAATATAAAGTCACCTTGTTGCAATGAGAAGCTCAGTCTACTCTATTAAAAAAGCAAAAACATGTTTAAAACTTAAAGTGAAGAAAGAAGATATCCACCTTTAGTAAGACTTCAGGAAATAGATGGTTTGTCGTCTTCAGACAGAGAGCAACGCAAGGAGCATTTTACCAGTCCTGCTTCCATCATCTCAGCCTTGGGCAGGTCAGGCGGCTCAGGTGGCCATTCACTTGGACTGTGATGTCACACAGTGCACGCAGACAAAGCATGACTTCACAGGCCCAAGGACTGGGGGTCTTCAAAAGAGCTTCAGGATGTTTTAAAATGTGGTGGTCACCTCTGGAAAAATACAAAACAATTGTTATGTGCATTATCTGACCTCTTTGAACAATCACTGAAGCTATGTCTTTAAAAAACAAAAAAATTTTACATGTGAAAATTTTTGAGGGTGTGCGACAATTTCTTGATAGGAAAAAATTGACATAAAAAAGCCAAACATGGGGAAAAACTTAGGTCTGCTGATTCACCTGTTATCTTTTATAATCAATTAAACAATTTAGGGCTGGGGATTTAGCTTAATGGCACAGTACCTGCCTGGCAAGCACAAGGTCGTGGGTTTGATTCCTGGTATTGGAAGAAAAAACAAACACACTTTAGTAAAAAATATACCCTCAAAACTTACACAACATTCATGTGTAATTTTATTTTCTGTCTTCTATTTGCACTATCAGGTAGGGTTATTTAATATTTGAAAGTCTGGAGAAAGCTTAGAATAAACAAAATAGACAAATGGAGGGGATTAATTTTAGAGTTGCCTGGAATTTGCCTTGAAATAATCTAAGGAGGAAAGGCAGAAAGGGTAGAAGGATACTGGCTTACATTGCTTACCCTCCCTCATCTACTCTCCGTAAGTTAATAAATGGTGCCAAATAATTATGATATTGTCTATAATTCTGTATATTTGATATTTTCCTTCAATCTTTTTTTAAAAATGAGCTTAAATTCTAGGACATTCAAAGGTCATATTCTGTGTTCACTTATGACACAAAAATCAATGAAAAACCATTCATTGCTTGATAAATATCTTCATTTAGAGAACTAGTATTTTTAGCCGGGCATGGTGGCACATGCCTGTAATCCCAGCACTCGGGAGGCTGAGGCAGGAGGATCACTGTGAGTTCAAGACCAGCCTGGGCTACAAAGTGAGTTCAAGGCCAGCCTGAACTGCATAGCAAGACCCTCTCTCAAAAAAAAAAAAGAGAGAGAGAGAACTAGTATTTTGCTGAAGACAGGTAAAAATCTTGACTTTAAATTCCTAATACTAGCCAGGTATGGTGCACATCTGTAATCCCAGCACTCAGAAGGTTGAGGCAGGAGGATTGCCACAAATTCAAGGTTAGCTTGGGCTACATAGTGAGTTCAGAGTTCGACAGAGCAAGACCTATCTCCAAAATATATAAATAAACAAGCAAACAAATACCTAATAGTAATGTGATACTAACAACTCTAAGACATTGTTTTCATCTGAATTATGGAAAGAACAGCATAAACCTCATTATAATATACTGACTTATTCACTTTTAGCCTAACAGTCTTATCTTTCATTCATCATATTACATATCATTTAATAAACTAATTTGGCTTATTTCTCCATTAATCTAGACATATCTTTCTAAGTTCAATTATGACATCCATGTGTCTAAAACCAAGACTTTTTCCATCTTTATCTTACCCTCTTAAAGAAATAAAGATAGCAATTGGAGAAATTATTACATTTGTTATTTTATTAAAATATATCAGCACCTAGAACAATAAGGAATATAAGTATGTATACAAAATAAGTAAAATAAGTTTTAGATGAAATAGAAAAGTATAACTATAAGTAATTTTTAAAAAGTATACCAATAGAAATAAGCCAGAAATCTGCTGACTATAAATGTTAGTATATATATTGCAAAACTATAAATCTTCAAAATCTCCTGGTTTACAATGCTAAATAACTATGAGGTGATTAATTAATCCTTCAGACAGGAAAACCAACTAGTCACCTTGAAATAAATCATCATGCCAGATTTCTGTTAAGTACATTGTTGTTTCCGTTATAAAGGTAGTAATTCATTGAGTTAATACAGTAGTTGATGCTGTAATACTCTGATTTGTACTTGGGACTTTCAAGAATATTTACAAAAAAACTTTTCAGCAGGACTTTCTATTAACAGTTGAACAATGTGAGTTACTAATAATCACACTGACAAATTCAGAAGGTTTCTTCACCACTTCTATAAGTATCAATCAGAATCAAAGTAAATTTCTTCCACCCAGGAGGCTGTACGGCTGGGGTGCGCCAGCCTTTTCGGGACCAGCCCCCAGCCGCGCAGGCACCTGGAAAGGCAGGCAGCAGGTGCCCAGGAAGTGGCATGGAAACACACACTGGCCCTCAGTCCAGCCGACGCCACACATTTGAGAACCACCATGCCACAGAGAAGCACCAACACAATAGACCTGCCTGGAGATGTGGGTGAACCATCCCGACATGGAGAAATCTCTGGGAAAACATGCCACATGGTGGGTCACTCTTGGCCCTGCCCTTGAGAGCCAGAAAGGTCTGGAGTCAGCAGAGGAGCAGCTGCTGAACAAGGACTCAGAGAACACGAGAGTACTGACACCCAGTGACTGAGAGGTCAAGCTGACTGGGGACATGAGAACCATTCGGGAGCTGGAAACCAGGAGGACCTTGCGCAATACCTGGGGAGACCCCCTGGAGGCCATTCTTCCCCTAACTGTACAGGCTGGGGTGGAGGAGTGTGTGGAGATCCTGAGAGGTCTGCACTGAGACTTCATGGATTACATGGGTGCCCAATATTCAGATTCTGACGAACCACCTTCATGGAGAAGGTACATGTTCAGGTTACCTGCCTGGGACACTTTGCACCTGATGGTGCTGAGACTGACTAGCAGGCTGAGGACTTCATCCACATGTTCCTGCCGCCTGTGTTGATGGTTGGGGAGAGGACACTAAGTGGTTGTGGGATCCCAATGCACAGGGAGGTTGGAGAGAACACCCCTCTGCTTTCTTAGACAAGAGGCATTGATAAAGCTTACTTCCCTGGATCCCAGTTCAGTAGAGGGACAAACTATTCTTAAAGATAAGTTTATTACTCAGTCAGCCCCAAATAGTAGAAAAAAGCTACAAAAAATGGCTTTCACCCCAGATAGCTCAAGATGTTAGTAAGAATTGCCTCCTCGGTATTTTATAGCCGTGAGGAGGAGGAGGCCAAGGAGAGAAAACAAAGAGACCAAGAAAAAACAGCTGCCTTTGTTGCAGCACTAAGAGAAACAGACCCTAAGTCTGATTCCCGGGGCCCCAAGAAGAACTCATCAACTACATTCATCCGCTGCCGCTGTCAAAAGCCAGGCCACCTCAAGAGGGACTGCCCTAAGAAGCCCCCTGGGCCATGCCCTGACTGTAAAGGTGACCACTGGAGGCTGGACTGCCCTCTGAAGCAAAGGCCCAGGAGTTCAGACCCCTCCTACCAGCTGGTCCAACAGGAATGAAGGGGCCCAAGGAATACTCTGCCTTCTCCCTCTGGTCAGACCATTATCTCTAAGGAGGAGCCTCATGTAATCATGACTATAGAAGAAAAAGTAAACAGCCTATTGCTGGACACTGATGCTAGTCTCTTGGTCCCTCTTTTCAATCCTGGCCTTCCTTCCAGCCATCACAACTCAGTGAAAGGAGTCACTGATGAGGAGGTAATCCACTATTTTTCACACCCCTTAGGCTGTAACTACTTGTTGGATCTTTCTTGCATATCTTTGTTTTCCTGAGAAACCACTTTGAAGATACCAACATGTATTACAGCAGCCATCGGTAATTTTCATAACTCTGTAATATTTCTATTGTTCCTATGCTATTTTGTAAATGGATGTATGTTTATTACTATGTGTTTCCAACAACAACCATTGAGAATAGTCAATGATTATTTAATTGATCACTCATGTATAGCTCTGTTTTCTCTAGAAACCACTTTGAAGAAACCAAAGTATAGTACAACAACCATTGATAATTTCCTACCATTTTTGTCTGTAACTCACTATTACTTGTCTAATTGTTTTCCTGAGAAACTATCTTGAAGATACCAATAGGTAAAATAACAACCATTGATAATGTCCTACGACTTTGTCTGTAATTTGGTAAATCCCCCTATTACAATGTTATCCTTCTTTTACTCTTTAAAATAAAAAAAAGCAGAGTAAATTTCTTAAAGGTGTACACACACACACACACACATACACACACACTGTATCATATACTTCAATCAAGGAAACGGAATAAGGGAAGAAAAAGTTAAACTGCAATTAAAATGTTAAAAACTATATGCCATTTCCTCTGAAATTATTGTCTTTGAGATAGTATATTGGTGTAAATTTTGTCCAAAAAAATTTTTTGGACTTTAAAAAATATACATATATAAATACTTCATGGGTATTCAATTACCATTAAATGTAATTACTAACAATATTAAAGCATAAAGTTAGCAAGACATTTAAAGAAAAAAATTTTCTGAGACAGGGTCTCATTTAGCTCTGGTTTGCCTTGGACTCACTGTGTAGCCCAGGCTGGCCTTAAACTCACGGTGATCTTCCCACCTCACCCTCCCAAGTTTTGGGATTATAGGCATGTGCCACCATGCCTGGGCAACATTTTAAAATTTTTAACTCCAATAAATAGAATTGCATATGTTCCAGTGTTTTTGCTCTACTCACCTTTTGCAAGTTTATAGGAAGGCCCTTCATTTCTTTTCAATGTTTAAAAAGCAATAATACTTTCATTTTTATTTCCCCTTTAAAAATGGTAGGAAAATCTATTTTAAAACAACAGTAAAAAAAACTCCATGAAATATTTTTTCACCTCCCACAAAACAGACTCATTTTGATATATATGATATTTTAAAAATTTATACTACACCAGATAGAGGATCAAAATGATGAAATTCCTTCTTAAAAATAATGAGGTATGACAGAGTGACTTACTCATCTCTGCAGGAAAGTGCAGTGAACATACTGTATCTGAGACACATCATCTCACATCCTACCCCTAATTTAAAAGACTACACTCCAACCCTGATCTATTTTTAGATACAGCAAACTATCATTTCACATTGACAAAATTAATGCTCAAAGCATTTTTGGAGATGATACCCAAGAAACACCTTCAAACAGTAACCAGATCACTACATACAACAACTAAGCATACAAACTATAGACTATGAACAAATTGTATCAAAGGTTCATGTGACATTTAGGTGAAAAGTAAATAGCATTCAGTGAAAGAAAATACACTTAAATCAATGCTTTCGTGCGAATGGAGAAGGCTCAACCAGAGACCCTCAGCAATACTGATTGTGAAGATACCATATATGAGTCTCTTATTTAAGGGGTTCTGCCTAGCTTCGTTGGCTTCTATCAGCTTACTATTGGTTAATTACCTCTGGGCTGCTTCTTCAGGGAAGTGAAGAGCTAACAGCATTACAGGCGATGGCATCCTGTCAGACTGTGAGCCATCTCCAGACATAGCTTGTATCTATCACTTCTAGTTTTTGCACATAACAGTCTAAGAAAGCCTACTTTCCTAAATGCACAGATATGTACACTTTCCAACTTAGGCATTCAGTACTTAAGGAGAGTCAGAACTTTTAAAACTAAAATCTATCTGGTAATCACATTTTGTAAGACATCAAAGATTTCTTGAAAACTAAATTCTGTCTTAATTACTAAAACAGGATAATTTATACTGAAGAAAAAAATTTAAAATATTGAATTTACAATGTACAGAGTTCAATCAATCATGCTAATATGGAAACATTAAAGAAAAAGAAATATGCCAAGAATGTATTTAAAGTTTATTTCAAAACTATAAGTTTTCTTGCCTTAAAAATATGTTGCCCAGTGAAATGCTGAACTATAAAACAGGTCACTGAACAAATTACATCTAGGAAATGACCTTTCAGAATAAAACATTTTCCCACAGATCCAAAGGGACCAAAAAATTATGACAGAATACTAGGCATCCAACATAAAAAATACAACATGTAAGAGAAGAAAAATAACACCTTATTAAAGAACAAGAAGCTCATAATAATGTAAGAAAGAGCATGTATACAAATATTTTTAAAATAAAAACAAATGCAGGCAATAGAATTAAATCTTTAATAATGGAAAGTAGGCATGTTTTCATAAGCGGATTAAAAATTTTTGTGAATACTGTTACCATTATGTAAATATTATATAAACCTTTAGATGCTGGTGCTCATTTGGGAGTTTGAAGGTATCCATTTTAATTTTAAATATATTCTTTACAAAAAAAAGTTACCTCTCTCTGAAATAGTACATCAAATAGTACTTCAAGTTTTTTCCTGTGTGAAAACACGCTGGAATAGAGAAGTACTGAAAGAAAAATACTTAAGACACTTCACTGATTTAGTCTTTCCATAGATTTTAAATGTAAACCTTTTTCTTCTACAGAAATCAACAATCAGTAATACATTGTTCTTTTTCCTTAGCAACTCAAAGAAACAAACATTATAACAACAAAGAAAAAGTCATATAATTTAAAGATTTATTTAATATACTAGTTCAGAACAATCAAATTGACCTCCATTTTCACTGGTGAAAAACAAAAGAAAAGGAATTAAAAACAGGAAAGACAGCTACAGAGACCAATTCAAAATGACATTTGTCCATCCTCTGCAGCTTGTGAATTGTCCTTTTCCAATTCCGGTAGTTTGTCCCACTTATTGCTTTCTTTGAGCTCTTGATATGTACGAAGCTGTTCCATGAAGCCAGAATTTGGACATATGGAAGGCCTTGCATTTTTCACCAAAGTAAAAGCACTGCTAAATGAGATTTCTTCTGAATTCATCAGGAAGCCTATTACAATTGCAGGAGCCCTGGAAACTCCTGCATTACAATGAACAAGAACCACACCACCCTGCAATAAAACCAAACGAAAGTCTGCATTATTCATCGGCAAGGTTATTCAATTGATTACACATTCTTATATTACATAAAATTATTAAGCAAACATTCTATCTTGTCAACTTACGTGATCTCATTTATCAAAATGTAACGCGTTGCAAGCAATGAGTGGAAAATCAATCAGTTAATCCGTTAATGAATATCTACTTCTCTGCCCAATGCCCAGGACTGAAATGCTATGATGATGTGTTTAGAATTCTGAAACATTATCTTTTATTAAACTAATCTGGTAAAGTACAAAAGCCTAGTAATTTAGTAACCGTATGTGTATAAATAAGAGAAAAACCATAGAGACTATATATGGAAACATGTAGAAAATAAACAAAAACTAAACATAAAGCCTGGGACATTGCAGGCAGGCGCTTGCGCCACTGAGCTATATCCCTGGCCCCTGGGACATCGCAGTACACACGGTATTCCCATTAACAACAACAAAAAAAAATGTCACTGCCTTATATATCTGTATGTAAAATGATCGGCAAAGAATAAAATTTTCTACTGTTGGACATTATTTTATTCTTGAAAGAAGGAAGTACCTGAGAACATTTCAACTTATGGGAAAATAAAATGGTGACACAAATAGCTTATTACAATGTGAAGTGGAAAACATAATCAGACACCACTATGAGGTCAATAAATAAAAACGTTTCAGGTAACTTGCAAATGATACTTTCTTTTCAAGTAAAAAGAGACACAGGGCAAAGCCAATAGTGGTAGGGGTAATACTGCATTAAAAATAAATGTGATAGATCTGATGCAAGAGCACTGATACACCTTGGCCTATCTCAGGCTTTAAAAGTTAATGATCTAAATGAAATGTAGTGAACTCTGAGTACACCCCACAGAGCTAGACATTTTAGTCACTTCATTTCCTGATTCTTCATTTGGTGCAAGAAGGAAAGCTCGGAACAGGGGAAGGAAAAAAAAATTAGTGAACATCCTCTACCCAAAGGACATAAAACTAGCAATACTATTATTAACACTATTATAGCAATACTATTGTCAACACTCTTATAGCGATACTGTTTTACTTTTGCACGGCAATTTTCTCACATTCGTGTATCTGTTGCAAAATCCCTTAATGTTGTAACACTTTTGCATCTTTTTTCAAGAATGATTAACAACAAAATTAGATATTTTGAAAATCCTTATACAAAAAAGACAAGTTCAATTCTTTTTTCATGGACTATGTGTGATTCATTTTCAAACTTTAACTGTTTCTGCACAAAGAAAGCAAAACACAGTCATTATATCAACCCAGAATGTTTCTCACTTTGTAGCAAGAGCTCAGTTTTATGACCTAAAATGTTTAAAAATTATATAATAGTAACTCAAAAATTATCAGTGAACATCACTTAGATCAAAACAAAGTAAACAGGTATTCTAAAAAAGCTTGCAATAGTGAGCTTAATAAGGAAGGGATACCTTTCAAGGTTATTTTAAATATTTCTTGGCTATTTATTTCTAAATTTTGGTAGCTGGAATCTCTCAATGAATGAAGTAAAGCTCAGACGCAACTTTCTTACCTTGCTGGCGTTTGGAACAAAGTAGACTATACTTTTAGTAGCACCGGTCACTCTGATGGCACTTCTGGTTACCCACACTATCCACAAGAGCACAGAGCAATGTAAACATGGTACCGTGGTTTGGATATGACTTGAATGTGTCACCTAAAGGTTTATGTGTTAGAAGCTTGGCCTCACTGTGACAATTCTGGAACGTCTTTGACCTCTAAGAGGGAGGGCCTTGCGGGAGGTGTTCTGTGGTCAAGGTTATGCCTTTGGCAGGGGTTAATGGAATTTTCCTGAGAGCAGATTACACAAAGGCGCTTCTTTGGGCTCTGGCTTCCTTTTGATGATGTGATCTCTTCCCCCGCCATCCTGACATCAAGCACCACCGAAGCCCTCACCGAAGCCCTCTTTTCTTTACAAATAGCCAAACCTTAAGTGTTACATTAGAAAATGGATTAATACGCATAGCAAAATCAAAACTTGATGAATTCAGGTATCTATTTACACTTAAACTGTTTCTCTAATGAAGCTTGACTTACATTGAACAAAAAAACTGGATATAGCTTCTATGTCTCATAGAGGAAAATTAGGTAAATAAGTCATAGAAATACTATGCAGAAATCAGAATAGTTTGATATGATTAAGTGTAAAGAGTAGAACTAAAGAAGAGGAATCACATAGTGCTATTTAAAACATATATATGACATTCTATATAATATGAATAAATTAACAATGATAAAAGTCTATTTCAAAATATAACAGTATTTATATCTAAGTGTAATTTTTTTCTACTAGTATGGATTGAATCTAGGGTCTTTACACTGTGTTATACCCCCAGTTTCTTTTTATTTTTGTTTTTTGAGACAGGGTCTCCCTAAGTCACTAAATTTCCCAGGCTGAGCTCAAACTTGCAATCCCCTTGCCTCAGCCTCACAGAGAATTAAGTTATAGGAATCCCTCCCCCCATAGACTAAGTTAATCTTAACTTTTATTTGTATTTTCCATTTTTTTCTATAATGAAGATAGATTATTTATACAATAATTTCAAATATAACATTACATAAAATAAAAAGTAAATATACAATCTGAAAATGTTAAATATATGTTTTAATCTTAATAGGTAAAATCTTTTTTTTTTTTTTTGTCCTTTTGAGACAGGGTCTCACTATGCAGTTCAGGCTGGCCTTGAACTCATTTTGTAGCCCAGGCTGGCCTTGAACTCACAGTGATCCTCCTGCCTCAGCCTCCCAAGTGCTGGATTGCAGGTATGAGACACCATGCCTGGCAATAAGTAAAATCTTTTGCATATAAAAAGAGGGGCCATATAGGTTTAAAATGTTCTCTGTACAGATTATAATCACTGCTTCTCCCTCTTATATTTCTGTCCCTTAAGGCATACTCTACAAATTCTGCATGACATGGAGACAGTGAGAGGACAGAGAGACCGAACAAGTGCGGGGAAAATGAGAAAACACACAGGAAAAAGGGAAGATACATCATTTCATAACTGTGTGTCAAAAGAAAAAAATAAGAAACTTGGGCCTAGAAAAGTGGTTTTGACATATGTAATTCACTAAGTAGATTTAATAATATATTCAAATATGATAAAACTATGATGAGATTTCTTCTAGAAAAAAAAGAAAAAATTCAAGAATGCTATTGCTAAAATTAAATATATATTAATCTAAGGAATAAAAACTTTTCAGGCCAAGGAAATAATGGCTGAGGTTAGAATGACAGTATAAAACACAGAGCTGGAGAAGTCAGAGCATATTGTATACTATGCTTTTTTTTTTTTGGTACCAGGAATTGAACTCAGGACCTTGTGCTTGCCAGGCAGGTGCTTATGCCACTGAGCTATATCCCCAGCCTTCAGAACATACTGTAGAATTCCAATACATCCTGTATCCTAGGAGACTCTTTGGATGTTCTGGCACCATCATCTAATGGATGCTTGGTTTGTGCCATCTTGTCTACCACCTCCATGGCCAACTCCTTCCTTTCAGTCCATTCAGTGTGGTTAGTCTAAGGCCTGATCCTTACTCTGTGGGCTCCACACAGCATAGAAAGGCATAGCCTGATCTGTAGATTCTCTTGCTCCTTCTGACCTTTTGGATGAAATCTCACACCAGAGAGCCCTCCACCTGAAACTGTGAAGCTGCTGCTCATGGAGTGGAATGTTATAACCCGGAACCGAGGGGTGAGTTGCCTCCAAGTTGGCAAACTGTGATCAGTGAGAAACTGTGGAGGACAGCCAGGACAGCTCCCTTGCAAGAAGAGCATCTGTCTCCATTTTGGCTAAACCTGGCCCTATTTCCGTGTACTGATATGGCTAGGGCATTTCCTTATCTGCTCCACTGGCTTTAAGCAACGCAAATGGGTCTAGCAAGGTACTGATGTGTAGTCCTTAAAGCAAAGGACAGGTCAGTGATGCCCCGGCTGTAGCTCCCAAGTAGTATGTGTGAGCTAGGGGAGAGACACTGTCGGCTGAGACTGAGGCTAAGAGGATTTAGCTCAGCGGCAAAGTGCCTGCCTGGCAAGCGCAAGGTCGTGAGTTCGGTTCCCGGTACCGGAGAAAAACCAAAAAAAAAAAAGAAGCCATGACATCTCCGGGCATGAAGACTAGACGTCAACATCGAAGCATTGACCCCTAAACATGAGATGTTTACTCAATCTGTGATATGCAGACTACTCTTTCTTCGTGTCTCTCTTTCTCTCTGCATATTACAGAGGTGCTATCAGCCCGCCCCTGGCACTCAAGTACTTCCCGCCTTTCTCTCAGTCACTCATCCCTGAACCACTCCCCTCCTCACGACTGAATAAAACCCAGGTTCAGTCTGGGTGGGGCCTTTATTCCAGTTAGCCATTATTCTACCTGGACTTAGGACCCTCTTGGCTCCCACCATTATAGATACATATTTGTGTCTTTATTCGCACCATGGGTTGCACTGGAAGTGGTAGATTGGAATTAATTTGCTAGAGTTCCAATAACTTTTCCTGGGATTACAAATGTGGACTCCTCCAGACCACAAGGTCCAGAAGGGCTTCCTATAAGAAATGTGCTGTTAGAGCCAGGTGGATAAGGTACTTGTGCTTTGTATTACCTGTCAGAGATAGCTTCCCACCCAGTTATTTCCTTGTTAGTTCATTGTCAAACTATACTCAGCAAGGTAAACACATCATCTTGCATTGTTTCTCATCCTACAGTGAATCATTTTCCTTTCTTCTCACACTCACTGCTTAGGGATTTTACCTCTCAAATTAAGCACCACCTCATAATCCTTGCCTCAAGCCATTTTTTAAGAAATTTAAACTAAAGGCTTGGAATATAGCTCAGTGTCAGAGCATTTGCCTAGGAAAGCAAGCAAGCAAGCAAGCAAGAAAAAACAGAGCAAACTAAGAATCATTCTAATTATTTACTGGTCCAAATTAAGGCACTTTTTATTTAAAGATTTTTTTAATTCCAAAGCTCATTTTTTGTGGGTTTTCTTTTTTGGCGGGGGGGTCTTTTTGAGACAGGGTCTCGCTATGTAGCTCACGCTGGCCTTGAGCTCACTTTGTAGCCCAGGCTAGTCTCAAACTCGCAATGATCCTCCTGCCTCAGCCTCCTGAGTGCTGGGATTACAGGCGTGTGCCACCACCCCCAGCCCAAAGCTTATTAAAATACTCAATTTCTTGCTTTTCTTTGTATATATTATTTCCCTGTCCAATTTTTACAACACATACATCCCTTCTGATTTTAATATGAATATGGATGATACATACACTTTACCATCTAAGGCGTAGTCTTCACCTCCTTTGAGAAGCAGCTAACAGAAACATGTCATTTTCATTTTTAACACTATTAGCCGGCACAATGGAATGTTACAATTTATGCCTATAAAATTGTTTAGAAGAGAACAGAATGGCCAGATTCTGACTTTGAATTAGAAAACCTCTTCTTTTGCTTCCATCCAAATATCTGCTTTTAAGTAAGGATTAAGAACAGGAGAATTGATTAGCTTTATTATTTTCTGCATAGTCTACTGAGAAGGGACTCAGAGCTATGCTATGCATGTAGAACACTAATTCGATGTTATTAGAGGAAAATAAATAAGAGAGAAAGGAAAGGGGGAGGAGAAAGGAGAGAAAGTTTAAAAGGAAACCACTGGATCACAACTGACTTAAATTTCTAATCCTATCATTGGTGTCCCAGAGGAGTTATTTCTCCTTAATGCTTCTCCTTACCTATTCATTTATCTAAAACAGTATCTGTAATAATTATTTGCTGACCCAAAATGCTGTCATTTCCAGGTATAATCTTTGATAATACTGAACCTAGAAGCCCTGGCTATCAGAAGGGTGAGCTGGATCTTACATCAAAAATAATATCAGGAGGGCTGGGGATTTAGCTCAGTGGCACAGTGCCTGCCTGGCAAGCACAAGGTCATGAGTTCGATCCCTGGTACCAGAAAAAAAAAAAAAAAAAAGAAAGAAAATATAATCAGGAGGCTGAGGCAGGAGGATCACCATGAGTTTAAGGCCAGCCTACACTACATAACAAGACTCTGTGTCAAAAAAAAAAAATTATATTATCTATTGGTCTTCTTCTTTTTCTTTTCTTTTCTTTTCTTTTTTTTTCTTTTTTTTTTTTTGGAGACAGGGTCTTTCTGTGTAGTGCAGGGTGGCCTTGAACTCACTATGTAGCCCAGCCTGGCCTCTAACTTACAACAATCCTCCTGCCTCATCTTCCTAAGCACTGGGATTATATTCGTGCATCACCACGCTCAGCTCCTATTGATCTTCTAAAATCTCAAAAGCAATCGTTTCTGATTAGCATTTTCATACCATTTTAGTAAAGTCACAAAACTAAGGGATAATTCCTCATTAACCTTTTCATATAATCTCAGTAAAGCAAAGCACACTTACTCCTTAGAAAGCCTTAAAATTCTGTTAAAAATGCATATGTACATAATCCCCACCTCAGCCAATAAAATGAATGCATATTAATCATCATAAATACACTAAAATGGGGGCTGGGGATTTAGCTCAGCGGCAAAGCACCTGCCTGGAAAGTGCAAGGTCGTGAGTTCGGTTCCTGGTACCGGAGAAAAACCAAAACCAAAAATAAATAAATAAATAAATAAATACACTAACATGACCAGAGTAGTCTCTACCATGTAGTCCACCAGATTACTATGCATATTACTCAGACACCAGATTGTTATAAGACCTTAAATGAAATCTAACTACATTTTTACAGAGGAAAATTCAAAGTTTTTTTTTTTTTGGTACTGGAAATTGCACTCATGACCTCATGCTTGCCAGGCTGGCAGTGTGCCACTGAGCTATACCCACAGCTACACAGGAGAGCAGAGAATTTTATCTCCTAACATTTCTCTATAATCCACAGAATAAGAAATTAAATTAAGATGAAAAGTAAATATCCTTTTGAAAAAAGCAATTTAAAACCAAAGAATTAATAGATTACGTTGGAAGGAAACTTGCCTCCATAATATCTCTTGAAAGATTCAGTGCAGGGGCTGGGGATTTAGCTCAGTGGCACAGCGCCTGCCTCACAAGTGCAAGGTTATGAGTTCGATTCCCGGGACCAGGGGGAAAAAAAAAAAAAAAAAAAAAGAAAAACCAAAGGTTCAGTACAAAAAAAGATAAAGATGGAGGACAGGACCCATACTTTCAAATTTCTGTTTTTCAAAAACTGTAGAACAAAATACACTTACCTTCATTTTTGCTTGTTCAATAAATTCAAAACATTCTGGAAAGTAAGACAGGATACTGGTCTCGGGCAGATCCAATATAGAAATACTCTTATATGTAAACTCGTTGGGGAAAGCATTTTCAACTCCATAAGCAACACTGAGAATGTGAGTCACCTTAAACAGGAAGAAAAAACAATGACTTCTTAAAAGTCGCATGAATTAGATTCTCTAAAACCGAATGTGATGTTACATCTACGACGCAATGAAAAATGTCGGTGTGAGTCACTCGAATACTTCCGGGGAGCCTTCCTGCCTCATCCCTCAGCAGTGCTCCTTGTGGACACTCTCCTTGCTCCGCCCACCCGGAGTTTGCGCACTGGAAATCCATCAGGGCAGGGACCTTGCTGAACTTGCCATTATAAGTAAACCCCTGAGTGAACGATGAGTGTAGCAGTCAATACTTAAAGTATCTGTCACGTTCATCAGTGAATAGCCACATAAAATCTTAAGCAGGGAAAGTATGTCAGTAGGGCACAACTCGCCTTTCAGTAATTACTTCCCTATTTTCCTTTGTATTTCTTACCAGTGAAATGGCTCTCAAATGTAGCTTACAGTTACCCTGGTGAGCTTTAAAAAACTACCAATGCCACAGGGCCTCAGTCCCAGAGAGCCTAATGAATTAGTCTGGCTGAAAAGCGGGAGTGGGGTCATGAAAGATTTTCTTCCCAGTGCTATACTCCATGTGTTTGGGGCCCTTTCCCAATGGAAAGGCCATTCAGAGAATCCAAAGGCTCAATGGAGCTGAAAACCAGATCGTTCTTTCTCGTCACCACAATACTTCTCACTGTGTTTATTCTCTTTTCTTAGCATAGGTCTTGTGTTTTGCCTGATCCCAGAATTTCCATGCATTTCCACGTATCTCAGTGTCCATCCAGCCCTGCCACCCTTCCAGGTATGGCGCTGGCTGTGTCCCATCCCTGCCTCCTGCAGAGCTGACTGGATTTGGGTAGACAGCTAGAGCAACATTGCTCTGATCAACCCTAGAAATTTTAAAAACAGGTTTGAGACGCAGATAGCATGATCCACAAACTTGACATCTATTTCCCACAGCATGCTCAGGGAAACGGAACAAGTTCTGCTACCCAGTAGGATGCGTGGAGCATGCGAGCGGCAGGCTGGGGCACAGCAGGCATCTTAGAAGACCTCTCAGGGTCTGGCTCCAGCCTCTAAGGGGCCAAGGCCACTCCCTGCCCTGGGGCCCAGCAAGCTCCCTGCGTAGTTACACACTTTCTCTCTCCTTGCTCAGTCTGCTCACATTGGTTACTGTGGCTCATAACCAAAAGATGAGTGACTAAGGCACTCGTAGACAGGGAGCTATCAGCCACTTACTAGCTTAACTGACCTGTGGGAGAAAAACAATAATAACAACCAAAAAACCACTTCAAATGTCTATATGAGGTCCAGGGATGTAGCTCAGCGGTACAGAGCCTGCCTGGCAAGGGTAAGGCCCTGAGTTCGATTCCCGGTATGAAAAAAATCTGCTTGAGAAAGGCTCTTTGAAAAGAACTGTTTGGAGAAACTTGGAAGGAAGGAGAATATTTGTATCTTTAGAAAATAAAGGCTGAAATACCTTTCTGCTTTCCCCAGTGAAGTTTTATCTACACTATCTCTTGCTCCTCTTCAGTGTACTCGACTCTGATGATGTGATTCTGCCTTTACTTAGACATCTTATTTATACCATCTTCCTATCCTCTATAATACTTCTGTGTTTGCTTTGCCTTCACAAGCATATCTGTAGTGCAAAAAAGGTCAGAAATGAGGCCATACTATTTGAAGAGTTTATTACTGCCCTGTATACCTTCCCTATAAATTACAGGACTGTGGAGACAAGAGCCTTGGGGAAACACACTGAAAGGTAAGACTATGTTGCGAATACTATAGATTTTTTTAAACTACCAATGCCTAGGTGGTTCCACCGTTTGGAGGCAGTTTATACGTGTGCTGGCTGAAGGGTCCTACCTAACAAGAACTGCACGGAGTCACAGGCGGTAGTGGTAATGAGGGACACAAGCTAAACCTTTCTGTTAATAAAACTCACTTCTAAAGCTTAACTGCAGACCTCCCAACAATGCTTGTCCTTAGGTTGGGATGCACTTCTCAGAAAGGACAGGAAGAATAAATCATCCCTTTATTGGGTATTTATTATATACCAGGCATATAGGTTACCTCACTTAATGTCCACATCTAGGCATCATTATATCCACTTTAATAAAATATTCTAACTGGTTCAAAACTCAAAATGTTGCAAAAGAAGAGACATTAAGAAGTCTTGTTCTCACCTTGTCTCTACTTCTCCCACCCTAAGGGTAAGTGCCTTTGAGGTTGTTTGCATATTCCTTTGGTGCTTATTTATGTAAATATTTTATGTGTTAACTTTTTTGTGACAGAGGATTTTTTTTTTTTTTTTATTTTAAGGATAAAAGGAGGGAAACATTAACAGACATACAACATTTTACAACATATCACAAGCACAATACAGACAATACAGAGTTACAAACAAAGTGGTAGGGAATTAACAATGGTGGTTGTATTACATATTGATATCTTCAAAGTGGCTTCTCATGAAAACAGATATAGACATGCAATACTGGTCAACCAAAGACTCATTGACAGTTTCTTTCAGCATAGAAACAGCAGATAGAAGAACAACCATGTTATCTATCCTGTATATACATACATACAAAATTTTTCCTTCTTTCCCTTCTCTTTTCCCACATCCCAGAAGCCCTTTACTCTTCGGTGGTTTCCTATCATTTCACAGTGTCTATCATACCTCCGAGTTTAACTTAACTCGTGACAGAGGATTGAACCCAGGGCCTCTGTGCTAATCTACAAGGGTGATCAAAAAACTACAAAAATGTTTGAATTTTAAAAGTTTATTACAGTCAAAGACACATTATTATGAATCCCCTCAAAATACTCCCCTACTTCCTTAAAACACACTTTTTTCATTATTTTCGCCCCTTTTGATATAGCTCTGGAAGTCATCTTTTGTGAGTCTCTTTGTGATGTGGATAAAAAAAATACAGTTAACGCTGCTGCTAAGTACTGTCCAATGGAAAGGCAAGCTTGCACTCACTGGATCTGGCACTGTGCAACTTCTGGCTCTCCCCCAAAGTCCAAATGACCATGAAAAGTAAATGTTTTGAACTGATTAAGGACATCAAGGCAGCCACAACAGTGCAACTAAAGACATCGATGTAAAAGGATTTTTAGAACTGCTTCAAAAAGTGCCAAGAACAATGGGATAAATATATTCAAAGCGGGCCGGAATATTTTTGAGTGAGATTAATGACAATGTCTTATTGTAAAAAACTTTTAAAAATGTAAACACACATCGTATTTTTCACTTACACTTTGTACACCCTCAGTCCTTTGTTTTTTCTTTTGAGACACAGTCTTGCTACATTGCTGACTTGCCCAGGTTAGGCTCAAACTTGCAATGCTCCTGTTTAGTCTCCCACAATGTTGAGATTATAGGTGTGTGTCTACCTTATTTATTGACTTTCTTACACAAAGGACACTAGACACCCCCATTTAAATATGCGCTGGCGTGGTAGCACATACCTGTAATCCCAGCACTTGGGAGGCTGAAGCAAGAGGATCATTCCGAGTTCAAGACCAGCCTGGGCTACAAAGTGAGCTCAAGGCCAGCCTGAACTGCATGGTGAGACCCTGTCTCACTGTCTCAAGAAAAGACAAAAAAAAAAAATTTTAAAATATGTGCTGAAGATCTATTCATGTTAGTTTATAGACAACCTTTATAGCTAGATAGTATGCTACAGTATGGGTTGACTATTTAACCAGTTGCCTATTGATAGATAGGAGGGTTGTTTTCAATAATTTGCCATTATGAACAATGCTGCCATTTTAATTTGGAACATATTATACGTTACCCTTAGTTTTCCATCTTCCAAGTTCTTTCCTAGGTACCTACCAGGTATTCAAGGAGAACCTTATTAATAATGCAACCATTGCTATCATCTCTAAACACTAAAATTAAATTCCCACAGAAATTTCTGAGGGGACGTAGGGACGGAAGGAGGAGGGAAGGAAAAAGAATTAAAATGTGTTATGCACATGTACCAACTCCGCATGATGAATGTAATTATTATATACTGCAAACACATACAAATTAAAATTTTTTATGAAAGGAATTTCTGAAGTGGTCCTCCACAAGAGCACTTCTACTATTTGTAGCACTTTACTTAAAGCCTAAAACAGCACTTGGAATTGTGGCATAGATTTAAATGAATAATTTTGTCTGAGTCATCCATAGATTGTTCTAGAAAGTCTCTATCCACTCCCTCGAGGCATTATTAACAGTCACTGTGTGCAGAGGCAGCACAGTCTTTCAAACTGCATTTTATTCCATGTCACCAGGATGAAGCAAAATCTGAACGAGTATCGTAAGAGGCAGAGATGGTAAAAACACTTGCCAAGGCAAAAGTTTGTCACATTCTATTTGTCATTTCACCCTAAGGAATACTAATTTGCTGGTGAAAGCAAGATATGGACATTTGTTCTGTTTTTTGAAATACTGACATACAAATGTTCCTGTTAGGATGGACAGAGATTCTTATACTCTTGTGTAATTTAAGCCATTATTTCTCATTGTCAGGTGGTAGTAAGTAAAACAAACAAAGAAGGATCCAGTTTAAACATGTCAGTAAGGTGAAAAGTAAAAAGTATCAAACTAGTTAACGAATTAATAGCATTTTCCTTAGAGAAATAACTCCAAGTATTGATCACCTAAATTTTTTAGCCTCAATTCAAATAAAAATTCTCCCAGCGAACACTCATCCATGAACTCACCAACAGAAATGGTTTGATACAGTGATGAATACTGTGCCCCAATGATCCAGTCACCTTCTAAAAGCCCACCTCTGAACACATGTGACTTTGGGGGACACTTTAGATCTAAACCGCAACACTCTTTGACAAGGAGAGAGGCAAGAATGTTTAACCCACAAAGAGGAACCTCCAAGTTCAGGTTTATGAGGTTATGGGAAAGAGAGTAGAGAAGAATACAGAACTCAAAAGAGAGCTTATAGACCCACATCTTTGAGTGAGATTCGTTTTTCAGCTTTATTCAAATGATAGCCAAAATGTTTCGAATTAAACTGAAATATACCAAACATAGACCAATACAATTTTTCCTAAATAAATATAACAATTAAAATACTTTCTGTATGTGGTACCTGACTTGAAGTTGTTTTTTTTTACCTTGTGCTTTTTCAGTACATCCAGATCATGAGCGGCATCTTGTGACCCTATGAGAAATAAATCATATCGCCTTGAACATAAATATAATCATCCTGACTTTTTACATAAATTTGAGCAACAACTCTGTTAGCTACTCTTTAAAAGAAAAAAGAAAAAAAAACATGGAAGGACTTCAGATCAATTTTCTGAAGGCCCATTTGGTAATATTCACTATAAAATATTTACCTTCCACAATACATATTCTTTGACTTTTCCACTTCTAAGAATTTGTCCTAAAGTTTATAGATGTTGCAGTGGTTCCTACAAGGATGTTCATTATAGTATTATTCATGATACTAAATAAAAACAAACAAAAGCCAACCAACTAAACAAAAAACTGTAAAAAACTAATAATAGGGGCTGGATTAAATGAAAGATGGTATGATTGTGTACTGAAATACATACAGCCATAAGCACCATTAGAAATAAGAAGTGAAGACTATTTATGGCATTGATACATATTCTCAGAATATTAGGTAGCAAAGGTAGGTTACAAAACACTATCAGACATTTTTATAAAAATCAAGTACATGTATAAGTTTCAAAGCAGCAGAGAGTGTACAGAACAAAATGTTAGTGCAGTTACAGCTAATTTTTTTCCTTCTTTGTATTCAAGTGAATTTTTTACAATAGACACCTTTTCTCTTTATTATAGAACGGTATTAAGAAAATCAGACACCCACAGAAAGCACTTAGCACCAGCTGGTTTGGGAACACCTAGTAGCGCAAGGTCTGGAGGACGCACCCACGCTCCAGGTCCCACTGCAGCTGTGCCGGTTCAGTCTCTTTCCGCTTTCTCCCGCACTTGGAAATTAGTTCGAGTGAATGAGCAAATTCACTTGGGAGAACAACTAATTCAGATAAAGGAAGTTTCACTTTTGAAAAAATGGGGCACTTGTATTTAAAGATTGCAAGCATTTTATATCCCTGAATTACTTTACATTTGCATGCGCAGTGCTTTTCTCACCTTCCTTATCAGGCAAATCAGCCAGTTTTTATTATCTGATTTTAGGTAGCTGTGGGTGCAGCAGAACAACTTGATCGTTATTCTTAATACCAAGCTCACAGGCTTCTGACTGAGCCCACACTCAGCTTTATTCTATTTAAAATTTGGTCTAAACCAGGCGTAGTGGTGCACGCCTATAATCCCACCTCTCAGGACACCGAGGCAAGAGTTCCAGGCCTTAAGTTTGATCTCTACAAGTTCGAGGCCAGCCTGGGCTACACAGTGAGACCTTGTCTAAAAAGAAAATGTTTTTCAGTCTATCAAAATCTTAGCATTTTTTAAAACTATGATATTCTCTGTAATTTTCTAAACATCTGAAATACTTCATAACCAAAAAAAATTTCTCACTTAATGTACAAGTCACTATTTTCATAATCATAAAAAGAAATCAAGAAAAGTTATTACATTACTGCCAAGGAAAATAAATGACCTTTTAAAGAAATGTTTTATGTGAAAAAAATTTTAATACTGAACATTCATCAATGGATGAAAATAGGAGTATTAATTACTCTGAGAATTAATAACATTCCTGAAAGACTTACATAATAAAGAGGTATAGGAATTTAAAGTATTATTTGCCTCCCATGAATACTGGGTTTTTAGATCTCAAAAATATAAATGTTAAGAAGTATCTCAAACATTTCACCAGGAATTGGCGAGTTCAAAATGTTACCATTTTAGACTCTTTTGTTTTTTGATGTTTCTGGGGACTGAAATCAGGGGAACTCTACCATTAGCCATCTACACCCCTTTTTATTGAGTCGGGGCCTTGCTAAATTGCCCAGCTGGCTTTACAATTCTCCTGCCTCAGCCTCCTCAGTAGCTGGGATTACAGCCATTTTGCCACCAAGTCTAGCTCATGTTAGACTGTTTTTGTTTTGTTTTGTTTTTAAGATAGGGTCTTGCTATGTAGTTCTGGCTGGCCTTGAACTCACTCTGTAGCCCAAACTGACCTCAAACTCATGTCCATCCTCCTGCCTCAGCCAGGCATGCACTACCACGCCCAGGAGGACTTCTTAATTGAATAGGTGTAGTAATTAAAAAGCTCACCTCTTAACAATCCAGAAAAAAAATGAAAATTTCTACTTATGGTTCAAAGCCATATGTAAGGTTTTTTTCTTTGTGCTTATACTCACTTTATTTTTCCAGTGAAATAATAATTTGTTACACAAAAATAATGAATTGAGAAGGATAATTTAATGGTAGGATTTTTTAGAAATTTTTATGTTCCACTTTCTTTTATTTCCACACTTTCTTTCTCCCTTTTTTTATTAGTGCTTACTTGTTGTACACAGTAGTGAGTTTCATTTTAGCAGACTGCTGCACGCACATGACCTACTTTAGTCTATGTCCCCACCACCTCCCCCTCCCTAGTTTCACATGTTGGGAGGGGGGGGGTGGTGGTGTTAATGTGTACAATGTATTTTGATCATATGCCCAGATTTTTAAAGTGGCACTAGGACTTCAACCCAGGACCTCTTGCGCTGAGCAACATCCCCACCCAATTCCCTTTTTAACATTTTTTATTTTGAGACAGGGTCTTACCAAATCATTAAGTACCTCAGGCTAGGCTCAAACTTGTGTTCCTAGCTCACTAGAGATTATAAACTAACTGCAAACAAGCAAGTACATTTCATAGCTCTATTTTCTTTATACTCCACCAAAAATAAAAGTTGTTTGGTGTACAGTACTGGGAAATAGCCCAGACGCTTTGGCATGGGAGGAAGGTGCTCTTAGAATTAACCTTGAAACATCCTAAGTTTTCCAGACAGAAACAAATCTGTACACAAACAACCCCTGCATCATTCACGAGAAAGAACTTTAGGAAGAATGTTTGTAATTAGGCAGAAAAAAGTCCATCTTCTTTCAGAAGAAGGAAGGTTTTGCCAGATGAAAGTACCCCAAGGACTCTTCCAATCTGAGAACATTACCTTGATCAGTTCACTTTGGATAAATTGACAGAAGGAAATAACAAAGTTTCTGAGTACTCTGAATTAGTGAATAATACATACCAATTTTACCATAATTATTTTAAACCATTATAACTACAATGGAAGCCAAATAACTGGGAAAAAATGTACCTAGACATATTTTCTCTCCTTTTTCCCTGGGCTGCAAAAACTAGTTGGAGACCTTTATTCAGTGATCTTTTTTTTCAGTACTAGGGATTGAATCCAGGGAGCACTAAGATACATCCCCATACCTTTTTATTTTTTATTTTGAAACAAAATCTAGCTAAATTGTCCAGGCTGGCCTCAATTGAATTTGTGATCCTCCTGCCTCAGCCTCCTGAGTAGCTGGGATTACAGATGTGCACCAGCACATCTGGCCTAGTAAGTAACAATTCATAAGATGCTTAATACAATAGTTTATATAGATGCTGTGATTGATTTCTGTAAATGAAAACAACTTTTACATCAGTGTCAACACAACCCCACAAGTACAGTCTTTTTAAATGGCCAGAGAGGACAAATGATTTGCACGTGCTAATCTAGGGGGTTAGAGGGAGAGTGCAGTGGAAAATTTGGTCCAATCTGAAACAGTTTAGTGTGACAAACAGCAGGGGTCCATGGGCTTGAGGCCCAGCTCTATTATTTACCAGGTGTGCGGCCTTGGGTAAATTACTTCCCCAGGCTTACATCCCAGTTCCCATTTGCGAATGGAGCTGATGACCTCCTTTTGCGCTTTTCATGGAGTACCAGGGTATTTATGACCCCAGTTCACTGTTCTTTCTACTCAGGGAGACCTTGGGTGCATAAATAGTGGCAAGCCACTTAACCTCCCCAGTTCTTAAGTTCTCCATTCATAAAGGAAAAATCAGTCAAACCCATTCTTTTTTTTTTTTTTTTTTTTTTTTTTCAAACCCATTCTTGACAAGTTAACAAGTTAGGACTTTCACAACTTTGCTTCTTTGTGCTTTGTGCTGGCTGTGCTTGTACAGGGCAGGGATTCAGTATTTCCAGACAACAAAAAATCGTAAAACATCACACTCAGATATAAAAGAAAAGTCTTCCTTCAAAACACTCCAAACACAGACACCAAGTGCAGATTTGGCCACGGCAGGCCGGTACGGTATTCTACATGGTTCCCCACAGCTGCGCAGGCGAACAAGCTCCCAGCTGCAAACATCAGCCTTTCTACAGTTTTGCCTTTGTTTGTCGTGTTGCCTGACAAAAGCATTCGTAATTAAAAGAAAAGAAAAAGCCATGGGCCTTTATAATGCAAGAAAACACAAGAGCCACCTGTCATCCTCCAGAGATGTTAAAAAAGGAGGGAAAGAAAGCTTTGCTAAAATCCAAATACCGTCGGGAGTAATGGCGCACGCCTGTCATCCCAGCACTCAGGAGGCTGAGGCAGGAGGATCGTTGCGAGTTCGAGACCAGCCTGGGCTACAAAGTGAGCTCAAGGCCGGCCTGAGCTGCAGGGCGAGACCCTGTCTCAGAAAGAAAAAAAAAAAAAAAAAAATCCAAATACCAGGTGTTGAGGGCCACTAGAAGCCACGCTGCTATGGATTTAGCGTGGGAGCAAAAACGTTGCTCTCTGCTTAGAGAAAGTTCCGCCTCCAGAAGGCGGCAGCCTGGCGGGCCCAGGCGGGGCTACGGGCAGGCAGGAGGCGACACGGGCAGGCAGGGGGGTGACCGGCCAGGCGAGGTACTCACCCAGGAGCAACCAAGGCTTGACCACGCCAACCTGCAGGTCTGCGCTAAGGTCCTGCACATAACCACAGCCACCCCCGCCGCTCGGCTCTACTTCTTCCACCACATGCATGCCGGCCTCTTTCCACGTCTCCAGGATTTTCCTTCCACTCAGCGTGGTCACCCTGGTGCATTGCTTCCTGAGGTTACTCCGGGAGAACGCTCTGATCTCCTGGTTCAGGGAGTGCATTACATGAGCAGTGGCTGGGAACAAACACAGGCAAACCCAGATAGCTGGGCGGTGCTGAACTGCTGGTGCCTTGTGGTTCAGGGAACAAGGTAGCCTCTCGCGCGCTCGGCCGTGCAGGTGACAAACGAGGCCACCTGGCGGGACCCGAGACCCAGCTGCGCTTTCCCGGCGCCGCACTGTAAGGCGAGCTTTGATTGGTCGCTGAGACGCCGGCGTCGATTGGCTGCCGGTTCTTCTTCCTGTTGGCGGAAATCTCCGTTTTCCATGCAATCTGTCTTCTGCTGGGGAGTTTTCATGTTGTTGCTCTTTCAATCCATCTTAGTTATACACATAGAATGGTAAATTTTAAGAAGAATTGGAGAAGGGCCGATGTCTCCTGGCCCTTTGAAGGCCATGATTGCTGTCAATCATGGTAGTGATCTGGGATCCTGCGTATCCTCCGGCTTTGGAGCCGCCGCGAGGTGGAGCGTGCACAGCGCCTCCGCCTGAGCTGGGGCCTGGCAGCTGATGGGCAGAGTTTTTTCTCATTGCCTGTGTCTGTCTTACTCTCTCCTATCACTGCCAGCAGGGACATCTAGAAGATGAAACGTATGCATATTTGTGAGACAACGATTTAAATAAAATCTGAAAATGACATTCGATTTTTCAAATTTGTTTTCCTGTGTAGATTAGCAATTAGAATTTTCTTTCCGCCCATATTTTGGCCTGCTGAAGGATCATGCAGAAAAGTTAGCGCGGTAAACCTGCGCGCTTTTTACTGAAAGCACCGCAGCAAGTCCATCCACAGAGTTGATAAAAATTAAGTGTAAAAATATCCAAATTAACAAAACAGTAGAATGATGATTCAGATTGCAAAAGGATTCTTTGCTTTGCAAAAGAAACCACACGATCCTTTGAGTTTCCCTAACCTTTATTAAAATAAAAATGGATTTAGATACACGAATGAATCCGGTATAAAGTGAAGACGTTGCATTTATGAACACTTTTTCTCTAACACCACATAGTGGAATTTTCCATTGTCGTTGAAACTTCCTGGCACAAAGTTAAACTGCTTTAGGCTGTTTGTGGCCCATCAAGATGTGTGTGTTGAGAGTAGAACTCCCAATATTACAGTGTTTGGGTCCTTTTGGGAGGTAATTCTGGTTAGATTAGGCCATAAAGTACGGGTACTCTCGATGGAATTAGTAGCTTCTAGAGAACAGGAAGACATCTTTCCCCAGCTCTGCATGCACCAGGGAAAGGCCATGTGAGGACACGGAGGCAAGCACCTGTCTGCAAGCAGGAAGAGAGCCCTCACCAGGAACTTTGAATAGGCCAGTGCTTGGTGTTGGGCTTAGTAGCCTCCAGACCATCAGAAATACATTTCTATAGCCACATAGTTTATGGGATTTTGTTATGGCAGCATGAACAGACTGAGATATAAACCAAAAGTTTTCCTCTCAAAAAGAGAATTACTAGCCCAGGTTATCAACAAGGCATTCTAAAATGAACAACTGGAGAGATGATTTGCATCATCTAAACAATCATACATTCACCAAAAACAACTATAAGCACAAATCAATCCATATATTTGTCATAACAATGATCAAAAATAATTATCAACCACTGAGCATTTACTACATGCTAGGCATTGTGCTTATAAGCAATGTTTAGATTCTTAGTGTGTATCCATTAGGCACCTAAAAGTGTTTTAGACATGTTATCCCATTTGACTTCACCACAAGTCTATTATATACATACTGTGGGACATGATGGGTCTAAATTGTGTAGATCTCAAAAAGCAGCTGGAAGTGTTTGGGCTTATAGAATTTATGACCATTGAAGTGGTGTGATCAAATATTAAATACTGAAGAAAATAAGTCTGATGACTTGTTAGGAAGCTAAGGTATAAAGACCTCACAGGGTATAAAGTCTACCAGGTGTAAGAGCCAAAGCAAATTGAATTATGTCAAAGCTCATAAAAAACTCATGATTCAAAAGTCACTTTGAAAAGTTAATAAAGCCAGGGATATGGCTCAGTGGCACAGCACCTGCCTGGCAAATGCAAGGTCCTGAGTTCAATTCCCACTACCACAAAATAAGTTAATAAAGCTATTGAAACAATCAATATAGTATTGAAGAAAAACGTCCATCAAAAATGACATTATCGGGGCTGGGGATTTAGCTCAGCGGCAAAGCGCCTGCCTGGCAAGCGCAAGGTCGTGAGTTCAGTTCCTGGTACCGGAGAAAAACCAAAAAAAAAAAAAAAAAAAAAAAAAAAAAAATGACATTATCTAGTTAGGGAAACTTGGACACTAAGGTTACAAGTGTTAAGCATTGTATTCTTCTAGGAAGGAGCCCGCTTATTTATTTAGTACCTGATACATTGTAAACTTCAATAAACACTTTATGGGATGAAAGTGTGAAAGAAACCAGGACACCTGAGTTGAGTTAAAGTCATTTCTATAGAGGTGATTCATGGGTGAATGAAAAGACATGAACTTCTGAGAGGAGCTGGTCTGGGGAAAACCCAGCAACAGATAATGTCTTGAAGGACAAACTTTAGAGATCTGAAAGTAAGGAACATGGAGATATGGAGAAGTTAGAGGAACCAACTGAAAACCTGGACTGTGGAACCGAAGGATATAGAGTGTCAAAAAACAAACAAAAAAATCCAACAACAGTTGTCCAGTGAGGTAAAAAAAAATTACAGAGAGATCATTGATACAGAGAACCAGCAGAAAGACGACTTGATAATGTAAAATGAGATCAACTGGTTATATTTTATTAAATAGCTTTAGACCGTTCACGTGGTAAGGAGAGTGTTAATTAGAGAGGCTCAAGGGAACTGTTGAACCAGAAGTAGAGGCAGATATAGGCGACATTCACAAATTGCTAGATTGTCAATGACATAGTTTTATCCTTAAAGAATGTTGCCTTCCCTGCCTTCCTCCTGGAATTTATCTTCTTGTGAACATCTTTAATTCTATTAAATGTTACAGTTTTTATATAACCTCTATGTGACATTTTAATTTGAAATAATAAAAGAAACTATGATAAAAGTGCTGTAAAGAATATGAATAATGTGGCATTGTTTGGATAATATGAACTAACTTAATAAAATCCTGGACTATTAAAACGGAAGCAGGATTTAAAGAACTTAAAGACTTAAAAACTTTACAGACATAAAGACTTAAAGAGCAACCCCCTCAAACTCCCCCCTCCTCCCCTGTGGCTATAACTTCTTGTTCTGGCGCAGATAAGATTGGCAACCGTGTCCTGTAAACAGAGTTCATGTCATCTTGTTCTTGCAGGATTCATAAGGCTCTGTCTTCTTTCAGTGCTGTTATTAATTGCTTTGTCTTGCTTCTGCACCCTCGCTTGCCCCCGCCTCCGAGTTTCTAAAGACCAACCCTCTCAGCCAAATGTACAAAACGAGAACTTTTCCCTTGTTCTAAGGCCCAGCGCTTTCAAGATGAATTTGGCTGGATTGATGTGCATCTAAACTCCTGACCATAAATCCTCCTTTTTTCCCATTGGTCTCTCTGATCTCCTGGGTTGTACAAAATTTCTGGCAACCACAAAGGGACTGGAGACAAGAGATTTGCTCTCTCCTTTCCCTGCAGGCCCCAGAGGGCCCGAGCTGTGGGAGTCCTGAGACCTTTGGTGCCACCATTAGACTTCAGCTCAGAGAGGATATTGGTGCTCCCGCAGCCTGGAGACCTCTCCTGTCACTGCAAATGAACCTAAGGAGATTCAAGAAGATTCTGGAACAGCAGTGCACTACAGAACCCAGTAAGGTTTTGGGGCCCAAGGGGGAAAACCAGTCCCGGTTGAATGTAAGAGGAGCCTGATCACCTGGGGGATACATAGTAATCTGATGGTGATTAGGTCAGATGAAACCTACAACCCCAAGTGGAGTGCGGGACAGGCCTGCACCAAGAGCACCTCACAGGCGACTCTTAAACAGCTCATGTGATGGGCCTGCAAAGACAGTGCCAAGTGGAAGACTGGAGTGTCCCACAGAGAGAAGAGCTCATGGAGAGTGTCAGAGCTGTGGGAGGGGCACACAACAGGAGGGGCTAGAAAATCCCACACCAAGATGAAAACAACTGAGAGAGGAAAGGTGTGTGTGTGTGTGTGTGTGTGTGTGTGTGTGTGTGTGTGAGACTCTATAGTCCTCAGATGACCTCCATGCTTTAGAATGCTTGCTACCACTGCCTTGCTGATAAAGGAGGCTGATAAGTTGACTTTGAGACAACAACTGACCCCTGGAGTACCACACTCAGTTATAACCTTAATGGACCAGAGAGGACACCATTGGAGGTCAAATCCGAGGATGACCTGTGGAGGACCACCTAAGTGACTCTCCTTGAAAGAGGAGCAATTGACTCCCTTTTGGCAGAGCCTGACCCTATTTCCATGTAGTGATATGTACAGAGCTGACTAGAACCCTTTCTTTATCCCTTCAGTTGGCTTTCAGCAATGCATATTAGCCTGGTCAAGGTGCTGATGATAACTTTTGGAGATGGCAGGTGTGTTTCCCTGGACCCCTGTTGTTCCCACTAGTGAGCCAGGACGAGGCAGGATATGTGAGCCAATGCTCCTCGTTCTTGATGGGGTTCAAGCCTTGGATAGAGGCTATGATTTCTTGGGGCTTGAAAGATTACACATCAGAGCTGAAGCACTGATCCCAAAACATGAGATACTACCTCAATTGTGTTGCGCATATCCTTCTCTTCATTTAGAGAGGTGATTTCAGGCCTCCTACCTTGCCCAGCTCATGGCATTCACCTATTTCCCATGGTTCTCACAGTCACTCTTCCTCAAGCCACTCCCTTCTTCATGAACAAATAAAACCCAGGTTAAGCCTCGGGTTGAAGCCTTTGTTCCATCATTATGGCTGGACTTAGGACCCCTTGGCTCCCCATAACTACAAATATGCCTTAGTCTTTATTCTCGCCATGGGTTGCACTGAAAGTGGTAGATTGGAATTAACCCACTAAGATAACAATTACTTTTCATGGGATTGCAAATATAAACTTCCTGGGCCATGATGAGGACTGGGAACGGCTCTCTATAATGATCCAGTATCTGGGGCTTTTATGCAGAAATCCTCACATAACTCCGGAGAAAATAAACACCCTTAACTGAACTACCTTGCTCCCAGTGGAACCAGCACACTCCACCCATGCCTGTGCGGTTATACTAAAAAGGGTCCAACAAACAGGATATGCAATGGTAACTCTAGACTCTAGGATAAAGTTCCAGCTTCTCTCTACTGGAACCTCAGCCCAGCAGGAAAAACTAATGGCACTGACAAGTTGTCTTTTACTGGCAAAGGACAAAAAGATTAACACCTATACTGACTCCAAATATAAAAAAGAGGGCTTTTGACAATTGGGAGAAAAGAGATAACATAGAAAAAAATTTTACAGCTGCTACAGGCTGTACGGGCCCCGAGGAAAGTGGCCATCATATACTACAGGGAATACCAAAGGGCTGGAACAAAAGAAACCAGAGAAAACCAAAAGACAGGGGGAAAAAGTGGGCTGCTATGACAGCCCCAGAAAGGGGGCCCCTAGCTGTACCCCTCATCCCAGAGCTACCCCTCCCAGAGACACTAAATTACTCTCCAAGTAAAAAATCCTGGTTTGTCCAAGAAGTAGAAGAATATATAAAGGGGGGATAATAAATATTTACTGATGGGAGGCTAGCCATCCCCATAGTGCTAGGCTCCAGGTTCATAAAACAGTTCCATCAGGGGTCTCACATGGAAAACAGCATTAAAAATATCCCTAGGCTACTGTTTCTTTTTTGTTTGTTTGTTTTGTTTTGTTTTTTTGGTTTTTCTCCGGTACCGGGAACCGAACTCACGACCTTGTGCTTGCCAGGCAGGCACTTTGCCACTGAGCTAAATCCCCAGCCCCTAGGCCACCGTTTCTATGTGCCACTACTCACTGCAATCACTCAGGCTGTTTGTAGACATTGCTTGACCTATACACAAAATAAACCGAGGCAAGAGGTCAACTGACCCTTGGAAATAGGAACTGCATGTAAAATCTTGCTTATGGATTTTACTAAACTGCCTCAAGCTGGTGGCGATTGACAGATGTTAGTGCTTGTCTGCATCTTCTCAGAATGGGTTGAGGCTTTCCCCACCTGAGCAAAAAAGACACAAGAAGCGACCAAGGTGCTATTAAAAGACATCATCCCAAGATTTAAACTACGCCTGATCGGGGCTGGGGATTTAGCTCAGTGGCACAGCGCCTGCCTGGCAAGCGCAAGGTCGTGAGTTTGATCCCTGTTACTAGGGGAAAAAAAAAACCCAAAATAAATAAATAAAATAAAATAAAATAAACTATGCCTGACCTTAGGGTCAGACAATGGGCCCATATTTGTAGCTGAGAATCCAGGAAGTTGCATATAAGTCAAAAATAAAATGAAAGCTTCACACAACTTACCAACCAAAAAGCTCAGAAAAAATGAAACCCATGAACCAGATTCTCAATCAGTTGCTGGAAAATATTGCTAAGAAATCCATGTGAGATGGGACCAAGTTCTGCCCATGGTTCTCTGTGTCTGCTGCACCCCTGCTAAACAAGTGAGGTACTCCCTTTACAAAATTCTATTTGGCTGGTTGCCCCCAATCATAGGTCAAATTAAAGGAGATCTCTGTGAGCTAGGGAAATTGCCTCTGAAGAGACAAGTACAAGGTTTGGAAATAGCCATACAGAGTATATATAATTGGGTACAAGAAAAATGTCCATAAGCCTTTGCTGTAGTTTGGGGGTTTGCAAGGGAAAACAATACAATACAGGATACTTAATTATAAGATTATTTTATAATAGTCACCCAAAGAGTCATGTACAAAAAGAGTGCAGGAAATCTGTCCACACACTAAAGACCAAAGAATCCAGCTGAGGCCCTGCATGGCAATGACCTGTATGAGTCCAGCTAAAGACCTAGAGCCCATCACAGTGCCTCCCAGGAGTCCAACTGGAGCCTAGAGCCCACAACAATGTCTCATGCAGGCCCATTTCATGAATCTGTGCTGAGAAGGCCCAAAGGTCAGTGGTGGAAGCTAGAAAGTCTGTGCTAGTGGGATGGAGGATCTGTGCTAACAGGCTGAGGGATCTGAATTGGAGCCGGGAAAAAACACTTAAAGTAAGAACCAGAGCTCCCCTGAAAAATGCCACAGCCATCCTCAGCAACAGTGAGGTCTTATGATGAGGAGCAAAGTTGAGTTCCCATCAGGGAAGCTAACAGGACAAGCTTCTCTAGGAGACTGAACAGTGAACCATTTTCCCCTCTAGAGCCAAGATGCGATGCTCAAAGTGAGGATCAGAGCTCCCCCAAAGTGAACCATAGACATTCTCAGCAATAGTAAGGTTCTGAGCTCATTTGAAGATAAGAATAGTCAAGTTCAACAGGAAAACCAGCATAATAAGCTCCTCCAAGAGAACCAACAGCTTCCAATAGCTCCCTATAGCCTCTAAACTTCTTCTCAGTTTTGCCTCTCATGCTGCCAGCAACAATCCTCAGGTGGGCCACCCATACCCAGTGCCATGCTGTTTCAGTTCAGCTGGGTGTTACATATTGACCACCAGTTGTCAATACACCACAGCCTGACAGACCCAATACTCCATTCAAACCTGGGGACTTTGTTTTAGTTATTGTTTTGTTTTTGTTTTTTGGTACCTGGAATTGAACTCACGACTTCACACTTATCGGGCAGGCACTGTGCCACTAAGCTAAATTCTCAGCTTTGTTTTGGTTAAAAATAAAATTAAAAACCAACAACTCTGGAGCTCATATGGTGTGGGCCTCATGCTATAATCTTATCTACCTTTACTGCTGTTAAAGTTTCAGAAATAGTGCCTTAGATCTGCCACAGTTAGCAAAAGCCAATGGCCCAAGACAGATGGATTAACCAGCAGGATCCAGACTGCCCAAACCAGATGATCTTGCAATGAGATTAGGCTGCCACCAAAGACAATAGCTCTGCTCTAGTCACCCCAGAAGCTGACTAGTCCACACATGGCCAAAGCTTGAAGATCAACATCAGGATGCAATGACAATATAAATTTCTTTTCCTTTTTCATTATAATTCTCCCTCTAGCCAATAGGGAGCCAACTCCCCCATAACAAGGTAAGTTTTAATGATATTTATGCTCTCTATTAAATTTATTATAGAAAGCATCAAAGGGGGGTAGTGAAGCAGGACTTAAAGAGAAATCCCTCATAAACTCCCCCCCCTCTTCTCCTTTAGCTATAACTTCTTGTTCAGGTGCAGATAAGATTGGCAACTATGTTCCATAAATAGAGTTCATGTCATCTTGTTCTTGCAGGATTGATAAGGCTCTGTCTTCTTTCAAGACTAAGTTATTAATTGCTTTGTCTTGCTTCTGTACCCTTGCTTGCCTCCCCCCAATTTCTAAAGACCAACCCACTCAGCCAAATGTATAAAACTAGAACCTTTCTTTGTCCTAACTCCCAGCACTTTGGAAATGCATTCAGCTGAGTTGGTGTGTACCTAAAATCCTGAAAATAAATTCTCCTTTTGCCCACTGGTCTCTGTGATCTCTTGGATTCTGCAACAAAACAACTGGAGAATGCAGCTTGAATTTTAAAAGTAATTTTATGTCTATTAAAAGGACATGGGGGTAGTAAGACTGTCTACAGTGTCTTATCTGTATAGGCAAAAAATAAAATAATATTCAAAGAGCTTTTAAAAATGTTTGAATTATCATGAACTGACCCAGCTCAATAAGGAAACCACTCATATTTCTATGTTCTTAATGGTTGAATTAGAAAGCTGCAGTACGCTCCCTCAAAATGTATTTTGGTTGCCCATATTAAGCTGGATAACCAACAGGTCCAATGCTATTTCTATTTCATCTTTAATCCTCTTTTTTAAATTGAGTTTCTATTAATTTTTTCCCCTTGAGAATACTCCTAAATAACTGTGTATTTTTCTGGAAACTTCACTGTAGATATTATATATGGGTTAATAGTAATCCTAGAATCACCAGAGCTATAAACATAGGTGAAAGCACTATTTTCAAGCAATTGTTGTTAAAACCATATCATTTAATTTAGAATAAGGCTATGTAAAGTACAAGTCTTTCTACCCTGATTGCTGAGACATCTCTCATTCTATGATAAAGTCTTTTATTTCTGAGGCTAAGACTTAAAAACCATACCAAATTATCAATACATTGATAAATAAGTACTTAATATAAAGATAGAAAACCATATTAGAAACTGATGAATCTGGGGAAAAGTACAAATTTCACAAATTTTTCAGAGCTAAAATTCTAGAAAGCAGTGTGGCAGTGGTACTGAAGTGAGAGAGAATAAAAGTTATCATTATGGTTTGTGTGTAGATGTCGCTCCAAAACCTCATGCGGTCATTGGTGGGACTTTTTTAGAAGTGTCTGAATCTAGAGTGTGTGACCCTGGAATTGATTTATGGTACGGTGCTAAAATAAAGGGCACTAGGATTAAGGGTGTGAGTGGTACCCACCTGAAAAGACCTAGATAAAATATAAGAGATAAAAAGAGCTGTGGTCCTCCCTCTTGTTGCTTTGCTGCCTGCTGGCCACCATAAACTGTTTTTATTCTTCAATGCCTGTCTACCGTGCCACCCTGCCTAGAAGACAACCAATTATAGACTAAACCCTCTACAAACTGTGAGCTAACCTTTCCTCCTTGAACTTTGGATGTTGAGTATTTTGTCTTAGCAACGAAGAAAGTAACTAAGACAGTTATATTACTGGCTTTTTTGAGGCTGACATTTAGTATTTTATTGATTTTTTTCAACTGAAGAGTTTATAGCAGCTACATGATGCTTCAGTTTGAAAAGCAAATATTAAGAAACTTCCTCAGACATTTTTAGATGAAAAGACTATTAAAGATGAGATACTGTTTTCTATAAGCTTATTTTAATTTTTTGAACTTTAACAATTGAAGTAAAAGTCAGCTGATTAACATAAATACAAAATAAAAATGCACATAATTTATAGCCATGTACATAAGTGCAATAGCAAAACTCATATGAATGGGCAAAAGTTATCAACTCTTTTGAAGTTCAGTATTTAGCTATGACTTATGTGTCATAATTGTTCACACGCACTGGGGTACACATTCAAAAGGTTTATTAACAAAAAAAAGAACTAGAATTTTCAGATTTTAAGAGTGGCAAAAAAAATCAGCATACAGATTAATGGAAAATATAAACACTTGACGGAGAAGATATTTGAAAGGACAAAAAGCACATTGTATTTTATATATTAAAATTGTTTCAGTTTAAATCATTCAGAAATGTGTATATTCTTAAGGACGTTAAAGTATCACGGTCAATACTACAGGAGGAAAAGGCTGACTTATTTATCAGCCCGAAGTGGTCCCTAAAATACTAAGTTTGGGCAGAAGAGTGCGTAAACAACAAAAGACAAGCATGAAAACTTCTTAGAAGAGGAAAGGATAGACTGATTTCCAGCACTTAACACCTTCAAATTCAAATCAGTACATTTTTGTCTCTTAAAACAGCTCTAAAAACACCAAAATATTTCTACTCCAGTGAAAGAGTAAACACTCATTATTGTATTTTGAACAACACAAACTCGGCTGGTCCTAACATCCACAGTGAGTGCTGGATTTTAGGAGACAAGAGGCTGTATCATGGTTTCAGAGTGACAAATCCATTTGGGCCTCACATAGTAGAGCTGGTTCTGCAAAGTTACACAGTGGAAATCGTGACAGGGGTTCAGTGGCAGTTTTTTTCCTCTGGAATTAAAAGCATTGTATAGCACAGCCACTGGGTTGGCAATCCCCAGGTTTGGAATCATTCCTATGAGAGGAGTTCTATCTGCTCTGAGGGTGTGCATTCAGTATCTACTGCTGGAACCTGAGTGAGCTCAGTTCAATTTTCTGAGAAAATTCTGTAATTAAAATTCATACCAATCTGAAGTGTTGACTACCTCTGTGTTAGAAAATTGTAGTTATCTGATGGCAAACAAATGAATACAACCCATAGTTTTTTTTAAAAAATCCAATACTTCTGAGTATGCATTTTTCTTCTTAAACAGAATCAATTTTTTTAACTCTTCAGAGAAATATTTGAGAGACAAACTTTGTATGTAATCTTTGCATATACTTTTCTTTTTGGAATTGTCTCTGTTATTTGTAAACTATGACAGATTGTGTTCAGGGGGAAAAACAATAAAACAAACTTCACTGCTCCTTTCCAGTTGTTGCACGAATAAAATCTGAAACTCTAAAACCCCTTTTCCTTCCAGAACATATATAATACTTTAAAAAACCAAATACAATGCACTAAGTTCAATGTAAGCTTTACTCACTAAATTCAAACAGAAGGACACTTTGTCATGAATTTGCTATAACTAAATAAGATGTTCTTTAGCTGCTAGTTTTTGTACCATTTTTGGGGGGGGCACCAAGATCAGAAACACTAGGGAAAGTATGTCCTAAGTTCAACATAATTAGTATTTTTGGATCTTCACAAGGCAAATGGCACTGTACTAGGCAGTAAAAATGGCACCTGAAAAGGCAAATATTACAGATTGAGACCTTCTCTACAGACTGAACTTAGAAACCCCTGTTTTGGGAGGGATTTTTTTTTTTTTTGGTATGTTCTCACAATAAATTTAAAGTTGAAACTTATCATAGAAGATATTAATAATTCCAAAGATAAAACTTGTCTTTGGTTTCCAAATAGATTAGAATATTTTAAATTCCAACTGAGCACCTCAAAAACATCCAGTTATTGTTGATTATAAGGAAGTCAATGTGGGGGAATTTAAGAGGGTACTATGTTCATTGCTGTCAGCAGAGAGAGCTTGCAGTGATTTGGTGCTTTTCTATAATGTCATGGTATTCTGGGTCATGTCATACACAAAAAACACATTTTAAGTTCTTCACTAAAATACACAACCAGAACCCTAAATGTTATGAATATACTGTTTCTGCCTAATACATGACCAATATTTTTGAAAGTCTTAACATGAAATTCTTTCCTAACTCTCTTACTCTCAAAAGAGCAACAAAGTGCATTCACAAAAAGCCTTAAGATAAAGCCATTGCACAAAATGTAAAGTTAAAGTATACTGACATGTGTATTACACATATATATCACACATATATAACTATAGAAGTGTCATACACCAGGACACCAAATCTATAGGCAAAGTCTCTTTTTTTTTTTTTTTTTGGGGGGGGGGTTTTTCTCCGGTACCGGGAACCGAACTCACGACCTTACACTTGCCAGGCAGGTGCTTTTGCCGCTGAGCTAAGTCCCCAGCCCCTATAGGCAAAGTCTCTTAACAGTATGATAGCAAACATCTTCATAAGGGCCATACATATGATACATTTGCAGTGTTAAAAGGTACTGATGACTCAACAGTAAAATTTAAAGACTGTATGTTTTTAGTACATTTAACCAAATGAATCTGAGTCTTTCTATGATATACTAATCAAGAAACTAGGTCAGGATAAATTTCTTTCTCAAAACCAGCTTGTTCATTTACAAAAGTCAATGAAGATCGCTGGAACTGCCCTAAGAGGCCCCATGGGACATGCCCTGAATGCAAAGGTGACCACTGGAGATCTGTCTGCCCTCTGAAGCAGAGGCCCCAGAGCTCAGACCCATCCTACCAGGTAGTCCAAGGGGCTGAGGATTTAGCTCAGTGGCACAGCGCCTGCCTGGCAAGCGCAACATCATGAGTTGTTAGACCACCACCGAGGGACCCATAACCTTCTTCTTGAACCACCAAAGACAGTGTCTGAAAAAGGGGCCTGTATTTTGTTCCTTCTTCACGTAATCTTGTTCTTACAACTTCATGTGGATGTGCTACAGTTGTGGCACAAGTTTTTGAGGTGGCGGTAGCAAGCATCATTCCCACAATATCTTATGTTACTTTTATAGACTCTTTCCCACTTTCCACCGTAGAAACAGTCTTACATTCCAGTAGGTTTTGCTTTACACTCTCATAAATAGCAACATGGATAACCGTCTCTGACATGCTAGCCTAGGAAGCAGACATGCCGCTGTAAAGTCCTTTAAATCCATCTGTCTGATGCACTTTACAGACACATTTAAAAGTACCTATTTGCTTTGTCCCACAATTCCTTGCATCAAGCTGTAACCGAGTCTTTATAAGCCAAATGGGGTTGGTTGCAGTGATTGCAGTGAAACCACACTTGAGTTAGTCCACATTTCTACAGGAAGTGACCTGCGGATGGGGAGCATGAGATGACACGATCTCACTCTGTTCTTGGGAGAAATGTACAATGAATGTCTTCTGTTGCAGTGAAATTGTGTGAACCTGGCCAGAATCAGGATCAAATACACCATTCAATTTTTCCTAGCGGTTAGAATAAGCAGCAAAACATATTGCCCTGCAAGGGGCCCGAATAGCCCATGTGCTGAGGTACTGATTTATAGTAGCATTTTTTGTATTTTTTTTAGCAGTTACTAATCAAATATGATAAAATAACTCTTGAAAAAAAGCGAAAACATATTTGTTATGTTTATTTGATGTATATTTCTTATGTTTTTATAAAAACAAGTCAAGGTGTGTGACTTCCTTTAAGTATATTTTAAAATATATATGCACTAATTAGTCTTCAAAACTCATTAGCGTATTAAATTGCTTTCATGCTGGAGAAAGTATTACTATTCTAGTTCTAGTCATAATTACTGACTCTACTGAATTTACAACTTCATACTGCAACTCTGTGTGCAATGAAACCTTTGAAGTTTCAAAGAAAAGTAGGGAAAACTCCAAATTATGGATAAAAATGGTTTCATATTGGCAAAAGTAATTATTCAATGAATATTTATCATGATATTTTACATTTGATCTAAAATGATGAGAGAAAGAGGTTTATAAATCAAACAGAATTGGCTATATGTGGACAAGATTGAAGTGACGGATACATGGGAAGGGAATTAATTTTACTAATCTTTCTGCTTTTGCTTGAAAAATTTAAAATGATCATCACAGAGAGTAAAAATACATTGATACATATTAATATTTATCAGAATATCTGACTTGGTGATCTCCTGAAAGTGGCTAGTTTCTTGGGAATTTAAGCATTTTAAAAAAGATACTTCTCAAAGGGAAAGTACAAACAATATGAGGAAAGAAAACATTATTTAAAAAAATTTTAAAAGGAATTACCTAACTAGTTAGATAAAGGGAAATGGGCCGATCATACTAAGTGGCTATGCTTAATATTACTTAGTGCTTTGAGAAAAAAATAACTCACGAATTTTTTGCCATGTTTTGAGGGTTTTTTACCTTCTCATTTTTATACTTGTACTTTAAATAGCAGTGATGTGTAAGCAGTGAATTCCATTATTTATTTTACATGTTAAGTATATTATTAGCCATCTAACTGGACTCAGCCTATTTTATGATGGTTTCAAAAAGTGGTTTTGATATCATTGTACAATATTACTTTTTAAAAATGCCCAGAGTTTGCCGGCTTTTCTACAACCAGAGGTCAGCACGGCATGAACTGTAATACTATTATTTAGGAAAAGAAAGGTAGGGGAAACTCTACCTTTGACGGCAATGTGCACGTGTGCATGGGCTCTTGTGTTTCTGTGTGTATAATTAGCTATTTATGTCTTAGTACCGTAGATGATTCTAATTTGTTGGCTGTAAAATCACACAACGTGTGTTCATCTCCATGGTAACAATTTCTAAGATAAATGCACTCGTGAACAATAATCCCAAAATAGTCTATTACACATTTTTGTACATTTCCACTGTGGTAGCAAAAAAAATTTTTTTTGAAAAACCTTGATCTATCCCTTAACCAACAAAGATAGAGGCAACAAACACATCCAAACCTGCAGAGAAAATATGGTTAAGGGTAATGACAGTTTCCTCAATAAACTCAATATGCCATGAGGGTCTGATTTTTATTTTATAGATCATCTATACGTCTCCTGAAGCTTTTTTACTTCGTACCTTTACTTATTTATCCTTCCTGAGATTTCTTATCTACAAAATGAAAGAGAAGAAACAATCCCCCTGGCCTCTTTTAGCTCTAAAACTATATAGTTTTAGGATTTCTCCATTCTTTGGAACCATTATGAGAAGGTGAGCAGGAGAAATTAAAAAATTGAAACTTTAATAATCTTTTCCCTTTGCTACATTAAAAAAGGAGAGCTTTAAAACCACCATAACAACTGAACAGTATTCTTATAAACTCCAAGTACTTTTTTCTTTCCTGTGAACAATGATTACATTTTCTTTAAAGTTTAGGATGTCTTAATTTTCTAAAATGAGGACTCTCACACTGGGTCAAACCCATTTGTGTAGTTCTAAAGATACCCATTCTGTACACACCTATACAGATGGTGTGAGTTCACACTCAGCGCAACCTGGACCCATCACTGAGGTGTCAGTGTCAGGCTCCTCCGAGGAGCAGGAGGACCTTTGTAACTCTGAAATGGCACACCCAGATAAAAACACTGGAGAGTGTGGGAAAAATAGGGCTGATTCTACCCAACCCGTTTTAGCGCCTGACAAGCATAGAGATGGCTTCTTGGCTTTTGAGGACTCTGTTATTCTCTTTCACTCCACAACTTTCCAGGGCCGTTAAATTATCTGTACTCCACAATTTAGAGCTAGGGAGGAGATAGATCTTTTACTTACATAAAGGTTAACTTTTATTTAGAGCAGCCTTCTGCAGGATTTTAACTCCATCATGTTTCCTTTGAAAACAATCCTTACTTCCAGGCCAACTCTGAGTAAATGTCTTTTAAATGATTTCTGGGCATGGGAGTGCCGCATTGCTCACAGCATCCCCCAGTGCTAAGAAGCCCTCCCCTTCTGCTCTCATGCTGTACATTGTGAGGCTCCTCTGGTTGTTATAGGTCCAGTGGAGCAGAACTAAACTGTACCTGCCTGTCCTCAGCCCTTGCAAAGGCACCTGGAACAGGTGCCCCTCTCAGAAAGCCCACTGGCCTGAGCTATTCAATCATTGCTTATAACCTTAGTATCTTCAAAGAGGCAGGTGTATGTTGATTTTCGTAAAATGTGGTATCCATGTTTTCTTTCATTAACATGGACTTGCTTAGAACTGTCTAGGTGTGGGTGATACCATAACTCTTGTAATTGCTCCCTACTATAAAAATTTAGATTGTGTCTAACCTGTTATTATAAATAGTGCATTTATATATGTATGTACGTATGTATTTTCCCTTAGGGACAATTTCCAAGAGTGGAATTATTGAAACAAGTGTATTTCCATACTTAGAAGTCATGAATAATTTTTTTTTTTTTTTTTTTGGTTTTTCTCCGGTACTGGGAACCGAACTCACAACCTTGCGCTTGCCAGGCAGGCACTTTGCCGCTGAGCTAAATCCCCAGCCCCTCATGAATAATTTGAATGCTCTTGATAGCTATATCTGAGCTGATCTGTATGAACTACAGCACTGTATGGAAGCATCCTGTTTACCCAAAGGCAATTCGTTGAGGAACTTAATTTTTTGGTTTTCTAAAGTATAGAGTCTCGCTGTTCTAATTTTTGAAGACCTTTTTTCTCATATTGCAAACAAATGAAGAAAATAGTTTTGATATCTTTATGTGTTATAGAAAATAACAGGCTTTTGATTTCACGAACAATACAAAATCATCAAGGTTAGTATTTCTTTATGTTATTAGACTTTTTTTCTCTAATGGGTTTTAGGCTTAACTTAAAATTTACTAAATAAAAATTAAATGAATAGTATATGAATCAACCTTGTCAATAAAATAAGTTAACTTTCCCAAGGCAACCACCATAATTAGCAGCAGAAATGCTTCTACAAGATGAGAGACAGAGAGAGTGAAAGAGAGAGAGAGAGAGAGAGAGAGAGAGAGACTACTACACTGGATCAAATAAAATGACTGTAGTTTTTCTTGTCAGTTGGTATAAATATCTAGCAAATGCTTAATACTAACTGAGAAAACATTTTAGTCAGTGAAATACTTCATTATGATTCTGAATATTATCTCATTTTCTAAAATTGTTATGCTTAGATTTACAGAGCAGTAAGAGAGTTCTTTACATAATCAAATTTCCTGCTCATCGTATAGTTGTCTGACATCAAAATATACTGAACAAGAAAACAATGGATGAGGATTACTACAGGTAGGCAGGACAAGACGTAGTGGCTTCATGCCTGCAGCTTTTAAAGAAAAATGAATTACCTAGAGGGAAAAAAATGTGATTATTTGAGCAATAGTTTATCTTTCTTTCAGCCAGTGAGTCAGCACAACGATGCTTCATCTGCTCTGGAAGAAATCAAGATTTAGGAAGCACTGCTCATAGCACCGTGATATCACATGCTGTTAGTTTAGGTTCCGTTTGGTAGAGATATGTATTTAACTGATATTAGTAAGTTTCACCCCTTGGTTTGGCTATTTCCAAGAATATCACTTTGATATCTTTTTTTGTGTGTCTATTTGAGACAGGGTCTCACTATGCAGACAGGGTCTCGCTCAGGCTGGCCTTGAGCTTACTTTGTAGCCCAGGCTGGTCTCGAACCCGTAACAATCCTCCTGCCTCAGCCTCCCAAGTGCTGGGATTACAGGTATGTGCCACCACACCCAGCTTGATATTTATTCTTATAGTCTCTTCTTTAAAAAGTATCATTGCTAAAAATTACCATTAAGAAATGTGAAAATAAACTTAGCTCCATGTTGAAAATATTGCTTGCAATTCCAGTGCCTTTCTGAGGGAACTCAAAATAGTCATCTTTGAAAAAATAATTCAGGTGTCACTTTCAAGAGCATCTGATTATTATTTTGTATTTAATTATTATAGTGGAAATAAATGAGTTCTGGCTTAGATTATTGACAAACTAAATGCCTCGTGTGGAAAAATATCATTAAGAGTCTAACCAGGTGATGGGTGTATGGAAGGTCCTTATGTTCCCTCTTTTCTTTTTTGTTTGAAAAATTTTATAATGAAAAGTTTTCTTAAAAACCTACAAATTATATAACTCTTTTAACTTTAAAAACCCACAATGCTCCCACTAAAGGCAAGAGTACTGCATGAAACGAAACTTACATAAGCAATAAAGAAATCTTTCAAATGAATTAAGCTTGTTTCACAAAGGATTTGAGGCAATTTATCTAATACCTACTTACCTGGATAATGGTAGTCAAGTTCACAATTTTGCGTCAAATTGTTATTTAATGTTAAATGTTGGCGGTGGTGATGATATTCACTATATATTTACTTTTTCACTTCCCAAAGGAGCAATAGCAGAATGAAACAAAGAGCTAATTGTGTATTGGTGGAGTGGGAGTTTGCCACCTGGCATACAAGTCAAGAGAGGAAATGTTTCACTTACAAGAGAATATCCTCAACACTTAACGACATATTTAGGTATTTCAAAACATATCCAATAGTGCATTTTCTCAGAATGGCTTCTGCTTCTTCCATTTTTGGGGTCCTTTCACATGTCTTACGTTTCTCTCTTCTTTGTGCTGAGTTTTATTTCTTAGGAATAGGCTGTGAACAGGGTGTACCAGCGACAGATTTCCAAATGCGCTGCTTTACACTGAGCAGCTTTGACAGCCGAAAAGCTGGCTGGCTCTACTTCAGCAGCAGGTTTCTGAGACTAAATTTCCAGTATTTCTGCAATCATTCTGAGGCACACTGACTGCGGCTTATGTAATGCTCAGAAGTCACATACTGTCTTTGTTTTTTGTTTGTTTTGAGACAGGGTTTCTCTGTGCAGTTCAGACTGGACTTGAACTCACTCTGTAGCTCAGGCTGGCCTCAAACTCACAGAAATCTTTCTGCCTCAACCACCCGGGTGCTGGGATTACAGGCGTGCACCACCACACTCGGCTCACATGCTATCTTTGAAACACTGTGTATTTCATTAAGGAAGCAGCGAACCTTGTGCTACCTGTAGCAATAAGAGAAAGGGATTTGTAGACAAATGAGAATTTGTAGACCATTCAACACTTCGTGCTCACTGCAGTCTCCATTTCTTACTTTCCACTAAAATGTTCAGCCCAGGTGTTTGGCTGAAAGCAAAACAAAGCAACCTGAGTTCATGTTTTCAGTTCTTCCACCTCCTGGTAGGAGTGCCAAAGGTCTGCAGCCAGAGAGAGGCAGATACAGAGAGAACTTCAGCCATCTAGGTACAGTGGGATCTTTAGATAAAGTGTTGGTTACAGAGGCTAGCCTATTACCCTAAGCTAACGCACTGAACTGATTGGGAAAACTGTGCTTTGTACAGCTCTGGATGATGTTAAAAACAGTTTGCTTTCTGTCATTTATGTCAGGTTAAACTTAGACACTTAGAGTAGCAGGCAGATATACAACTGCTCCTATATGCCTGATTTGCAATCTAGAGTCTTGAAAGCATTGTATAGATATAGAGAAACCATGAACTCTAAAACTTTGTACTTTGTGTGTATGTGCATGCGTGTGTGTGTGTGTGTGTGTGCATGAGTGAGTTTGTGTGTGTGTGTATGTGTGTGTGTGTGTGTGAGAGAGATTGTCGTCCTGGGTATTGAATACAGGGCCTTACTCATGCTAGGCAAGCTCTCTATCACTGAGCTACACCCCTAATTGTGTGCATTTTTGTGGCTGGAAGGCATAGCTTCTTTGGACTTTTATAGCAAAAGTCCATGACCCAAAGTTAATTAGGAATCTTAGTTAAAACCAAGAGTTAATTTGACAAATAAATACTCCACCAGCAGGTTAAAAAAAAAATTGATTACAGCTGTGTTCTTGTCTCTGCTTTGACTCCTTGGGGGAAATGAGTAAAGAGGAGTTGTTCACTTCATTCCTTTCTTCTGACTTAATTCATGGACTTTAAATCTATCTCACTCTCTTCTAAAACAAGAATGTAAGCTAGACTGTGTTTTTCCTTTCATTTCATATATAGCACAAATTAAGATCACAGAATGAGAGAAATGCAAAAAGTAATGTGGGAATGTGACTAAATTCTGATTTTAAAAACATATATAAAAGAGCAACAAGTAAGTAGTTAAAAATAATGTAAGAAATGGTAAAACTTATATGCAACAATCTATGTGGGACAGTATCTGTTCATGGTTTAAAGCAGAAAAATAGTATTTTATAGTAGCAGCTTACTTTGTACGATAGTACTTTAGTAACTGGATTTGAATCTACACGAGAATACAAAGTTGAGTTGAACTGAGCATAAAGTCAAATTTAAGCACCAGTGAACTTGACATATTGTAAACATTTAGACTCCAATAATTTTTTTTTCCAGTACTAGGAATCGAACTCACGACCTTGCGCTTGCCAGGCAGGCGCTGTGCCACTGAGCTAAATCCCCAGCCCTCCAATAATGTTTTAAGGGGCAAAATCATCTTATAGTGAGCTCCTAATATTTTAGCATAATCCATATCTTATAATAAAAATGTAATGTCCTTAATATCTGCACATCATCAACACTTCGAAGCAGAATGATTATGGTATGTGGCTAACATGAAACAGTGAAAATGTCATTTTCAGAAATTATTACTTCAATAGGGGTTTGTCAGTAAAGCAGTTTAATATAGTAGCTTTTTAACTGTCGTGGTTGAATGGTAAAACACAATGAGTTAGCTACTCAAGGTAGGCTATTCTTCCATAGGCATTACTTCCTTTATCCCCTTTTCCTCCATCCCACTCACCTAAAAAGAACCCAACAACCTCTATAAGGCAATGTATCAATGGAAGTCACAAAAATAGGCAGACAGGAGCAATAATAGCAACAATAAGAATAACTGTAAGAATAGTAAAAACAAGCTTATGTAACTGTATAAGATACAATGGCTAAAAATGATCTCAGATGTTCCTTGTAACAATCTAGTAAGATAGGTATGTTATCTCCATTCAGTAAAAAAAAAAAAAACTGAGACCTAAAGGGCTTTATCCATAGGTCCGAGGTTGTAAGAAGCGAAGCCTGAGTTGGGCATGGTGGTTCACATCTGCAGTGCCAGCACACAGAGGCAGTTGGATCACCACAAGTTTGAGACTAGCCTGGGCTACTTAGAGAGTTCAAGGCCAGTCTGAACTACATAGGAAGAACTTTCACCACAAAAAAAAGGACAAAAAGAAAGAAAGAAACAAGCACAGCCAGGATTCCAGCTCTGTGTGTTCAACTCCAGAGCTTCCAGTGTTTAGACTTTTCCTCTGCTAACCATTTTAATATATGACACAAAGGTGAAATGAACATTTAACATGTTGTTATGGTTTGTGTCTGGGTGTCCCCCCAAAGCCTCATGTGGCCATGGGGCAGGCTTTTAGAGTTTGATTGATTAGGATAGCTACAGCCCCCCTGGGGTGAATAGTTTGCATATGTAAGAGAGAGGAAGAGGCTGCTTCTGGCCATTTTCTCCCTTGTGTGTGTGCTTGTTGCTTTGCTGTGTTCTGCCCCCATGAGCTGTAGCCTTCTGCCATGTGCCACTCTGCCTTGTAACCTGTCAAGTATGGACTGAAACCTCCACAAACTGTAAGCGAAATAAACCTTTCCTTCCTTAATTTTTGGGCATCAGGTATTTTGTCTCAGCAATGAGAGAAAAGCAACCAAGACACATGTTCATACCCATGTCATCACTTTTAGGGTGATGAAATATTTCTACTTCACTGAGAAGTCAGAAGATGCGAGAAAACTTGTTCACCTTCCCCAAGCCAATTGTGCTGACCCATAGCATTGCACACAGCTAGTGGTTAAGGGAGGGACACTGTCCTTTCCCAGCTGTGACCTTAGGTACAAATTTCTCATCAGCTTTACAGGAATGATAAAGTGTTGAGGCACATTAAAACATGTAAGCCAGTCGGGACACAGCGTGGCAGGTTATAAGTGCTCAGTAAAATGAGCTAATACCATTATCATGTGTGTGCCTACCCCCGCAACCCTAACCCCAGGAAAACATTAATCTGGCTTATATCACCTGCTTCCTCTTCCTCTCTTTCCCTCATGTTCTACTATGGCCGCTTGCTGTTCCTTTGATTGGTCCTCACTTCTCTATGGAATCATAAACTTTTCTCTTTCTACAGGATAATCTTGCACCTTCTGTTGAGAAAAAATAAATAAAGCCTCTGCCTTAATCCTGTAGGTACTGTCGCTTGCTCTGGATGCCTTCATAGTCAAAAGTCTCAAAAGACGATATTTTCACATCTTTATTTCTCCTTCTAACTTTAACTAATCTCTGACACTGCTGAAATTGCTCTTCTCAAGGTACAAACAAACAAACAAACAAACAAAACCCTTACAGGTTACCAAGTTCAATGAGTTTTCTCAGCTTCTCTGCTCAGCTTTATCCAGCTTCTTAGCAGTAGTCCCGTTGACTGACCACATCTCTTTGAAATACCCTCTTCTCCAGGCTCCCAAATTCCACTTGCTTACAATTTGGTTCTATCTCATGGGTCACCTCTGTTCAGTTTCCTTTGCTGGCTCTAGTTCCTCTGTTTTATACATAAAAGTTGAAGCGCTTCAAGTCTGTGGACAAGATCTTATTTTCCTTTTTAAAACTATTGTTGCCTGGCATGGTGGCACATGCCTGTAACTCCAGCATTTAGGAAGCTGAAGCAGGATGAGTGCTGTGTGTTCGAGGCCAGCCTGAACTAGATAGGGAGGCCCTGTCTCAAAAAAAGTAAATAAACTTTTAAAAAGCTACTCTCAAAAAACTGATCTCTTTTATTCCTATGGTTTAAATCATATTCTGACAGTTCCAAATTTGTATCTCTCATCTAGGCTTTTCCTTGCATGATGGACACACTCAGTATACTCAATATCCTTCCCAATTTTTAATATAAACTTTTTTTTTGGTATCAGAAATCAAACTCAGAACCTTGCACTTGCCAGGCAGGCACTGTGCCGCTGAGCTGTGTCCCTGGCCCTGCCTTCCCAATTAAAAACAAAAATTCATTTTTACATGTATAAAATGTTCAATGTTACATGTGGAGTAGCCCAAATGTAAAAAATGTTAATAGATCATTTGTATTTAGGTGGAAGTTGGCATTATCGTAAGTTGAATCTATAGTCTAACTTGAATCTTATTTTGCCATTAATACTGCCAAAATTCCATGTCACATTCGTGTGTGTGTGTGTGTGTGTGTGTGTGTGTGTGTGTATGCTGCTGCAGATCCAACTCTGGGCCTCACACATGCTGGGTAGGTGTTGAACAACTGAGCTACATTTCCAGCTCCAAATTCTAATATAAAAAAAAAAAACTCATAGTGTATGTACTTAGATTCCATTATATGCTACTTCATATGTATAAAACAAAAAAACTCATGAGTTCTTTCCACTGTGAAAATAACTGAGAAAAAATGAAAAGTATTCATGTAAACTGTTCATTACATTAGAATTTTTCCATACAGAAAACTGAAGTTCTTTGAACAATTTTAGAAGGAAAGCTCAGTCTATTGTTAGTTTTGTAGAACAGAAGCAAATAAACACGTTTGAGCTGTATTACCAAAGATTAGGCAGGCTACAAGATGAATCTAATTGGATGTGAATGGTCAAGATCAAGGCTGTAATTAATTTTTCTTTGTTTCCTTTTTGAACTTTTCGAATCAGTTCTATTTCTGCCATCTGTTCTGCTGAATACAGGAGGAATCTTGTGTTTCATTTAGCCCTGCCTTGGTTACACTTCCGCCAATACCAAGTTGCAATCTGTGGCTAAGTCTTAACCCCTTGCTCCATTTACCACAGATACTGGGATACTGTTGCTCTATCTTTTCTCCTTCTCTTTCTCAATCATTTTTATTTTATTTTAAAAATAAAAGAAGGAAAACATATTAACAGACATCCATTTACAAAATAGCATAAGAACAATACAAGCAATACAGAGTTATAGACAAAGTGGTAGGAAATTAACAATGTTATGTATTGATATCTTCAAAGTGGTTTCTCAGGAAAACAAATAGAGACGTGCAAGATCGATCAAATAAGTAATCAGTAACTGTTCCTTTCACTAAAGCGATAGAAGTCAGTAGTACAACTGTTAGCTATCCTGTATATACATACATACATACGTAATTTCCCCTTCTTTCTTTTCTCTTTTCCCTCACCCCGGTTGCTCTTTACTTTTGAACACTTTCATTTCACAATGTCTGTCATACCTCCTAATTTTTATTCACTCTTTCAGGTTCTTACACTAGTGAGACAACACGTTGCTTACACATGGAGGTCTGGTTTATTTCACTTATGAGTATGGTCTGTAGTTGTGACCATTTACCTGTAAAAGCCTCGAGTTTATCTTTCTTTATAGCTGAGTAATATTCCATTATATAAAAGTACCACAATCTTTTTATCCAATCCTCAGTGGATGGACGTTTGGGTTGCTTCCACAATTTAGCAATTACAAATTGCACTGCTGTAAACATGGGTGCACATATATCCCTGTCATATAATGTTTTCAGGTCTTCTGGGAAAATACCCAGAAGGGGAATAGCTGGGTTGAATGGGACCTCTAGACCTATTTTGCTGAAGAATCTCCAGACTGATTTCCACAGTGGTTTCGCCAGTCTGCGTTCTCACCAGCAGTGGAGAAGACTTCCTATTTCTCCACAGCCTCGCCAGCATTTGTTAGTGGTGGAGTGAATTTGACGCCTTATGGGCGCTGCCATGTTGGAAAACATAACGAAATTCTGACTTAGCATGTGTCTTTCCGTTTATCCTCCCTATGACGACCTTTAAGCCACAGTGAGATCTATGGTCCTTTTTCACAGGTCTTTATCCAGAGTTAATTTCTCTATTTACACCATAGTCTGACTATACACAGTCTTTAAAACCATTTAATCCCAGCACTCAGGAGGCTGAGGCAGGAGGATGGATGTGAGTTCGAGGCCAGCCTGGGCTACAAGGTGAATTCAAGACCAGCCCAAATTGCATAGTGAAACCCTGACTCAAAAAGACAAAAATGCAAAAGCAAAACAAATAAATACATTAAAAATTTGCAACGTCTTAAAAAATTGAAAACCTGCATTAATTTGATATTATGCCTGAGCTTTCCTACAGATTGACATTCTATTTCTTCTCTGCATTCAATTTTGTCCGAATGCTGCAATTTGCCACAGGAAGAGATGGAGGACATACGAAACTAATATATGTCTGCCACCCCATTCCACTGTTTTGAAGAGAAATTTGTTCGTGTATTTCTATTCATAGCAAGACAGCAATACCTGCTTTGAAGTCTGATGGGGGAAAACGTTTCATGTCTTTAAACTGAGGGGAACGATAAGGGCTTTAGCCTAAGAAGCCATGGAACTTCTCTTCAATTTTCTTTTCTTTGTCTTACATAGGTAAGTGAGAGAGGGGTGGGGCAGCTGAGAGAATTGTAAAAAGCAAACTAAAACGTTCTTCATGGTTAGCAAAAAGCATTACAACAATAATTTAGAATGGAGAAAGCAAAGCTAAAGAAAGCTACCTCAAAGAGCTGCTATACCAGTCAGGGAAAAATACAGTAGACTTTAGCTGTGAATTGAAGAGTTACTTGAAAGCACTATTTAAAGGTTTGGGCAGAGATAAGGGACTCTAGAGGAAACTGTAGAATCATGTTCACCGGATGTAGGAAAAGTGTAGTGTCATCCTAATGGTCCTCAGTGCTGTCATGATGAAAGGGCATCCACGAACTTTGCAGTCAGACTGCCCAGAGATCCAATGCCACCCTTACCACTTTGTATGGGCGTGACCTTCAACAGTGTAACAAACTGATCTGTACTTCGGTTTCCCTATGTACAAAATGGAAGATAAAGTATCTCACAAAATTCTTGAGAAAGGTAGGTGAGAAAATATAACTGTTATATTAGCACGCAACACAGTGTAAAGCACTTAATAACTATTAATAACTATCCCTTATATTTACTAAAATGTTGGCCACGGAAACTGTTTGCACTTAGAACGGAATTTCGCTGTAATAGAATAACCCCCTCCCCAAAGAAAAAGGAGCTGAAATCAAAGTTTATTTCTTTTTCACATAAAACCCAGATCCACACGGGCCAGGTTCGATTTAGCAGCTCTGATCTAAGAAGTCCACATATACTTTTTACCTCTCTGTTCTGCTATCCTAAGTGAGTGGCTGTTTTCTTACAGTCCAAAATACTGTTTGCTACATCCTTGCTACAAGACGCAGAATAAAGGAAATGGGAAAGAACTGGCGAAAGGAAGGGGCCGTCTCTTATGGAAGGTTTTGTAAGCTTATATTCTATTGGCCAGAATGTTAGTCAGAGGACGTACCAACTTACAAGGGAGGTTGGGAGATGTAGTCTTTATTTTTAAGGAAGAAAGAAAATACACACACACACACACACACACACACACACACACACACACACACACGATCTTAATAACAAAATTCTTTTTGATGTAAAATATAGAGAAATGCACCGGGGAAGTGGGGGATATATGTGTGTAATCACTACCACTCAGAAGGGTGAGGCAGGAAATGACAAGTTCAAAGCCAGCCTGGGCAACCCTGTCTCAAAAATAAAAAAAAGAGCCGGAGATGTAGCTCAGCAGTGCAGTCCTTGCCTAGCATGTGTGAGACCCTGGGATTTGAGCTCAATCCTCAGTACCGGTACCACCACAACAAAAATGTAGATAAACGTAAAAATTCAGAATGTAGACCATCATCAAGTTGATATAGTCTATTACAGTGTAAAGCTAGATGTCTAAAAATAGTTATAATAAAATTAAATAAGGTTAGTGTCTATAGGGTTTTCCTTCTATTGGATACTGTGAACTCAGGATGGAAATATGATAGTAGCTTTTCATATGGACTCAGAGTTGTGTTCAAATTTAGTAAATGATGTTTTTGTTGTTATTCCGTCTACATAGCACTTTTTAAAAAAGCAGAAAATGAGATAATCGACCTCGCGCTTGCCAGGCAGGCTCTGTGCCGCTGAGCTAAATCCCCAGCCCCACACCCCACAATAGCTTAAAAAAGGTTCAAAAAGCTATTATTAAGTTTTCCTTTTAAGAAAACGCTCTGATCCATTCAATGATAGTTTATTTACTCTTAGACTTTTATTGAAGGTGGCAGAACACTGTCTTTACTGCCTTACAGTTTAGTGCTCATAATATAAAAGATGCACACGCAGGAAAAAAGACGGCAAAGCCCCAAATACCAAGTGGGTCTGCGCGCTCTGCGCAGGAATGTTTTCGCCCTGGTGAACTCGGTGAACGTGCTCTCGGGGGGCCTCGTCCGAGGTCTGCGCCCACAGCGCGCGGGCTGGGAGTGGCCGCGAGGACTCATCGGGGGAGCGAGAGCAGCTGAAGCGTAGAAAGCGCCCAAGGAAAGCAGTGCGACTAGGGTGGAGGTTGAACAAACCGGAGCGTCCCGCACTCGCGGCCCGGCGTTTAGCTCTTGCCGCCTCCCGCGCGCGGCGACCAGCGTCTGCTCCGCAGCGGCCCGGCGCCCTGGACGCGGCCCGGCGCGCGGACTCGGAGCGCGCTGCCCTCTTCCGCCCGCCCTCCCCCGCCGCGTGTCGCTGTCGCCCCTCCCGGGCGGAACTCCCTGAAACACATCCCGACCCGGCCGGAGTTTCTGCCGGCTCCTTTAGGGGTGGGGCCGAGACGCAACTTTTGGAAACTTGGGGCCAAGAGGACTGGCTGACCGCGGCGCCGCGGCGGCCGTCGTAGGACGCGCACCCGCAGCCGCAGGCGGGCGAGGGGGGCGGGG
>NW_004955403.1:14468021-14502845 GCF_000276665.1 Chinchilla lanigera
CGCGTCCCCCCGCGTCCCCCCGCGTCGCGGGTTCCGGGGGCGCTCGGGGAGCGCGGGGGCCCGGGGTGTTTCCTCGGGAAGGTCGGAGGAGCGGAGGGAGGGCGGATCCGGTCGGAAATCGTTGCCGGCTGTGAGTCACCGGGACGGGAGCAGCCACCTTGTCGCTCCCTGCCCGTCCGCGTCTGAGCTCCCCCAGCGCAGCGCCCAGGCGGCGTTTCTGGAAGTCAGAACGTATTTCGTTGCCGCTGCTCCCGGCGTGCGGCGCGGTCGGGTCGTTTGAGTAACTGCAGCGGTAGACCCGGGCCAGACGCGCCGTACCTGGCCTCAGATTAAAGGGGAAGGCGGAGTCGGACTTGGAAAAGTGGATGTAAAGATAGAAAAAAAAAAATGACACTCACTTCTTACCATCCCACCCCACTCCTTTTTAAGACAAGATTACGTTTTAAAGAATTTTATAGAGGAAATGTAATAGAGACTTGATAGAAAATTCGATAGAGATTTTTTGGGGGAAGGTACTGTCTGAATCGATCCTTGTGACTTCCAGTGTGTATTTGGTGTCATATCTTCGTAACTATTTTTACTGGCTTTAATATAGCATGTATGTACCTGTCAGCATTTAGCAAAACTGTAGATCATAGGTTGTGGTAGGGCTACTAAAGAAAGATGTTTTAATGAAATTCACATGAAGAGGTTCGAGGGTATTATTTGTAAGTTTCATTGAGACACTGATTCCAAAGACTGTCCCAAGCTAATCGGTAATTAACTTTGAAAGTGGTTGCTTACCTGAAGGCAGGTATCTGCAACATGCCTATTGGCTTCTGCCTCGTTTTGTGTGGCAAGAGTTCTGTGTCATTAAGCGCCCTGCAGTCACCAAGGAGCCTTGATTATACTTTCATACAAGTTGGGAATAATTTCATTTTAGGTAGTATTACTTAAAGGTTACATGGACCTGCATTTTTGGATGAGATTATGCTACATGAGAAATTTGTTGCTTGGTTCCTGTGTATAGTTTGTCTAAGAAACGAGCAAGTCAAACATTACTAAAAGTTACTAGATCTGTGGTATTGTGGTTGAAGGAAATGGTTACGATGGTTTCCACAAGAGGAAGTGAGAGTAACATCAAAAGTGATTTGGGTATTGGGGCCAATACCTTTTTAAAGTAGCCGTTAAACATTTTTATAGTGTAAGTGCTATCAGAAAGTAATATTCAACTTTCATAGATAACATTAACCTAAATCCTAAGCATTTGAACTCTTCCAATTCCAGTTCGCTGCCTTTTCTCAAAGCACTATTTTTTTCACTTCCTGTTTTGAGAAACTTCATGCGCTTGTATTAACTGCTTGAAATTTAAAATAGGTTGAATGGGATCCTTGTTATCTCGAAGTGTCAAATATCTTGAGTTACTGAAATAGTGCCTTCAGCACTTCCTGTACATTTATAGTTTTTTTTTGAGAAATATTTTGCATACGTTGATTATATGAGTCTGCTCTGGGCAGTGAGAAAGGGAGAGAAAACATCAAGTGTATATCATTCTAATAGCTTTTGGTTTCTTTCCCTTGCATAATTTTGAGTATAAGTGCATTAGATAGGTTTTTGGATCTTTAAGCCTATGTATGGAATTGTCTGTAAGACTGTTAAATTTTCCCAGCTGGCTAGGGATTGAAACATTTGTTCAGATATCTTGCCAAAGAACTAAGATCTGTTCACCATGTGTTTATAAGGTTCATTGCTTTTTGGATTCTTATGGCAATATAGACCATGTAACCTTTCCTCTGAATTGCTTATTTTCCTTAAAAAACTTTCCACCTCATAGTAATGTCTGGTAACCAATTGTCAAATTTTTATTAATAAATGTGTGCATTAAGTTGTCTGCCAAAGCTGAGTTTTGGCTCTGTTCTAGTTGGAAGTACAGGTTGAGGATCCCTTATCTGAAATGTTTGGGACAGAAATATTTCCAAGTTTAGAAGTTTTTTTCAGATTCTGGAATATTTGCATATATGCACCTATATTATATATATGTATATACAGTGAGGTATTCTGGGGATGGAACCCAAGTCTAAACATGAATGTTTCATACGAATCTTACATACACTTGGCCTGAAAATAATCTTTTTTTTTAAATTTTAATTTCAATTTTAATTTTTTGTTATTTTTCCGGTACCGGGAATCAAACTCACGATCTGGCGCTTGCCAGGCAGACGCTGTGCCACTGAGCTAAATCGCCAGCCCCGCCTGAAAATAATCTTATGCAGTATTTTTTAGTGCAGCTGCTTATGACTGTGACCTACCCTGTGTGTGGTATTTGCACTTGTGACATCATGTAGACACTCGGACTTTCAGATTTAGGAGCATTTCAGGTTTTGGATTTTCGGATTGGGGGTACTTAACGTGTACACAGTGGAAATGATGTTAGTGAGCACATACAAAGAAAAATAATGAGCTATGTAAAATAGTTTATTATAGGTAATTATATGCTCTGACAGGTAAGAGTGTTAGCATAGTTTATGAAAATGTTTTTTAATTCATCAGTCAAAATATTGGAGATCTGAATATTTACAAGTTGTGAGAATCTTAGCGAACTTGTGGTTTGAGGATGTAATTCATGAACGGGTATTTTAAGTAAAAGATGTGAGGTAATAGGCAGTTTTATATTTGAATTTATTCCATAACTCTTTATAGTTTTTATTAAAAATACACATCTCCATCTCAGTTTAATAATGCCACTCAGTGATACAGTGATAAACCTTTTGGATAAATTAACGCTGGGCCAAAAGTTAGGAGCCGAATTCCACTCTTCATTCTGTCACTGAGAGTTCTGTAACATTGGGCAGGTGACTTGCAGAACTTCTTCCCTTTCTTCATCTGTAAAATGGAGGAGGTTAACACCAAAGTTTCTTGTTTCTAGTATTATTTTTATTAGTTCATTCAGTAGTAGTAGAGAAGTTATAGGCCATTAGTTTTCTGTAGTGTAGGGATGGAAATGCCTGCTCTGCCTACTTCACAGAGTTGTTTGTGAAGGTAAAGGATGGTAAAATATGAGACTAGCTTAAGATTTCTGTGCTTGTTAGGCAGTATTTATTTATGGAAGTGAGCAACTTCTATGAGTATTTGTTTTTAAGTTTCACTTCCATGTAACCAGACTCCTAAGTCCCAAATGAAAACATTCTGCTGGGTTTAAAATATGTCTTTTTTTGTCATTTACTTTTTTCTTTCCTCTTTTCCTATACTATTAGGAACATGAGATTGATCTTTGTATCAGAAAGATCTCAGTAGTACTTGCATATTTTTTCTCTTATTGACAGTTTTAAAGGGTAGAAAAGGAGAGAAAAAACCCCACTCACAATTGCAAAATACTTTAGTATAAGGATTTCACACAGTTCCTTTTTAAAATTTGATTATAGAAATATCCCTCTGCCTGGTGCTCCCTCAGTCTTCTTACCGTGTTTTCAGATTGTTTATTTCCTGAAGGGAAAAAATTAACCGGAATAGTAGTGTAAAATTGAAAGCTTTAAGCTGATAACCTGCTTCATGAATGAGGAGGGAAAAAAAAGGGAGCAGTGCTGGTAAAGCAGAGGAACTGGCTTCAGTCTCCCCTTTCAGAGTTGAATTGAGGGCATTATTCTCTCTGTTGATCAGTCAGGAGCAGAGAAAGCAGGTCAATCTGGTTCCAAGATTGGATTGTGGCAGTTCTGTACTAATAAATACTACAAGAATTTTTTTCTCTCCATATTGAATTTCATTAAGAATCATAAACATGGTGAGAAGAAAACATTAGCCTGAAATAAAATTTATATTTTAAATAATATGTAGTTTTATTTTTCAAATAAGCTGTATGTAAAATGAGATTTCAGTGCTTTGCTTTTTATGCTAGAAGTTGGCTGAGGAGGTAAATTAAAGATCATGAGAGAATATAGAAAAAATGATTAAAAGATTTTTTTTAGCGGCAATGATATGATTTGTATCATGTTTTCTTAATGAAATTGTTAAATAATCCAAGTATTTAATGATTACAGGAGTACTTGTTTATTATAAAAAATCAACTAGAATAAGTGTGTGATTTCAAAAGTGTCCTGTGTTCATCTTCTATTTAAAAAAATAAGCTATATATATTTATACTTTTTTGTATAAATGTTAACATTCATGCATATTTCATTATATTATGATTAACTTAGGTGGATTCTTTACAAAAACAAAATTTGAGAAGCAATATAGGCCAGCTTACATATAAATGAAGTTACAATCCTTAAGTTGCTTATATATTTACATTTAAAGAAAATTAAAGGAATAAACATATTTAGCTAGTTACATCCAATATGTTAAAAGTAAAGAGGCCAAGATGTGGAAAAGTTCTTGTCTTTTCAAGTTAGGATGATTGAAAATCTAATTCGTGCTCTTTGTTAATTTATAATAAAATTATCGCAAGAATTTTGGGCCAAATTTAGTGAGTGTGCATTTTGCATTGGTAGAGCTAAGCTGTTTCATCGCCTTCAGCCTTCTTAAGACCAGTTGTCCATTAATGTACATGAAAATGCTAGCTGCCATTTGTTGAGATTTTACACTATGCCTTTTTTCCTTTTTTTATCCTTAGATCTATGATGAAGATAGCTATGTTAGAAAGAAATTGAGTTTTTGAGAGGTTAAATAACTTCAAAGATCACGTAAAAGCAAGACTTAGGATTGGTATCTTTTTCTGACCCCTAATTTTGGGGTCTTAATTATTTGACAGTTATTAGTGAATTGTTATAGTAGCTTTTTCTTCTGAAACCTGCTTGTAGAAAATATAATGCAGCTTTGGAGTACACAATAATCTTTTAAAGAAATGTGTAGTTACAGTGCAGAAGTAATTTTCCATTTTACTGTGGACCATTGTGAAATTTATATGAAAAGACCCTTCAGATCATGTAATCAGTGTATCAGAGTGATCTTTTAACTTTTATTATACTAGGAGACAAACCTAGGGACATTTCCCTGAGCTTCGATTCCTCTATTTTTATATTTGTTTACTTTTTAATTTTTTTTTTTTTTTTTTTTTTTTTTAATTTTTGAGACAGGCTCTAAGTTGCCCAAACTGGACTTGATCTTGGAATCCTGCTGCTTCAGCCTCTTAAATGGTGACTGCTCTTTGACTGTGTAGTGTATTAAAATGCAAAATAGTTTAGAATTAGAAACATAAACTCTTAAACTTTTTGGGGAAATATATTTTTTATTGACTTTGCATATTGAATATATTTTTCTTCTAAGATCCCTCATTTCTAAGATTTTACTTTTGATGCATTTTATAACGTACAAGCTGAAAATACTAACCGTATAGGAATAAAATGAGGAAATTTTCTTGAAAGGGGAAATGAGTACATATATAATGGAAAAGTGTGAACAAAAAGCAACAAACAATTTTCTGTCATTTAAAAATTGCATACAGTCAATCCCTCACTTAAAGATAATTGGTTTTTAATTTTGAAATTTCAAATACAATTTTTCACTTTAGATTTTTGTTTTTAAAATCAAATGTCAATGTTTTTATATTGAAAAATTCTCTAACATGAAATGAAAGAAACAATTAAGAAAGCATGGCCAGTAAGTCTGGTTCTTTCTGTGTTAGCCTTTACAAAATTAATAGTACTTCACTGCAAACATAAGATTTTTTTCTACTGTTTTTTTTTTTTGGTTTTCTCCGGTACTGGGAACCGAACTCACGACCTTGCACTTGCCAGGCAGGCGCTTTTGCCGCTGAGCTAAATCCCCAGCCCCTCTACTGTTTTTAATGTTCTGTTTATTAGTCATTCTAGTAAAATCTTAACTTTGATCCTGTAGTTTAAGAATTAGCAATATTGTTTTTAGACTTTGGAAAATTAATTTCATAATGATGAGAAAACCTAATAGTTAATCATAGTACTGGAGCATTTTACTTAAATAAATGATCAAACTTCCTAAACCTATAGTTGTAGGTAGATTTATACTTGTGCTAGTTTCAAAGTATTCTCTTTTTTTCTTTTTTGAGACAGTCTTCTGCTTTGTGGTTCAGGCTTGTCTTGCACTTGAGGCAATCTTCCTGCCTCAGCCTTCAAGTGCTGGGATTATAGACAGGTGCCAGGAATCTCTTGTTTTACATAAAAGAGCCTGCAATGGAAAATGTTCCATGTTAGGCTGTTGATTAATTTAGATATTACCTGTAACAAAACTGCATCTTTAGAACTATTTTATGTGTGAAATGAGCTGGTCTTTCATGTAGTCCCAAGTTTTGAGTGTTTCCCTCTTATTTCCTTTTCATTTGTTCAATGTTGTCTTGACATTGTAGAGGCAGTGTCACTGCAGATGAAGTTTGCAGTGTCAGAGCACTCATATCTTACCGAGGATGGAGAGGCATAGATACTTAAAATGCAATGTGTAGGTGGGATTGTGGGAGTTTGAGAGAGGAGTTAAGGATTCCAGTGTGGAAGAAATGGGCAGGATTGTGAATTTGTTCTGGGTTTTGATGTATCAGTGGGAGCTTTAGCCAGGCATTGACAAAGGCTGGCCATCATTGATCAGTTGCACACCTTTTGTTCAGAATAGGTAAAGATACAAAAAGTAAAGTTATAAAATACCTCAGCAATGCTTTCCTTACAGGCATATAACTTCTAAACTTTCCTACATCATTATTTTTTCTAAACTTTTTCCCTATTAGACGGATGTTGTCAGTTGAGAGTCATAGTCTAGATAGAGCTTTAATGTTAATTTTTTAAAAATCTTGGACAAATTACCTTTCTAGGCTATAGTTTATCTAGTTCTTAGCTAGAGTTAGAATTACCTTTTGTCACTATACAATACAATTATTTTAGAAGGCTTTAAAATGTTTTATATTTCTGGATTTTGGCCTGAAATAATCACAGTAATAATAATAATGATGCCCATGAAGTAGTTCTGATGTTAAGAACCAGTGAACTGGGGCTGGGGATTTAGCTCAGCGGCAAAAGCGCCTGCCTGGCAAGCGCAAGGTCGTGAGTTCGGTTCCTGGTACCGGAGAAAAACCAAAAAAAAAAAAAAAAAAAGAACCAGTGAACTATGAAGCCAGACATGGTAGTGCAGGCCGGTAATCCCAGCAGTGGGGAGGCTGAGGCAGGGGATCACTGTGAGTAAAAAGGCCAGCCTGAATTACATTGTGAGACCCTGTCCCAAAAAAGAAAGAAAAGAGAAATACGTAAGATGTCAGTTCTTAAAATCTCTGTTTTCTTTTTCTGTAATTGTTTACTGTCATGACTAAATTTTGTTATGTGGGTTATATGTAAATTTCTGGAAGGTTGCACATAGGCTTGCTTCTACAGCAAGACCAGCTTCATGGTACTTCCTTGCTCTCAGCTCCTTTTATGCTTTAAGCTGTATTTTTTGGCTTTCTAAGCCATGCTAATATTCCACCTCTCCCACATTGTGGAATAATCTTTTATTAACTTCATAGTTTGAATGTTAAATGAGTTAATTCGTGTGTTAGTACAGTGCCTGGTCAAAGGGTAAGAAATAGATAAATGTTGGCTATGGTTGTTGGTTCTATTTCTGGGGTGTGGAACAGAGTGAACACTTAATGTACATTTTTCTCCTACTAAATCAAGCTCAAGACCATTAGGAAACATTTCTTAACTATTCCTTTTTACTACTTGGTGTTATAGTCTGATACCTACTTACTTTCAGTACAAGATAATTATTTGTATTTCAGAAGTGTATTCTATAGTGGTCTTTTGTGGAACTACCATTTAATAACAAAAGTGTGATGATACATAATACTTGAAAAAAACTAAATCTTCATAAATTGATCTGTTCCTGTATATTGGAAGCTAAGAAATGTTTATGAACAGTAGTGATATACATATCTTCTTGTAGATTGAGTAGCTACTAGTAACTGTCTTTTTTTTTTTTTTTTTTTTTTTTTTTTTTTTTTGAGACAGGGTCTCACTATGCAGTTCAGGCTGGCCTTAAGCTCACTTTGTAGCCCAGGCTGGTCTTGAAGTTGCAACCATCCTCACGCCTCAGCCTCCCAAGTGCTGGGATTGCAGTGCACCACATATCTTGATTCTTCTTTTTTTTCCCCCATTTCCCTCCCCTCCCTCAACTCCTTCTCCCCTCCTTATTTAGAAAAGCTTTGTCTCCTTTTTTTCCTTCTATTCTTTTATATTCCCTTCCTTCATTGTACCCTGTCCTTCTCCTGTGTTCCCTTTCCCACTTTAACATTTTCTTCCTATTTCACAATATCTGTCATACATTTTGGTCCTTACTATTTGTGCTCTCTTGATTGGTAGTTTAGGCAGTTTGTAAAGCATAGGTATTTTTTGCCCAGTAAACACTGTTTTTACTTTCCATTGTCCTGTGTCTTGGATGTTTGCTTGTTTCTTTATTGTTGCTAATTTCTTATGAGTAGGTGAATTTTTAAAATCTCTACTTTTTTAGCATCATGCTATGTTCTTAGAAAAATAAGTAGCAATAACCACATGAAATTAAGCTGTTGTATGTGTTCTTATGTGTAGCAGCTTGAGGAAAAGACACAAGAAGGGGTTTTGGTAGTAGGGTGGCAGGTTTGTTCTAAAGTCATACTTCAACATCCTGTCAAATCTAGTCTTGATGTTTCTAATAAAGACGTTTATTTGGCAACCTGAATAAAACATTTTTTGGAATTCTTTGTCCTTTATTTTTGGTGATAACATGAAATTGGTGAGTTGAGAGAAAATGAATTTGGGAATATTGAATTGGCAGTTAATACCCAGAATTGGTTTTATGGAACATCTTGTATAATAGGGCACTTATAGTTAAGTATATCTTTGTATTGAAAAATTTTGTTAAGAGAGAAAACGTAATTATTTAAAACTTGCTACTACTTACGTGGCAGGCACTGAAGTAAACACATTATATGTATGCTATTTAAAAAAATCTTAACGGTGTGTTTATGAAGGTAGTAATGGTATCCTTAATTTATGGATTTGGAAGGGGGGTGTCTTATTTACTTACTGCTGAGAGAAAATATCTCACACCCAAAGTTAAAGGAGGAAAGGTTTATTTAGCTCACAGCTTGTAGAGGTGGCAGTCCATAATCAACTGGCTCCAAGGCAGGGTGACATGGCAGACAGGCATTGAGGAGGAGAAACAGTTCATGTGGGGCAGAAGGCAGCAAAGCAACAAGGGCTCACCACAGCTGTTTTTATCCCTTACATGTTGTCCAGGCTTACTCAGGATGAGTAGCCCTCACACCTTTAATGCTAGTGACCTTGAGACTTGCATTGCACCATGAATCATCAGTTCCAGCACCACACACAGTCTAGATCTAGCACCTCTGAAAAAGCCCTACCTGTGACTACATGAGGCTTTTAGGGGATCTAGACACAAGCTGTAACAGTGAAGATTAGAGGTCAGTTTGTCTACAGTCATATAATGATGTGATCCACTTGACTCGATAGAATTTTTAGTTATTATATATAAATTTTTTTCCCTAAGAATACTGTAATTTTATCTGCCATATTAAATAGTGCTAACCTTTTGAATTTAAAAAGTATAAGTAGAGTATGTTTGGAAAATAAAGTTCCAATTCTGAGGACTAGAAATTTGTATAAATATTTAAATTCATTTTAGATTTTCAGCAGTTTGAAACTAGTATTTTATGCATTATTAAAACATACTGAGTTGAAATACATGGGAGGGAACTTTTACATTCTGTAGCCCATATATGGTTTCATTTCTGTGTAGTGAATAACCTCTTTATTCAGTTTTGGTTCTGCTATAAATTTCTCGTAGATACAAGCCTGGGGGACTTTGATTGAATTTTGTAATGTATTCACCTTTTGGGGAGGGTCGGGAAGATATAGAAATTCTCACTATTACTTAATTCACAATTTGTTAAATAGTTTGATTTAGTCTTTGTGGTAAGACTTTCTGAACTGTATTAGTGTAAAATATATTAGTAACTGTAGCATATGTAGTTGTTAAACTTTTTGTACTTCAAGGATGACAATTTTAATAGTGAAAGATAATTTTGTGTAATATTATAGCTATAGTATAGCTATAATACCACCAGTTATAGTTTCAGGTTGTACTGACAACAGGCTATGTTCTGACAGTTTGAAATTATCGTGCACTGTCCTCAAAATGAAATTTTGTTGGGGTGGGAAAGATCAATCTTTACAAGTAGACTTATGGTTAATTGGAATTTGGCTGCCCTTGCGTAGTGTAGTACAAAAACTTCCCGATTGAATTATAATTAAAGCTTTCATCAGGCAATTTTTAGTCACAGTATAGTTTTTCTCATTTCTTTTCTTTTCTTTTTTTGCCCCCTGAATATTCTTCATAAGTCTCTTGTTATTAAGTAAATCAAAAGTTGCTGTCAGAAAAAATGAAATGCCCTACACTTTTGTATAACTTGTATGAGCATTGTATTTTTTCAGTATTTTGCTCATGGTATGCAAAATACTCTAATTTCTGTCTCGCACGCACACACAGTGAGTACACAGCATTTTAGAGCAGGTTGTAATTGTTTTCTCCAGATTAATAGATGAAGACACTAAGATACAGAGAAGTAAAAAAAAAATCACTTATTCATGGTTATAAATGATGGAGCTAGGATTTGGACATGGAAAACCTAACTTAAAAACTCAACTTCTTATGGCTGGGGGTGTAGCTCATTGGACAGCATGTCCTTAGCATGTGTAAACCTCTGGTTTCAATCCCCAGCAATAAAAAAAAAAAAATCAGCCCTGCTCCCAAAAAACCCTGTGTTAATAACTGTAAAGCTAAACTCTTTTTACAGTAAAACAGTACAGTGATTTAGACCCAAAGTAAATGAAGAAAATACTTTATGTAATTGAGAGGGAAATCTTAGTCATATAAGGAAGTTCATACTTAATTGCTATTTCAATATGCTATACGATGGTACAGACCATGATTATGTTAGACTTTTATTTAGCTGTTATCATCATTATAACCATTAATAGCACCTAACCTTTTTTGAGTGCGTACTGTGCCATTTTTTGCCCTCTTCAAATCCTCATGACCCTATGAGGTACTAATCCCCCTCCCATTTTACAAATAAACTAGGAGATGTTATATAATATGTCCAAGGTCCCATGATTAGTAAGTAGTATAAACTGAAAGCCATCTAATTTTATTCCAGAATCTGTTTTTAATCTTTCTGGTGTACTGCATCCCAATGTAGGATGTTTAGCTAAGACCCATTGGGCAGTATGGATAAAGGTAAACCAGTTCCAAGGAAAACAGGTTCTACATACCTCTTTATTTTTCCATTGAAAACAAATTTCATTCTTTTTGTTTTCAGTGTAAGAAGATCTTTTACACACACACACGCACATACACTTTAATTAGATTTTTACACAGTAAAATTTGTGATCATGGAAAGTGAGTATTGTAGTGCAATGTATTTTCATACTTGATAATTGCTAATGTTAGGATGAGTAGCTGAATTTTTAAATAATCAGAAAAGAAAAGATAGTATATATCCTGAAAAAACTGCACACAGTTCAAAGTCGCTTTAGGTGTCTATACTATCCAGACATGTTTATGAGACTTGATTTTCATTATGCCACTGATGTAAGGAAATGTTAATCTGAAGCAGTTTATTTTTGAACAAATTCTTAGTTATGTGATTCTTAGTTGCTAGTTATAGCTTGGAAGAAGAACAAATTGTAAGATTAACTTGTAAGAAATAACACTTTAAAGAAGTGATAGTCTATTCTGAAGAACAGTCAAATGTATGTTAGTATCATGATATTGAAATGGAATTTACATCCTAGCTTTGTACTGATCTAGTTAAGGACTATGATTTGTAAAATTAACAAATTCTATCTAATTATATTTGAGAATTAAGAGGGCTTTTTTGTTTTTGTTTTTTACTGCATTCCTATTTCCATTTATAAAATATAGGAATGTTTACTTTGATTTTTATATTCTGGCTTGGAAGCTAGGTGATTGAAAAAAGTGTCAATTTGAGTTGAAGTGCAAAAGTCATCCAATAACACTTTATTTTTATTCTTGGCTACCGTTTCTTTTTAAGGTATGTAAACTTTCACTGATGGTTTTGCTCCTGTTTCTATAGCTGCATGTAGCCTTTATTTTTCCTTCTTTCTAGTATTATTTAAGTTACCTTAGAGCAGCAAGGTACGGACATGGTTGTACACTTACACAGCAGTATTCAAATTTGAGTAGTGTAAACTATATTATTGTGTACTAAAACTCGCTACTTAGAATACTTTTAAAATTGTAGCACCATATAGTTTTAATCTTGTTTTGTTATTCTTAGTCTGCAGTACCTAAGTTTTCTACTGAGAAGTATGACATAGTTTGACAATTATTGTTTACACGTAATTCTCTCTCTTTTTATTACAATGCTTCCCCAGCAAGGACAAGTTTGGAAGGTTTGCAAAGCTTTTCACCTTCCCTCTGCCCGCTTGCCCGCTTTCAGATCAGTTTCATGTTTCATAACTTCTCTTTCTGTAATCCACAACATAGCCATAGTAAATAATGAAAAAGACCCATTGAATTGCAGTACTGCATTTCCTCACACATAGCAAAGAGAAAGACTACATCCTTGAAAAAATAGAATAAAAATAAATAGGAGTAGTATGATTTTAGTAATTCCTTAAGAAATAACATCTCACTAGTTAAATGTCACATAACAAAAGTGAACAGTATTAAAAATTATATTCTGTATTGCTGATAGTTGAGGTAAACAGTTTTTTTAGTAATACCTTACATTTGTGTAGTGCTTTATAGTTCATTACAGGGAATGCTGCACTGCTGATGTGGTCAGATGCAAACATTTCCACTCGTTCTCTGCTTATGAGGTATAGAACAGATGTAGATTCATTGTCTGAAGTGCTGCTGGTATGATGGAAACTATTGTAACTCAGATGTTCAGAGGAACAGGCAACACACTTTAGTGCTATAAAAACAGTTTTAGCAGCTTCCAGTTCTTTTGAACTAGGGCTCTTTGTATTAAAATGTTTAAAGTGAATGAGGAAAACATTTTGGAAAAGACATTTAAACATAAGTTTTTATTTTATAACACCTAGAAAGAAACATGTCCAGTACTATACTTTATATTTAATTTTATAATATTTTATTAGCTTCAGATGAATACAAATCTACCTCAAACCAAGAATATTTTCTTTCCTTCTTTTTCTTTTCTTTATTATTATTTTTTTAGGTTTGAGCTTTTTCCTTCACTGCTGTTCTGCGCTAACTGCTTTAAAACTTTCCATGCATTTTTTTCAGTAGAAGAACATCTCTGTACTGTCTCCCATTGCATATTTCAGCTGTGACAATCCCTGCACTTTGCCTATTCATTTTATCACCTGCTCACCAAAAACAATAAATACCTCTCTAGTTTCTGATTACAGATTTGCTACTCTTCTTTTTAGAAGGAGGATTTACTTCACTTTTTTATTACTTTTTTTATAGGCATGTGGAGATCCCAAGGCCAAACCATCCTATCTTATTGACAAAAACTTGGAATCTGCTGTGAAATTCATAGTCAGAAAATTTCCTGCTGTAGAAACTCGCAACAACAATGTAAGTGATCTTGATTTTTCAATTACTTGTTTTTAGTCGTCTATAAGGAAAGCAATGGCCCATGTTGAGCTTGAGTAGTCTTTGATTTTGATATACAGATTATAAATATTAATTAAGGGCTCTAATTACCTCTGTAACTGGAAAAAATGATTTTTCACTACATTGCCATTTTCTTATGGAAAACATTTTTAACTTCTTACACACAATTTTAAGTTGTAACAATAAGGGTATAACAAATAGGTATATAATTCCCAAATATTTGTGTGACTACTTGAAGTGATTTTTTTTGTCTTATAAATTTAAATTTCTTTTAAGGTTAATGATTTCACAGAACTTTTATTGTTTTAGTAATTAGTGTATTTAGTTTTAAAATATATTTATTTCTTCACAGTTTTTGTAATTGACAGAAATATTTGTGAAAAGTAAACGTGTAAGGAACATTACTATTCTCATTACTTATGACATAGGAAGGTTTTTTCCTTGGTATTGAGAATCTTTATATTTAGTAGTTCTTTATAATTTTTTAGAGTAATACATTTTACAAAGTTATATCATGGTATTTTTATATAAATTTTGCTGAATTAGACTCTTTCCACCTGTCTTTTTAATTGTTTTCTTTGATATTCTCTTTACAATCCTTACCACTTTTGCTTTATGTACAAATGTAGCTTAGAAATTTCCTCTCATGATTCCCCTATTTTTGTGAATCTGTTGAAAAGATTATCTTTTTCTCTTCTGAAATCATTTGTGTTCATTGAAGATTTGTAATTAGCCTATTGATGCCACTTTTACTGAAAAATGTTTTAATGTAAAAAGAAATGCCAGTCAAAGTTAATAAAAATGTCTGGTAAAGTGCTTTTTAGATAATTTTTTATAAGTCTGTGTTTTGTTTTTGGTTTTGTTTTTTGAGATACTGATTAGTAGAGACCTTGGTTTTATAGATAATTGTATTTTTATTTGGTATATTAAGGCATCACAATTAGTTCCTGACTACAAAACAGATGATTCATGTTTTTTAAAAATGTGACTCTTTCTGTGGAGAAGTTTTTTTTTAGTTAAATTACTTGGCTGACTCATCTGAGAATTTACACAGTCACTCTAAATAAGAGAGGTTTATTATGAAAATTTCCTGTATTTAATCCTACATACATTTCATTCTTAAGGCTCATAAATCTGACATGAGCACTTCAGAAATTTAAAATATTTAACATTCATGTTTGTGTATAAATTTTTATGTAACATAGTTCTTGAATATGCAGTCTTTCCTGGAAGATTAGCAAGAACTGATTAAATATGTATTCACTGTTAAATAACAGTAATTTTTTTTGTTAAGGGCTAATTAATTTTTTTTGCTTTTCTTGATATGCATGGCAAACTGTTCACTTGCATAATAATAATTGTTGTTTTTTTTTGTTGTTAATAGTTTTGATTTCCTTTACAACTTTTAAAGCACCAAATTGAATTTTTCTTTTTCTCTTTTGTGGGAAGACAAGGGTGGTACTAGTGATTGAATTCAGGGGCACTCTACCACTGAGCTGCATGACCAGCCCTTTTTATTTATGGAACAGGGTCTCACCGAATTGCCCAGTCTGGTGTCAAACTTGTCTTCCTGCCTCATCCCCCTGCGTAGGTGGGATTACAGGAATGTACCACAAAGTTGATATTTTTAATAAAAGCTTTATTGAGATACAATTTATATACAAAGAGTGGTCAAATTATATGGTGAATATTTTTAAATTTTAAAAAGTTTTTACAGTAAAAGACACATTGTCAGTAATCCCTTCAAATATTTCTTGCTTTGAACACATTTATCTTGTCACTTTCTCCAGCAGTTCTGGAAGTCCTCCTTCTTGAGTGTCTTTGTGAGTTGTAATAAAAATTACAATGACTGCTGTTGCCAAGTATGATCCAGTGGAAAGGTGGGCTCGTAATAACACTACCCTGAGTCATTATCCATTGCGTCTGACACTGTGACTTCTGCTCTTCCCCAGTCAAATGGCTGTGAAAGGAAGATGTTTTGATTTGTTTTAGGACATCAAGGTAGACATGACGGTGCAACTAAAGACACAAAAGAAAACTTCAGAACTGCTTTAGAGAGTGGCAAGAACTGGGGGATAAATGTGTTCTTAATCAGGAGGAATATTTTGAGGGGGATTAATGAAAATGTGTCTTTCACTGCAATAAATTTAAAAATGTATATATACACTGTACATATAAGCACTCACTCTATTTCTTGTACTATATAATTCACCCATTTGAAATGTGCTATTCACAGAATTATATTGAAGCATAGTTTATGTACTATACAGTTCACCCATGTTGAGTATTCAGTAGCTTAGTCAACTTACATTTTTATGACTTCAGAAGGAAACTATAATTCCACTAACATTCACTCACAGTTTCCTATCAATGCCTCATTCCTAGGCAAACTCTAATCTACTTTGTGTTTATCTCTGCCTGTTGTGGAAGTTTCATATGAATGTAGTAGTGAAATATGTGATCACAAGGTTTATACAAGTTGTAACATGGCAGTGTCAATATTTCATTTCATTGCTAAATAATATTCAATTGTGTGGATATACCACATTTTATTTATTCATTCATGAAATTTATGGATGGTTGGGTTTTTACTTGGTTATTATAAATATTACATGAAATGCTATATGAATATTTGTATAAATCTTCATGTGTATATATATTTTAATTTTGCAGATACGTATCTAGGAGTAAAATTGTTGGGTTATGGGATAGTTCTATCTTTAACCTATAAAATTGATTGTACAGTGTTGAGTGTTACATCTGTTTGTAGATTTACTCTGATTGTTTGCAAAGTCTTTTGTCATATAGTCTTTACAACTGTTCTGTATACCTAATTTAATTGTTATTTTTGACCTGCTGAAGTACTAGATACAGTACATTTGTGAAGTTTGGTGATCTCAGTTTTGGGTCTGGGCCTGTTAAAATATTGCTGAGGGATTCCTAGTCTGCTTTGGTTAGGAAATGAAAAGTGAGGAGTTCAGTAAATAAATAAATTAATTAATTTTAATTCTGAGACAGGATCTTGTTATGTAATCTAGCCTTGAAGTTGCTATGTAGCCCGAAGAGGCCTCCAAGCCTGATCTTCCTTCCTCAGCCTTCCAAGTACTGGGATTATAGGCATATGACCTCATACCTGGGGTGCTATTGTTTTTAACTTCATAAAATAAATTGATGAAAGTTTATTTGATCCTTTCTTTCTTTTTGGTACTGGAAATCGAACTCAGGATCTTATGCCTGCCAGGTAGGCGCTTGTGCCTCTGAGCTATATCCTGGCCGTGATGAATGTTTAAAGACTTGGGATGACAGATGGCATTCAAGGCTGAGAGGAAGATGCAGATTTTTGGCTATTAAGTGCACTGTAGAAGTGTTACTGGCGTCATAGTCTTATATGTGTCATAAAACATGCTTGCTTTAACTCAGGAATCAAGATAAGCATTATTTTCTACTTTGATTCATGTTTTACAAGAACTACTTGTCCCCAGTTTCAGAAAAGGTACTCAAAATTGTTTTAGTGAAAATTCAACTACAATATTTTTGAAATATCTGAAATAAGATTTTTTTTGTTTGTTTTTTGAAACTGAGTCTCAGTATGTAGTGCAGGCTAGCATTGAACTCACTATGTAGCCCAGGCTAGCCTTGAACTCATGGCAATTCTCCTGCCTTAGCCTCTTGATTGCTGGAATAACAGGTTGTGTGCCTCCATGCCAAGCTCCTGAAATAAGCTTTTACAAAAAGGTTAACCTTATTTTCAGCCAAAATTTGCTGATTTTTTAAATTATCTCTTTAGTCACTGCCCTGATAACGATACTTCTTAGTTTCATTAGAAGGCATGAGCTCCTACCTCTCGTGTACAGCAGAGGAGGCATGTACTGCTAACGGAGAGCAGGATGAGTGTGCAGTGTGGCTTCCACAGTGGCGATGATGGATTCTGTTGAGTCATAGTTATTGTCTCTTCCTCTCTGTTCAGACCTCCTTGTCACTCGTGCATCCATAGAGAGCAATCTGTTATTCTTCTGGAGGAAGAAAATAGAAATGCGTTATATTAACAGAAGTTACTTCTTACAGAAAAAAATTTTTTTTAAAGAACAGAATATATTTATTGAGGGAAAAAAAGCTTCTGTCCAAGAAAGGGACAGAATGGGCCCCGACCAGGTTGCCAAGGACTCTGCCCTTCCCAGGGACTTTGTAGAGCAAAACCACGAGATGAGGCAGGTCCAAGACAGGGGGAAAAATGGGAAATTACAAGGTGGGCATGAGGTGGGACCAAACTATGGTCAGCCAACGAGATTACAAGTACAAGTGTTCAGATAAAATTGAGTAAACTGGGATCAAATGGGGAAGGGAGTCATGTAGCAAGTGGGTGTGAATATAGAACAGGGGCTTTTCCTGATTTTATTTAAAAGGATTTTTTATAAAGAAAATATTCCAGTATATGTAAAACATCCTACTAATTTTTTCAAAAAAATTTTAAACTTTTTCTCTTTTTTTTCCTTTGTGTTTACATCTGAAATCTAGTTTGTGTTTTATATAATGATATTTTCTGGCATAAAACTATCACTGTGGATTTATCCATTATACATTTTAGTATAAAATTTAGGGTTTGATTGCCAGATTATTAGAAAAGAATTATATAAGTACCATCCTGTGTGTTAAATTAGATTTTGGAGTAGTGGAAAGGACCTTGTCCGTGAGTAGAGGCCCACAGTAGTACGGGCATTCTGGATTAAAACACAAGTCATTATTGAAATAAATTGAAAAGTATGTTTTCTTTCTTTTTTAACTTTTAATTTTTTTGTCTTTTTGAAATAGAGTTTTGCTATGCAGTTCAGGCTGGCCTTGAACTGTCTTTGTATCCCAGAATAGCCTCAAACTCTCAGTGATCCTCCTGGATCCTCCAGCCTCAGCCTCCTGTGTGCACTACCATGCCTGGCTGAAAAGTATGTTTTCAAACTAAGAGTATTTTATGTTATAAATGTTACCTGTGTATTCTCTCAAGGAGTATGGTATTACAAGATCCCATAAAGTGGGACTTATTTAAGGTAGGATCATACATTATTCATAGTTTTTCTATTCTACCATCTCACAATATGATTGTGATCATTTGTTCACAAATGAATGTTACATATTATTACAGTAACTCTTATTTAAAGAACTTTCAATTTACTTGCCTATCTGCATCACATCTGCAAGCAGCTAAGAACTATGGAAGAAGGTAATTCTACTCGTAGGAATCTTCCCAGGAGAAATGAAAACACGTCTGGCCAAAGACTTGTTCATAGAAGCATTCATCGTTCAGAATAGCCCCAAACTGGAAACAATTCACATGCCCATCAACTGATCAATGATTAAACAAATGTAGTATATACATTTAAGTGAATACTATTCTGCAGTTAAAAGAAACTAGAGATAGATGGTACTAAACGCTGAAAACGTTAGATTAGGTGAAGAAGCCAGGTGTAAAATGCTGTATGTGTTATGTGATTGTTTTACAAGAAATGTCTAGAAAGGGAAAATTTATTGAGGCACAAAATCGATCAGTATTTGCCTACGGCTAGGGTTAAGAGAAAGATTGACTGGAAAAGGGCAGAGAAAACTTTGGGATGATAGAGCTGAATAGGGTTGTTTTATAACCATAAATTTACTAAAATTATATATAAACATGATTTTGAACACTAAGAAATAGTAGCCTAATAATACAGGAAGTTTATGTAGAGAAAACCTTTTTGATTTTCATGTAAGCAAGCTTGCCAAGTTTACCTAAGGCAAAATTGTAACAAGTATTTCTGATACACTGTACATTAAAGGATTCTCTCCTTAACACATAATTGACAGAGAAATAAAGATACTAGTAAGTTTAGAGGGCAAAGGACTGTTTAATGTTGTCAGATACCTTGCATATATCAGTAATACCTGTTGCCAATTTGACATAGTTTGATGCATTTACTGATTACAAAGGTGGGATCTAACCAGTAAGAAAGACCTGATTTATGTCTAGTATATCCAGGTTATGAAACTCCAGTTATGTAATCACACAGTGTATTTTTTAACAGAGTATTAAAATGGAATGTAAAGGTTCTAGAGAATGTATTAACATTTCCCCTTGTAATGGAAAATGATGCTATTAAGTGAGGTAAGTTGTGGTATCCCTAATACAGTATGTCTTTTATACAAAAATGTTACACCTGACCAACTCCATTACATATAATTAGCAGTTTGTTAGTACTTATGATAAAATTAACTTAATCAGTTTACTTTAACCACGTTGTAACCGGAATCGTAAATTTCCAGGATTTTTAACAATACTCAGTTACTAAAAGAGCGATTTATTACTGAACTTTATATTAATCGTTGTTACAATTACTTACTGTTCCATGACAGGCCAGTCCAAAACTGAGTGGCTGAAAACCCGCAACTTTTTATTTCTTAATGATTCTGCGGGTTGTCTGCACAGTTTCTTGTTGGCTCTCCAGCTGGAGGGTTGGATCTGCAAACAGATGTGGTCAACTGGTCAGCAGAGATGCCAGACTCATGGTATTCCAGGCTTGCTCATATATGGCAGTTAGGGGCATATCAGTAGAGCAAAATCTGAAGTTGTAGGGCTTCTTAAATTAAAGCCCTAGCCTTGTGAGTGATACAAGGACAGCAGTGAAAAATCAAGAGTGAGGAAATGGCTTACAGTTCTTTTTCTCTGTCACTGTACTGGGACTCAAACACAGGGCTTCATGCATGGTAGGCAGGTGCTGTAACTCTGAACTACATCCACAGTCTATTTTTTTTTCTTCAGCTAGGATCTTGCTAAGTTACCTAACTGTGGCTTGAATTCATGATCCTCATGTCTCAGCCTCCCAAACAGGTGGGATTACAGGAATGCACCACCATACCCAGGTTGAACTACAAATTCTAATGGAAAGAGTAATAGAGACCATGGGCATAACCTTTACTAACATACTTATTTTTTACCTTTCAGTTCCTTTTAAGAACCAGTTTATTTTTCAGAATTAATTTAGACAAATGATTAGTAATGTAAACTTGGAAAAATCACTTTAATATACAAAACAAAGGGATTAAATTAGAGGAGTTTTTAGAAATTTCAGTCTCTGTGATTGATTCAACTAGAATTAAGTACAAGTACAGTAGTACCTCTGTTTATGAACTTAATTCTTCCACAGTTCTGGAAAAGGTGGGCACTTTCTTGTTCTTGCAAGAAAAATGGCTGCAGTCTTGTCTGTCACCTGATGCAGTTTATAAACAAAAATAAATTTTGCCAAATGCTTCTGTTTATGAACCAAATGGTTTGCAAACAAAAGCATTGGTGAACCAAAATACCACTTATTTTCTAAAAAGGAAACAACTTTAGCTTTGCTTGTCTCTCTACTACTGCTACCTTTGTCTCATTATGTGGTGACTTAAAGGTTTAGGAGTATTGAAGAAGGCCCTCAAACCTGAAATCTAATAACTTGGATTGGCATCTTACCTTTTCCTAGTCTGTTTTTGTACTTGAGAAATAGTAAAAACAAACAAACAAACAAATAAAACTAGGAAATGTAAAAAGTTAAAATAGATGGTGATAATTGTTATATAATAGTACAGATAGATATACTGACATAACTGCACACTTAAAAATGAGTTAAAGTGGTACATTTTATGTCATACACATTTTACCACAATGAAATGTACATTTTAGACTAGTTATGAGGATTAAATTTAATAATGCATAGTAAACACGTAATGTTTATGATGTAGAATAGTGTTAGGATAATTCCTTTAAAAGTATTTACTACTTGCCCAAGAAATATTGCTAATAACATTTTGTATATGATAAAAGAAAAAAATCCTATAAATGATTTAAAGTAGGATCCTTTTTAAAAAATGACCAATCTTTGGGTTAATTTGAATTTTCAGGTAATTTTAGGAGATTTGCTTATATTTGATATACATATGTCATTCTTTTAGTTGCTTCTCCTTTCTTTCATACTTCTGAAATGACAATGAAATATTTTGCACACCTTAGAAAATTTAGTCAAGGAGTTAAATCACTACTTGTTTGTACTTGTTAGAATACAGAAACTCACATGAGACGTGAATTTATACCTGGTGATGAGTTTAGTTAAAGTTTAAAATTAAGAGTCAGGCATGGTGCCGCACTCCTGTAGTCCCAACACGCAGGAGGCTGAGGTAGGAGTATTGCTGCAAATTCCAGGGTACATAGTCAATTCAGGGCCAGTCTGTACTATATGATGCAATCCTGTCTCAAACATCACTCCCATAAAGTGAAATGAAATAAAATACAAAATAAAATAAAATTCCCTTTGTGATTTTTATGTTGAGAAACTCGAGGATCATTTATTACTTGTTTATATGGGCTTGTATTCTGGATGTTAGAGAGACGGGAAATAACACAAGACTCTTTGCCCTTGTGGAATTTGAATTCAGATTGAGATACTAGACAACAAGTGAATAAATACTTTTTGGAGGTAAATTGTAGAAAGAGATACGAAGTACGATGAGTCAGAAAATAATGGGAAAGAAGAGATTATTTTAGGTGAGGAGTGCTCATGCTGAACTGTGGCTTTCACTGCAGAGAAGTGAGGTGGAATGAGCTGTGCTGGGGGGTGGTGAGGAGCATCCCAGACCTGACAGAGCGCGCGCGAAGGCAAAGGCTCCGCGGTGCGGGACTAGCAGCAGGAAGACCGGTGTGCCAAGGACACGGAGTTCTAGAGAGAGCCATGGGGTGCTATTTAGACTTTATTTGAAGCACTGATAAAAATTTGATATTTAGTGTGTGGTGGGAAACCATGGCAGTTTAAAACAACACACAAAAGCTTCATTTTGAAATAATACTAGACTTACAGAACATTTGTAGATGTACTTGAGAGTTCCCATATATTCTTTAGTGTTAACATCTTGCTTTACTGTCGAAAGAATTATTGTTTCCTGGTAGAGAGCCGGATGCCTGAAGATGCCTGTTCTGCCCTGCAGTGTGTGAAAAGAGAAGACAGTAGAAGTACAAAGACCTGTTAGGGACTTCTATAGTACTTGGAATGAGAGTGATAAATTGGCAGTAGCTGGGAGTATTACAAGAAATCTCAGTACTCTCTTACTTAAGAAAGCCTGGGTTGGGACAGCATACTAAGAAAAAAGTTTTTCCTGAAACTGAACTTCTATATTTGGTTGTTTTCTAGGAGGAACAAGATACTAGCAAAATTAAATACAGAAAAGTAATTTATTAAGCAAAAGCAGTTTTCAGTCCAAAAGTAATTGAAATAGGTAAATAAAATCTCTTATCTACCTTCTTCCTGTGTTAAAAATCAGTGAATTAGCTCTGTTGGGCATTGGTTCTGTACAATTTGCCAGTCCCTTCATTGTAAAGGAATGACCACTAGTAAGTACTAAATTTCAGTCAGTGTTTTAGGTAGTTATCTTTATTTAGAAAATCCTTCTTATCTGAACAAAGATTAATTACTAAGAATTTTCAGTGCAGGAATATAATCTTTGTAGTTCAAATGTTTATTTTCCCTCTTTACTTTGAGATTTTACTTAAATATGAATAATCCCTAGCAAGAGATCATAATCTAAATATACAGATGTTTTGCCAAAATACAGGTTCCATCTAAAATGTATATACACTTTAGGGAACGAAAAAACTTGTATTTTAATACTAAATTTATTGAGACATCATGAGATTATACAAGTTATCTTTGGCCTCTATAATCGCAAGAGAAGTGCAAAGTGGAGCTGTTAGCTTCCAGACATTAGTATGGTGAACTGCTACTTGGATGACCTTAGTCACTGAGATTGCTGCACATGCATTTTTAATTTCTTCTTTAAGGGCTGGCAGTGTAGTGAGTTTTCTGTGATATATGGCATCCTCTAGTGTTCCCTATATGAAGGTAACACCGTCATTTTCAAGTACCGTTTTTAAAAAATGATGCTATTTTTCTTTTCCTGAAGTGTATATACATTTTTGGAGGCAGACTCTGTGTATATCACATGAATATACTATTAAATAATTTAATCAACAAAAGTTTTTTTCAAAATACTTTTCTAATATTCTGTTACATAACATCAGTTTATTATTGATGTTTATTTTTAAGCTGTTTCCTGGTTTTCATTTAAAATTCAATGAAGTGTTTAATTAAGGACACCTTAATTCTGGTTGTTATCTCTGGAGTTAACACTGCTTGATAGTATCTACTGTGTTTTACCCCAAGGACTAAAATGTAGCTTTTCTTTCCTTTTGTAGTTGAAGCCTGAGTTATAGTTGACCTCATATGTATAGGAACCTTTATGGGAACATACGTAACTGTTGATAGAGATGTTGTGAGGGATATGTGAGGTGTTTATAAAATGTTTGGAACAGTGCCTGACACATAACGTATGCTCAGGAAATACCGGTTTATTGGCAGTACAAAGGGTAGTATTACCATTATTTCAAATTGCTCTAATTTTGCTTATTTTGAAGAAGTGATTTGCATGCTTTCTTCATTTTTCACCTAACATTTAACACACAATTTCTGGGTGCCAGGCATGGTGGGATGTTTTCATGTACATGCTTTGGTTAATTGTCAGTATCAGCTTCCATTTAATGTTGAGAGTATTTAGGTTCTGAGATGTTAAATTACTTAGCCATAGGGTAAGGGATAAACTCTGGCGTTACTTACAAAAACATGCCACCTCACAGGCATATAAATAAATGTCTTTTAAGACTGCATTATAATCCTTTATATTGGATACTTCTTTATGTACAGAGTTATATAGTACAGACTGGTAAGATTAAAAACTCATGTTTCAATGGTGTTGGACATAGCTATGATAAGATATAGAAAGTGAGAACTGCTGTTAGAAATTATACACATTAAGAAGGAGAAATTGTTGGTATTCAGGGAGGAAGTTGTTAGCATATAATTTCTTGAAAATGGGGTTACCTTTTAAACTGAATAGGAGTAGTGGGATTTGGATACGTGTAAGTGGTGGAATTTTGATACTCTAATAGGGGAACAGTAGGAATGAGATGTATATAGAAAGTAGTGTATGTAGTGTGTGAATGGATGTGGGGGAAATTTAGATGGGAAAAGTAAATTAGGGCCAGATTGAGGGTGCTTTTAAAGCATGATTAACTATCTTCAAATTAGACATGTGGCAATTGTTTAGTAAATGATTGTAGCTGACATAGAGTCTACAGATACATGGTTTAGGGGACTTCAAAATTGAATGAGACATTTAGACTGTATTGAGATTTTATTAGTGAAAGGGGAGATGTCAGACATGTAGAATAGTAGAAAGAATACTTCTTTAGAGGAAAGAAGATGAGATTTCCAATCTGTGCTAATCATTAAGTTATTTATATTTGAGGTGCTTTTACATTTTGTTAGTAAAATGTTCTTAATGTATAAAATGAATGTTACATAACAGACCTAAGATGACTGTGTCATTAGTTGACCAGACTGGACCCTGAACTCGAAGGGGGAAAGGGGGGCACTGTTAATTACCTTAGAGGGCAATTGAACGAAATTGGGATTAGTAAACCAGCAGCAACTGAATGTTACTGTTCATATCTTATTTTTTTTAATTTTAAAGAGAATTAAAAAAAAAGAACAGTAGCAAACCGCTAACAACATAGGTAAAAACAAAACAGAAACAGTAAGAATGATACAGAGTTTCAGAACAAAATGATAAGGATTAGCAGTAGTTGTTGTTACATATTTTTGTCTTCATCACAGTTGGTCAGATTACCAGATGTAAGAATGCAAGATTAATCAAACCACTAAAGAGAATTAAAAACAAAAAACAAAAAAATTATAGACAATACAGAGTTTCACCAAACAAGATGATAGAAATTCAACAGTGGTTATTATGTTGCATATTGTTGCCTTCAAATTAGTTGTTCAGATTACCAGATATAAGCATGCAAAATTGGGCAAAAAAGATAAATAAATAAATAAGTAAAGCATTAACTGTTCCTTTCTTTTTTTTTTTTTTTGTTTTTTCCGGTACCAGGAACCGAACTCACGACCTTGCGCTTGCCAGGCAGGCGCTTTGCCGCTGAGCTAAATCCCCAGCCCCAACTGTTCCTTTCAATAAACCATTAGACATCAACAGTGCAGTTATATCAGTCATCCTTTTGTATATATATTTTCCCTTCCTTCCTTCCTTCCTTCCTTCCTTCCTTCCTTCCTTCCTTCCTTCCTTCCTTTTTCTCCTTTCCCTAATTCCAGTTGTTTTCGTATCTTACTTTTATGAGTCCGCTTCTACCTGTTCTATCTTGAAATTCAAATTTTAAGAACTGCGGAGCAGAAAAAAATGATCATTACGTCAATCACGAATGCCTAATGTTGTTGAACAAGGTAAATATAGTGTAATAGGAAGTTTTTAAAAATAAGGATTCCCTTGATGTTGCTAGAGTAGTAATGAATAAAATTGTGCATAAAACAGGATTGTTCTGAAACATGTTTCTTGTGTAGCTTCTCTTAGAAACAGTAGCATATCCCTTATAAGTATATCTTCATTTCTGTGACATTACGGGGAGAAATGAGATCATGTCTTCAGGGATTACAGTATTGGTGGTTTATCTTGTAATAATTGAATGGACCAGACTGCTGTGCTTGCTCTTTGAAGTTGGCGTCTTGTAGTTTTTAAAGAATCTTTTCCAGATGTTAGGTTTATAGCTGTAATTTTCTGACTTAATCATAATGGTTCAGTCTTATTATCCATGGAGGTATCTCTCTTGTAATGCACCCCATATAACAGCTGTAGAAGGGCCTCAAAATTCTGTAGTCTTTGTAGCAAGTTTGATACATTGAAACACTTTTTCAAATTTTCTGGTTTTGTCATGTTTTAAGTAAGTGCTTCTTAGACATTCATGTATTTAGGTCACCTGGCTATATCTTTTTTTTTTTTTTTTTTTTTTTTTCTTTTTGAGACAGGGTCTTCCTATGCAGTTCAGGCTAGCATTGAGCTCCCTTTGTAGCCTAGGCTGTCCTCGAACCCACAACAATCTTCCTGCCTCAGCCTCCCCAGTGCTGGGATTACAGGCGTGCGCTACCACGCCCTGGCTATATCTTATTTAAAAGGCAAGTTACTCAGCAGGTCCGAGGTATGAAGTTTTGCTTTTCTAACAAGATCCTAAATGATGTGGAATCTGCTATTCAGTAGGTCAATCTCAAAGTTCTGGGTGGTTGGTTGGAATTCTGACAGTGCTGTTAATATAGGGCCTTAAATATGACTAAATTTGGGCTGGGGATTTAGCTCAGCGGCAAAAAGCGCCTGCCTGGCAAGCGCAAGGTCGTGAGTTCGGTTCCCGGTACCGGAGAAAAACCAAAAAAAAAAAAAAAAAAAAATGACTAAATTCTTTCAGAAATTATATTAGTAGTTAATTTTAAAAGAAATGTTAGGGCTTATAAATTTATTAACATAGTTGATTGAAATAATAGTTTTTCACATTTTCCTCTTTCATGTCTTAACTCTAGTTTTGCTTCTTTCTCATTTGTTTTTTGTTGTTGTGGTTTTTGCTTTTGTTTAATATATTATTGTGTTTTGTGGGTCTAGTTAGGGAACCGTTACTGTATTTTATGTTTGTATCTACATTTTATTTTGCATGCGTAACGTGGCTTTGCCTGGATGTTCTTTTTGGTAAGTTCCAAATTTATATAGCATATTGTTTTTTATAGTATAAGTTGTAATGTTTCACGTTCTTTTCTCCCACTTCCAGTATTGTGATCATGCTCATGACTTGTTTTTATTTTTTTTAAGAGTTCATTTGATAATTGTTTTTTCCTAACATTTTCCAATTTTCCTTAATAGCGCAATTTGATACTAATCTGCTTTGATTTCTTTTATAGCCTCACGCTCTCAGTTGCTGATCACTTTTAGCAGTTGCTGTCTCAAGTATTTTGTTTTTTTTAAAAAAAGCCTTGATCATTTAGAAATATCCTAAAAGCTAATGCTTCCATATAGCAATCATTAAAGGAGATAGTTATAGTGAAGTTGAGTATTTCTGTTCTCTATGAAAATATATTCTAATTTTGTTTTTACAGCAACAGCTTGCACAACTACAGAAAGAAAAATCAGAGATTCTGAAAAATCTGGCATTATATTACTTCACATTTGTAGATGTTATGGAATTTAAGGTATGTGTTTCAGTATATAAAGCTTAATAGTTCAGAAGCAGATTTAATCTTTCTTAATTATGTAACTTTGTCACTTGTACATAATAAAATCAGAATTTCATAACCAAAATCTAAAACATGTTACTAATGTTTTCTGAATTTAAAATTATTTGTACAGGGTTGGGGATATAAGCACTTCTCTGGCATAGATGAGGTCCCTAGTTCAATCTGCAGCACCCAAAAAACCACTATATGAGTAGAATGTTAAAATAAGTTTTTCTTCTTAGGATCATGTTTGTGAATTGCTGAATACTATTGATGTTTGCCAAGTATTCTTTGATATTGTAAGTATCATTTTCGAAAAATTTTTGATTCCCTTTTCTGTTCTCAAAGGAATTCGGGACTAGTTGCTTTTCTTTAGAGAAGGTTTATATAACTAGTGTATAAAGTTTTAGTATTGTTAATTTGACTTGACGAGTAGCTTTTACAAAAAGTAAAAATTCACAGTGTATTTTTGTGTCCTCACTGAGTCTTGTACATACTGAGATATACTTGTCACATTTAGTATTTTAAAAGAGTAAAGTGGCCAATGTTTTTTCTATAAAAGGCATGCTTAATAGAATTTTTTTTAGTATGATAATTTGTAAATATAGGAAGGCAAGGTGAGAAATGTCTACATTGACTTAATGCTGAAAAGTTTGATTTAAAATACTCTTCTGGTGAGATTAGTACCAGATGTTTCTTCTTCTTATTATTTTTTTTATTGTTCTTTTAAATTATTACCAGTTTGAATATAATGGTCATAAGTCCTTTTGTTTTTATCCATAGAATTGTGGAACAAACACAAAACTTACCTGTAGCTTCCAAGTTTTAGATTTTTTTTTTAGTGAAAGGAATTTGAATTTCAAAAATGGCAGTAAAAAATTATATGAATGGAATATTAAAATAACTAGAGAAAATGACTAGATTTTAGTAGCTGCTGTGAAGATGGTTGTGTATGTTTAAAAGTTGGACAGATATGAAGGAGCTGAACCTGATTTTTTTCCTAGACTGTGAACTTTGATTTAACAAAGAACTACTTAGATCTGATTATAACCTATACAACATTAATGATACTGCTGTCTCGAATTGAAGAAAGGAAAGCAATCATTGGATTATACAACTATGCCCATGAAATGACCCATGGAGCAAGGTAGTCTAGCATTATAAAAGTTCTTCTAAAATTTTCAGTTTGATAGCTCACAACTCATTAAAATTTTATATATCTATTTTAAGTGATCGAGAATACCCACGTCTTGGTCAGATGATTGTGGATTATGAAAACCCTTTGAAAAAGATGATGGAAGAGTTTGTACCCCATAGCAAGGTAAGCATTTATTTTTAGATATGCTATAATAGTATAAGGGATCATTTAAGCATAGATAGGGTGAGAACATCTTTTTGGAGAAAAATTACTATGGGATATGAATGAGAACTGTTGGTGATTTTATCTAATTATGAACTAGAGAACTAGTTAGTGAGAGTCACAAGAGTGTATAAGGAGTCACAAAAATACTCATTCATTATAGTTTTTAATTTCAGTCTAGTGAAATGCGTAGTATTTGAGAGTGTCTGATGCCATACAGTTCTCCTTATGTATTAGTCAGCTTCCCGTTGCTAGGATGTAATGTCTGATTTATACAATTTAAAGGAGGAATGGGTTTATTTTAGCTCATGGTTTTAGAGGTTTCAGTTTGTGGTCAGCTGGCTCCATGGCAGAAGCATTATGTTAGAAGGGTGTGGGAGAGGACAGTTGCTCAACTCATGGGAAACAGAGCAGGGAAAGAGCCAGAGAAGAATCGGCCAGGAACAAGAAGTACTGTAGTCCCAGGATCACATCCCATGATCTGCCCAAGATCCCCAGAAGGAGGATCCTGTATCTTTCTCAAGGAACTCAAATTGATGGTTAAGGTTAACTGTCACATCCTAGATTGTGAGCTCAGTTCTGCCACTTACTAACTATGTGATATTTCACTGTACTTCAGTCCTGTAGTGTCGTCATTCCCCCCGTACCTGTAATCGAACTCACGACCTTGCGCTTACCAGGCAGGCACTGTGCTGCTGAGCTAAATCCCCAGCCCTCTTTGTGATAAAAAGAGTACTTACCCCTGCAATTGTTTATGAAAATTAAATGAATTTATAAAAGATGTTAGATACATAATATCTGGTAAATTTTAGCTATATTATAGTCTCTTAATGAGGAAAAAATGAGTTTTGTGAAAATAATTGGAAATGTCTCAAGATACATTAAAAGTAGTTTTCAATGAATTAATGTTGGTCATAAGAATCTTGGGCCGTGTAAACAAAAATGACACAAAAGAGAGTCTTGCCATTGTGGCTTCTCTGCAGTAGGGCTGGTTCAAGGGACTGTACCATGAGTCAGGTGCTTCAGGGAAATGTTTAGGTATCTTTTCCACCCTCATCATGTAGAGGGAAGGACTGAGGACTGGAGAAGTGTTACGACAAGGTAAAACTATTAAGCACAGTGGTCCCAAAGCCAGAATTGAAGTCCAGAGTGTTACAGTCTTAATCTTTCCTTTTTGATTGACAAAGATTAATTAGACTTTTTAATAATAAAATCTTTGAGTAAATCGTGGTTTTTCTTAACTGAGAAAACTGGTATTAACTGAGGTACAGTTAATACCAACACTTTTCTTTTGCTTTTCTTTCTGTCTTGAAAATTCTTAAGATACTTGTCTAATTTAATTTCTTAGTTTTAGTTGTAACATACAGGTTGAACATCCTTAACTTGAAAATACAAAATATCCAAAACTTGAAATTTATATTTAGCACTGAAATGACAGAATTGGAAAACTGCACACCTGACTTTATGTGATGGGGGCTGCAGTTAATAAACAAGCACATTAAAAATAGTACACAAAATTACTTTCAGGTTATATGTACAAGGCATACATGAAACAATGAATTTTTGTTTGGTTTTGGGTCTGATCCTCATTTTTTTATGTATATACACATGTTCAAAAAAAAAAAAAAAATGTGAAGCACTGCTGATACCAAGCATTTGTTAAGAGGTATTCAGGTAACATCCACAAATTTTGTTAAGATTTTTGTGTTGGAGTTTGTTGAATTATTATTTGGAAAGAGGCTAGTGTATGATAACACTTACTAAGTAAAATAAATACTTCAGCATTGTGGATGGTAGTGTCAAGATTGATCAGATGCAGCCATATTGCCATCTCTCACAAGTCTGAGTTTGGTATTGCTTGATGATAAAGCTGTAAATAACAAATCAAATCAAATCAAAATTAAACAATTTATTAAGAATATAGATTGTTGTTATAAGGCACACTTTGGAGAAATACAAAATGTGCTAAGCTCTCTTAACGTGTTCACAATGGGGCCATAATTCTTATGTCTTGCTCCCAGCAGCTTGATTTGAACATGTTATGTTCCTGCCAGCTTGAACCACTGGTGCTGCATGCATGACTGGCCCATCAGGTGGCATGGGACAGTCCCAGGGAGTTGTACAAGCCCCCTGATGGGACAGTCTTGCATGTACCACCAGTGGTTCAAGTCGTCTAATAGGACAGTTAGGATACATGTACCACTGGGTTTCAAGCCAGCGGGAACATATTAACCCTTGACCATACAACCCTAAAGGCTTTTCCTTTTGTAAGAATATTCAGAATAGAAACTTCATATTTCACAAAAGGATGACAGTTGATCTCTACCCCTTTTGAAATAAAGATTCCCCAGGTTGCTGTATCTTTCTTTTAACCTTTAAGAAAGTAACATGTCTGGGCGTGGTGGCGCATGCCTGTAATCCCAGCACTCGGGAGGCTGAGGCAGGTTGTGAGTTCGAGGCCAGCCTGGGCTACAAAGTGAGCTCAAGGCCAGCCTGAACTGCATAGCGAGACCCTGTCTCAAAAAGACAAAAAAAAAGAAAGTAACATGATTTCTGGAGTCAAGCTCTTGCCCAGGAATATTTAATCTGTGTAGCTTTTATAGAATTAAAAACAAATAAATAACTAGAGGAAGAGAACTGATGCAACTTATACAAGGAGCATCATTGTAATTAGTTTCTTTTGTTTTGTAATGTTACAGTACAATCAATTGTAGCTGAAATCTAAGTGGAAAGAAGAAAGAACTATTCCCTACCTTTGTTTTTCTTGTATTAGTCTCTTTCAGATGCATTAATTTCTCTCCAAATGGTGTATCCTCGAAGGAACCTTTCAGCTGACCAGTGGAGAAATGCCCAGTTACTGAGCCTCATCAGTGCGCCCAGCACCATGCTTAATCCTGCACAGTCCGACACTGTATGGTTCTGTCGTTCCCTTTCTGAATGAAAATACGTGATTTTTAAAAAATCACTTAGGCAGTGTTGCTGCAGTTTTTTCTACTGCTCGTTAATTATCTTAATACTTTTAATTTTTGATGTCAACAAAAACATGAAATTAATATGACTAATAATATAACTATTTTTGCTTTAAAGTTTTAAAAGATTATCTTGTCCTATCACAGCAGAAAAATTAGAACACATAGAAAAGTTAGAAAAGTATAAGGAAAAAAAAAATCACCCTAGCTATTACCAACTAGAGCAAATCATCATTCTATTGTGGTTCTTTTCAGTTCGTTGTGTGTGTGTGAGCAAAGGTATTGCAGAGAAAGCATGCACGGTTAACTGCTTCTGGGGAGGCAGTGAGCATCCAGGAACAGAAATCTTTTCTCACTTGAATACAGTTTCATACTTTGGAGTAATGTAAACTCATGTAGGATTAACAAGTATGGAAATTGTCACTTGCCACACTGAAGACAGTTGACTAGCAGTATGTTTTAAGGATGTGATTGAGGGTGTGCACATCTACACTGTTCTTACTATTCTCTGTTGACTGGAGTTTTAAGTGTAAGTTGGAAAATGTTTATCTGATTTTTCAAATTTGTTATGGTATTTGAGCAAAGAATTGAATATTAAGAATTCCTAGGCAGCAGGGCATGGTAGCAAATACCTGTAATCTCAGCACTCTGGGAGGCTGAAGCAGGAGGATCCCACGTTTGAGCCCAACCCTTGAAACCTAGCAGCTTAGCAAAGCTTTGTCCCAAAATAAAAAAGTCTGGGAATACAGCTCATTGTGCCTGCCCTTGGTTCAGTCCTTGGTACTGGGGAAAAAAAAATGAGGATGAGGGGAGTCATTCACTATGCAGTTTTTAAGAGAGTTTTTTTTAACTACTAATGTGTGTATTCTTTTTCAGATGCCTTGTGAATATCTCTCTTTGGATGCGATGGAGAAATGGATTATCTGTAAGTAAAATGGGTTAGTTTGAGATTACTTCTCAGATTAATTAAAGAAAAGTAATAGGTAACATGCCTTAGTTCTGTCTTTGTACTGTGCCATATGCTAAGCCTTTATTAAAGATGAGGAATCTAAAGCTTAGCCCACACAGTCAGCCAGTCACAGAGCAAGATAAGAAACCACGCTAACTTAAGGCTCATGAGCTGCGTACATTATTACTGCCTTTTTGGGTATAACTTTCAACACTAAATTCTTGTGGGACTTCTGTGATTTTTTTTTTTTAAATACCAAATCGATTCTGTTAAGGTTTTTGGTTTTAATTTACTTTATTACCTCTAATGACTCATATATTTGGCGGTTAAATTACTGTTTTCTGTACTTAGGAAACTCAACAAACTATAGGGAAAATAGATACACAGGTATAATACAGGGTGAGAATTGCTGTTATATAATTAAATTTCCTTTCCCTAAGCTTACTGCCAGAGGGGAATAATTCGTAATAGGTTGTGTTTTCTAGTTTTTACAGTACTTTGTTTCTTGATTTATTAACTTGTAGTAAGAATTTGATTTTTTTTCCATTGTGTTGCTCCATTGTTGGTGAAGGACTAGTTTTTCTTAATTTTTTTTTGATTGACATTTTAGTAAAATAATAAATCTAAATCACTAGAATTCTCAGAATAGTGAAGTAGAAGGAAGAGACAAAAGGTCATAGTTTTGACTATTAGATTCAGCTTGATCTGACAACTAGGTTATTGGGTTTCTGCTTAGAAATCATTGTCCAATTTTATGAAAATTTTTAAATACTTTCAGTTTATATGCTTAATTGGCACTTGGAGTAACACTGTTTTTAGCATGAGAGAAGTAATTTATTAACATACACTACTTGCCCTTAGCCATTTTATTAAGTATATTATTTTTTGCCTTAACTGGACTTGTGATATTTTTTACTTTGATCTGGTTCATGTTATTTAATTAAAAATAAACAAAATATAACAGTTCACTAAGTACTGATTCCTATATGTGTGATGATTCTTAGTTTTTGCTTGATCAATTGAGTTAGTTGTCAGGGGTAACCTTTGGCATGATAATGGTATTATTTCCTTCCAGTCTTTACCTTAAATGAGAATACTGATTGCAAGGCCTTGTGTAATAAGCGGGGGAGGAATTAAGACACTGGTCACCCTAATTGAGAATATGTGGCTATGGACAAGGCCTCCAGATTCAGGGTAACCACATTTGCCAAAGTAAAGAGTATTTATCTTGAGAGTTGCTGTGTTCTTAGAGCGCAACACTGAATAGAGCTAATACAGAGGGTAAGAGTTAACTCAGACTCCTTAACACCAGTAAGCACACAGGCGCTTTTTCTTCTGAAGATAATCTACTTTCTCTGTAGCTTTGCTCTTGATTAGTTCATAGTGTGGTCTCTGGACTAGCAGCAGCATCTATAAACCTCTCAGGCAGAATCGTGATTCCCACCGAGGACCTACTGAATCAGTAATCTGTGATTTAATAAACCTGTAGATGATTCTGATGCAGGGTAAAGTTTGAGAATCACTGTTGTAGATTACAGCTGTTGCCAAGATTTATGGAAGGCCTAGAATGCTGAAAACCCAGCTAGCAGTAAAGTAGATAGCAGTTGTCGTGTATTCTTTTCAGTCTGCTCTTGCTCTGTTGGGGTTGGGTGACTCCTTGAGAAAGATGTCTGTGTAGCTCCAGAATTGGGGATGACTAATTTCTTTTTTTTTTTTTTTTTTGGTTTTGGTTTTTCTCTGGTACCGGGAACCGAACTCACGACCTTGCGCTTGCCAGGCAGGCGCTTTTGCCACTGAGCTAAATCCCCAGCCCCGGGGATG
>NW_004955403.1:14502945-14506456 GCF_000276665.1 Chinchilla lanigera
TTTTTTTTTTTTTTTTTTTTTTTTTGATAATCCAGTTTTATTTTCTGTCTTCACAGATTTAATGCAGCTTTCTTGTTTAGTCTTGGTGTTCTGTTTTGTTTGCTTTTTTTGTTTTGTTTTAAAAAATATCTTTTTATCCTTGCATTGGGACTTGATACAGAAAAATTAATGTGTTTAATAAATGATCCCCAGTCTAAATTCATTTTCCCTTTTTGATCCTATTGTGAACAAATGAATATGATTTTACTTACAAGCTAGTATCTTAAAAAAGTTGCAATCTATAATTGATAAAATTTTCAGAGAAACTTTTTACTATCAGTAACAGGTATTTCATATATTGAAGTGCAGTCATCCCTCCTTAGGCATGGGTTCTGTATCCATAGATTGAACCTCTTACAGACTGCAAATATTTGAAAAAAGTTGCATCTGTAGTGAGCATGTACAGACTCATTACTATTCCTCAAACTATACAGTATAAAAATACTTTATAGCCTTTACTTTAGGTATTTATAAATATTCTGAAGATGATTTAAAGTAACAGGAGAGGTCTGTAGGTATCTGCAATTACTTTGTCATTTTGTATAAGGGACTTGGGCATCTGTGAATTTTGGCACCTGGGGAGGTACCCTTGAATCAGTCCCCCAATGAAATAGCCATACCAAGAGGTAGAAGACACTAAATGATACCTTACTTTACTTGGGATTAGCATAAGAAGTCACATATGGCAAAAATCTTCTATTAAAATTTCTTTGGAGTGTCCTTTATATTTTCTTGCATGTATTCTTTTTGTTGTTGTTGTTGTTATATACCAGATCAAATAATTGGCTTATACTTAGGGGCCCTTGTTTGGTGAAAAATGTTTTTCTATATTTCAAGAAAGTCAAGGAAGTTAAAAATACTTCAGAATTTATGTCTTTGCAGTGTATACCTTCTTAAAGAGTTAGATTTCTTGTGTACTGGCCTATTTAAAGGAAAGTTGAACTGAGAATAGAAAGCTAAATGACTAGTTGTATCTAAACAGTAGTACAGATAGAGTATTCAATAGCTTAAGAAAAAGGAAGTGAGTGTTGAGAATCATAGGCAGATCTCACAGAAGATAGGATTGGTTTGTAACTGGCCCAGCGTAGAACTTTTGTATGTATATGCATATGTGCATGTGTATATGAATATGTATATAGTGCACAGCAAGCAAATGTTGGATGACTGGAGGATGAGGTGTACCATGGACATTAACAAGCATATGTAGGGTTATACATTTGTTTAGGATTTCCATACTACAAAACAAAAGGTTAAAAACATTTAGACTTCTTATAATGGAAAGTAGCTTAATGTATTGAAAGAATATTGATCATTGAGGGTAAATATTTATGGTTAAGTCCTAGCTCTATTTAATACTCTTAGATAAGTCATTGAATCATCACTTCAGCTGTAAAATGGTGGTACCTATCTTGTCTACTGTACAGTGTAGTCATGTGAGAAGCATTATTACCCTGCCATTTATTCTGATGGCTTAGATAAGTAGATTAGCTTTATTTTTCAGTTATTTTAACAGCTACTATGATTACTTCATTATGTGTTAATTAGTAATTTCTGATATTTTGCTTGAATTTTTAAAAAATGTTCCTAGAAATATTATTAAAATTACTTCATTCATAATCCAGAAGTAAAGTATTTTGTTCCTTTTTATTAGAAGTGATTTTGTAGAATACAGAAAATTATAATTGGAAAATACATGTACTGTTATTCATCGTATGTATAAAATTACTTGTCTCTTAGAAGCCTCAATTACTGGTTTTGGTTATGTTTGTCAATCTTTAAAAGCTATACTGTAAGGAAAAGAACTTAATTTGAAATACTTTTGCATGTGTATTTACTTTTTTTTTTTTTTTTAAAGTTGGTTTTATTTTGTGCCATGGAATCCTAAATACTGATGCTACAGCTCTGAACCTTTGGAAGCTAGCTCTTCAAAGTAGCTCTTGCCTTTCTCTCTTCCGAGATGAAGTTTTCCACATTCACAAAGCTGCAGAAGATTTATTTGTAAACATACGAGGGTATGATATTTTCAGTTATTTTGTCTTTTTTGGAGAAAAGTGGTGAAGGAATTATCTTTACTGAGCTTTTAAGAATAGGGAAGTACACACATCATATAGAAAGATGTAGCTTGTACTCTTTACTCTGGTTTCAGCAAGTTATTTTTAAAAACCATCCTGATACTGGTAATAATACTTTTATGAATAACTTCGCAGATTAAAAAACTGGAGCTCCTCTCCTTTCAATGCAGGTGTTCTAGAGAAGGAAGAAGTGTAAATCATACATTACATTATACATAAATTACTGAAAGAAACATGTATGTTTTAGCATTTTTAAATTTTAGAAGTGTAATTTAAGAACAGACTATATTTACAAAAGTATTTGAAGCAATCACACTATTTCACTAGGTTAATGAAAACAGTTACAGAAGTCAGGTGAATAAGAAGTCATGTATCCTTGCAGTGTCCCAAGTGATTTATTTTCACTCATTCCCTGGAAAGCAATAAAATCTCTCAAGTTTGTTTCCATCGTCATCACCATCATTTGTGGTACTGGTGATCAGACTCTGGACTCCAAATATAGTAGGCAGACACTGTACCACCAAACTACATTTGCACCCCTCCTTGAAATTTTTAATGATTTCATTTCTTTCCATTTGAGATTCTGTAGCCAGTAAACAAAAAGCCAAGTTGAGTTCACACTTGGTTTCAAATGAAATCTTTTGAAATAGGCTGCATCTAAAATATCCTGGTATCACCTGTACTTAGATTGAGTAGTGTGCTAGGCTTGCCAGCTTCATATAAAAATGACATTTGCCTATATTAGTTTCACATCTAGTATTTCAGTGAAATTGATAGAATAAATGTATTCATTATTAAAGATGAAGGTGTATCTAGCAGTAACAGTTAAAGGCTTATCTCAATTTGAGTGTGCATAATAATGAACCTGGAATGCAAATTAAAATCCCAGTTCTTAGTCATCAACCCCTACCATGAAAAGGTTAAAGGAATTTGCCTTTCACCCAGTACTTCATTGAGGTAAAGTTTACAAACAGAAAAATAAATAAATCTTAGGTCTGTAACTCAGTGACTTTGTATGTAAATACTCCTGTATGACTGCTGTCTGCTATAGAACATTTTTATCCCCCAGAAGTTGTTTTGTCCTCTTTCTGATCAGCCCTGCTACCCTCAGGCCCTTTCCTCCTGTTCTTTTCTCATGTGACCACTATCTGGCTTATGTTGATATAGATGGTTCTGATTTTCTCATTTGGATTATTTATCAGTCATAGAATGAGAAACAGTACCGTACTATATACTTTTCATTTCTTATTTTATGTGGTGGAATATTCTTAAATACTCTGTTATTTAGGTGGACTTTGTCATTTTCTAACTGACAGAGGTTAAAAATCATGAAACTTGAATTACGTCTTATCATATTTGCCATCTTTTTTTTTTTTTTTTTTTTTTTTTTTTTGGTTTTT